>NC_141075.1:40383303-40385803 GCF_041138505.1 Cibotium barometz
TAATATTAAGCTGAAAGCTTCTAGGGTCAATGAAACTTAAATATTATTAGCTTGTATTCTGCTATTTTTTTTTTAAAAAGAGAAATTTTGCAAGGCAATGCAACCTAATCTTTGTGCTTTTCATTTCAAGAGGATGAGAGTATAATTTGCCAAATTGTATGTAAGGATGTCACTTTGCATATTCTTCATACACTTACATCAATATTTTTTTAGTATTTAGGTTTCTTCTTTGGTTTATATAAGTAGCATGTGTAAAGGAACATAATAATCATGTTAACTTATGGTGATAGTTACACTAAAGTGCAATATTAGATTAATGTGCAAGTAGCTTATGGAATTCAGAGAATATGTTTTATGTTTTGCATTTAAGTTCAACCATGCATGTCCGTAGAGTTAGTTTTTCAAGAGGGGAAGAAAGTGAAGCTCGACTTTAACTTATGGTGATAGTTACACTAAAGTGCAATATTAGATGAATGTGCAAGCAGCTCATGGAATTCAGAGGGCAAAGGAAAAGGTTGGAGAAAAAATAGGCTCAGGTTAGTCTAGAGCATTGATAAAATAATTTTCAAATCGATGGAAGAAGGAAAAATACCTCCGCAAAATTGATGGGAGGACGAATAAATAGTTAGTGATAATTATGGTAAAGGGTTGAGGCTCAAATATAAATTAATTAGTTTTCCGTAAACGGGCGAAAGGATTGATGTAAGGGATTGCACGCCTTGTTAAGTCTCCTATTCCGTACATGGACAATTGCAAAGGTTGCAGAGCAAGGGAGCACGCAGTCGTACTTTCTTTTGGGGCGAACGCATGCCAAAAATAACAAGAGGGTTAACATTTGATGATGATCATTATCACGGTAAGAATGGCACTAGAGGCATTGGCTAGCCAAACAGCATGCACGACTCGACTCATGAGAGCGCAAATTTGCGTGCGGTGCCAAAACCTGACAATACCAATTTCAAAAACCCGACAATTCCAGCAATATATATACCTACTCCTAGTGTTTTGGTTGCCCCCCTCATTACCCTATTACCCTCTCGTGTGTGCGCCAGCGCCCAAGGCTGCACGCTTCAAACTCCAACCATAGTTGCTTTTTGACGGGTTTCATGCCCGTTTTTTAGCATTTCGGCTGTAAAATACTTGCAAATTTTTAATGTGCCCATAACAAAATTACACTAAAATACCAAAAAAAACTTGCTATAAGGGCAAGGGTGCCCGTAAAAAATCCAGCCTGAGCCTAACATGTCAACATATGGAGAGAGAGAGAGAAAGAGAGAGATCCCAAAAAGCGACAAACCCATGTCTAAAAAAATAGATCATCAATCTTTTTACAAAATTTTTAAGGTTGGAAGAAACAAACCATTGATCCTTTTACAATATTACTTTCAATCTTGTCTAAAAAAAGGGCACAATTTTTCACTTGATCCTTCATTTTCACAATGTTTATTGAATTTATAGCAGCGTTTTTTATTATTATTCTATAGACAGCTTTTCTTTAACCAACATTTTGCTTCTTTGGGAACATGTAAACCTCTCCATTGATGCATTCCATCATTGTGAGAGCATTATGACAACCAAACACAATAAGCATTTAGGAATTGCATAGGTTCACCACGTATAACAATTACATCTCAAGGACGTGGATAGAGTCATACCCTAACCCCCCAAGATATGTGCTTATATTGAGACACATTCCTAATCATGCTCACATCAAATGGGTTCATTTGGGTGCTAAAAATACTTGGGAACTCATATGTTGCACTCAGATGGGTTCATATGGGTGCCAAAATACTTGGGAACTCATATGTTGCACCCAATTTGGATCTTCTCCATGGGTTAGTAACATAACCTAGACTTCACTTAAAGTCTAGGAGAGAGAGAGACAACAATCACAAGAGAGAATCAGGAATCACAAGTATGATAGACGTTTGATATCCAAATGTTTGTGGGCTAAGAAGCATTACCATCCTTATATGCCCATCATATTGCAACCTCTCATGTCCATCACTTTTTTAGAGACAAATTTTTCCTTTTTCCAATGAGTTATAGACTATGGAGACCATAGTCTATAACTCATATTCTTTTACAACATCATTGATGACTAGGCTTCTAAGAAAATCCCCATATCACTTGCATGCAAAGGGTAGTATAAAATAGGAATGTATACATGGTTATATCATTTATATTTGTATGCATTCTTTCAAAAGGAATATACATAACCCCTACTATAAGTCAAATATATTGGTAGCTAATAAACGAGACTTTCTCATAAATGTAAACACACTATAAGTAGACCAAGTTAAGAAATGGTACCCTCATCACTTCCATCCAAAGGCTAGCCATTCCCTGCCTCAAAATTCACAAACCAAACATCCAACATGGAAGATTGCATCGTGGATCCAAAAAGGAATAAGAGACGTGGTAAAGGAGACTTTCTTATAAGGGTAATGAATATCAGTAGATCGAACCAAAAAATGCTATTCTCATCACCACCATCCAA
>NC_141075.1:40388303-40730803 GCF_041138505.1 Cibotium barometz
CACACACACATACATTCATGCACACACAAACACACTTCTTTCTCATGCACACGTGCACACACACACACACACACACACACTCTCTCTCTCTCTCTCTCTCTCCCCCCCCACACACACACACACCCACATGTAAATATATATTATCTATAATATTATGTTTTATTATATTTAGAGACGTATACCTATATATACATGTGCATTTATAAAATAAATAAACACATATACATATATATTTTTAATTAATATTAAATTTTAACACGTGGGGATGCATGATGAGGTGTGTTCACTCTTAAATAAGTGTATCTTATATACAATGTCTTTTGTCTTCTCTTTTGCATACATATGTATGTGATTGTGTGTGCACATACATACATATGTGTGATTGTGTAATGTCTTCATGCGTGCATGTGTTGTGCAAGTGTCTTGATTGTATGTGTTAGTGTGTATTTGTTGTGTGTGTGTTCGTGTGTGTGTTCACTCTTAAATAAGTGTATCTTATATACAATGTCTTTTGTCTTCTCTTTTGTCTTTTGTCTTCTCTTTTGCATACATATGTATGTGATTGTGTGTGCACATACACACGTATGTGTGATTGTGTAATGTCTTCACGAGTGCATGTGTTGTGCAAGTGTCTTGATTGTGTGTATGTGTTAGTGTGTATTTGTTGTATGTGTGTGTGTACATGGTGTGTATGTTTTTATATATGTGTATCCATAGCGAGCGTCTGCATGTACGTGTGTGTGAGCATGTGAATATACTCGTGTGTACGTCTATGTGTGTGCACATGCAGGTGCATGTGTGTGTGTGTGAGTGTGTGCACATGTACTTGTGTATGTGAGTGTATTTATGTGCTTGTGTGCATGTATAATCGTGTGTATGTGCAAGCTTGAGTATGCGTGCAAGTGTGCATATCTCTATATGTTGCATGTGTGTCCATGTGTGCGAGTGTGTATGTGTGTTTATATGCGTGTGTGCACGTATCATGTGCTTGTGTCTGTGTTATGTGTGTGTGTGTGTGTGTGTGTGTGTGTATGCATGAACATACATGTGTGTGTGTCGATATACATACAAATCTATTTATATATACATGCTTACATACCTATAGATACACATACATACATAATATATATACGTGTGTGTGTATGTATATTCTCTCTCTTACACATGCACATAATATATATGTTTTGTGTGTGTATGTGCAAGCTTAAGTATGTGTGCAAGTGTGCATATTTCTATATGTTGCATGTGTGTCCATGCGTGCGAGTGTGTATATGTGTTTGTATGCGTGTGTGCACGTATCATGTGCTGGTGTCTGTGTCTGCATGAACATACATGTGTGTGCGTCGACATACATATAAATCTATTTATATATACATGCTTACATACCTATAGATACACATACATACATAATATATATACGTGTGTGTATCTATAGGTATGTAAGCATGTATACAAAGATTTCATTGAAAGATGTGAGATGAGATCTTCTTAGATTCAAATTCAAAATTACATTAGAAGATGTGAGATTTGACTCCTCCTCACGATTGCTTGCAGGAGGAGTGGTTATTTTGAATTAGCCCCACCTCCTTTGCCTACGTGGAGGGAGGTGGGGTTGTGGTTAATCTTGTATAGATATATAAATCTATTTATATATACATGCTTACATACCTATAGATACACATACATACATAATATATATACGTGTGTGTATCTATAGGTATGTAAGCATGTATACAAAGATTTCATTGAAAGATGTGGATGAGATCTTCTTAGATTCAAATTCAAAATTGCATTGGAAGATGTGAGATTTGGCTCCTCCTCATGCTTGCTTGTAGGAGGAGTGGTTATTTTAAATTAGCCCCACCTCCTTTGCCCACGTGGAGGGAGGTGGGGTTGTGGTTAATCTTGTATAGATGTGTAAGAGCACGTGGAGGTGAACTTTTTTAAACTTAGCTGGGTGGGAAAACGTGCTACAGACATTAGGGTTAGTAGGTACCCTCTTGCAGTGGAGGATAACATGAATAGTGATGGCGGGGCGAGGCCCCTGAAAAGACGTGCTACAACTGATGTTGATTGTCCCCTCAGAGTTGACATGGAAGGCGGGAACAAGATGTCTTATGCTGACATTGCAGCCCAGGGAGGCATACCGGATCATGTCAAGGCCCTGCTTCAAAAGGAGGTTTACCAAGAGGTGGTGAGTAGGATGGCCTCCAAAATCACAGAAGGCAAAAAGGTCTTCAAAACTGGCAAAGAGCTCTCTCTGGGGAAAACTCTCTTTGACATACACAAAGCCCTCACCCATGGGCTCTTCTTTTACTTCATGGGGAAACCTCCATCTGAAGAGACCTTCCTCAAATGGTTCTAGGAGGTGTATGGAGCCAAGGCCAAACTGGCTACGCATCACTTTGCAAGCAAAGGTTTCTTCCAAGACATGGTTGACTCAGAGCAGCAAAGGGACTACATTCTCAACACAGTGCTGCCTTCAAAGGAAATGTGGTCTTTGGCCTCCCTTGGATCCCAGCCTTTAAGCCAAAGGAGGTCCTACAATTTCAATGTCCAATTTGGGTAGATTTCTCAAGCTTGCCATACTTCTTCTGGAACCAAGGAAATTGCTTGAGCACTGGTGTGGGGGAGGGTACTCCATGTGCCTCATATACCACACATGAAGGTAGAGCCTCTAAGAAAGCATGCATCCTCTGGGATAGGAGGCAAGAAATTCCAGAATTCCTAGAGTTTGATTTGCATGCTTGCCCTCTGTGGTCATTGAGGTCCATTTCCACCCTTTCCCTAACACATGTTACAAGTGTAGGGCTCTTGGACATTTTGCAAAAGTCTGTCATGCAGAATGTTCTGAGACTAAGCAGCAAATTGAGAAATCCACAGGAGGAGACCCTAACTCCAACATCCAGACCCCCCAGTCAAAACACTGAGCAAAACCTTGGTAAGGATAACATCTCACATAATAAGGCTTCTAATGCTTAGGCATAGAAAGCTAAGGCTGAAGGAGCTAGAGAAGGTACAAGCAAGGCTACTAACAGAAGGGCAAAGAAAATGATGATTGGAGAACAATCACTCAAAAGAATAATGAAAAGGTAAGATCCTGCTCCAAAGGAACCCTCTGCAGGAAATCACCAACAAGAAGGGCACAAGGAGCAACATTAAAAGGGATGCTAGAAACATGGCTAAGGAATTTGCTATCCTGTTGGAGGGAAGAAGTCAAGAGATTATCAATTTTTCGGATGGGAACAACTAATGTCTTCTCACAGGTCATCAAGATGGCCTCATGGAATGTAAGAGGACTTTGCTCTCATAGCAGGCAGCAGAGCTATGTAAGGAATTTTGTTAGGGAGGAAGGATAAGACATCTTAATGCTCCAAGAGACCAAGGTGGGGGAAGAACCATTTAATATTAGAGGTTATGACTACATTACTAGCATTGCCACTAGGTGTACTGGTGGCTGCATGCTGCTGATCAGAAACAAATTCAAGGCTCATGACATTTACAAGAATGCCTCAGGCAGATTGATCAAGTGCCAAATTACTGTTAACAACACTTAGCTGGGCTTGGTCTACATATATGCCCCAAACACAGAATGTGAGAGAAGACTGATCTAGGAAGATATTGCTGCTTTGGAATTTGACACCCCACTATTATTTGGTGGTGGGGGTGACTAGAACTATAGGATGTAGCAAATGACCCCCAAAACTGTCTCAACAATACAACTCAATGGAATGCATGGAAAGTCAAATGGGATGCTATAGATCTGATTGTGAACGATGCAAGGACCTCCAGAACCATACATGGAGCAACAAGAAGTTTAATGCAGAATTTGTATCCAGAAGGTTGGACAGAGAGTCTATGACTCAGACTAGGGCTCTTGGCTTGGCCATGACACAGAAGGGGAAATAATATATAGACATGTTGTCTCAGACCATTTCCTAGTATTTGTGAGATTTAGATGCGCAAGGTAGTGAGGAGAACTTGCAGAGGACCCCCACCTTTCAAATTCAATGTTCCCTTCCTACAGGATAAGGCTTTTTCTGAGAAGATGAAAGAGGCTTGGTTCAATGCCAGGAATGCCTCTTTAGACCCTTATGTGGTTTGGCACTCTAGGTTGTAGGCAATCACTTCATTAGCTAAGCTAGAAGGCCAAAAGAGGGCTAAGGCCAAAGGGTGTGCAGAAAAGGGTGGGGATATATTTCATGCGCTCCCCCTTGTCCTGTAGCGGGGGAGTGCACGGAACGCTTTCCACGGAGGCTGGAGCCCCCTCTCACGCCAGCTCAGCAGAACCAAGCTCACGACAACGATGCCTACCTGTACGCATTTACGCCCTCTGCCCCTGTGCAGATGCTGATCATTAAAAGCTGGCCGCTTCCATCTCAATGGTTTCTCTATTTTTCGAGGAATCCAAAACATTGCCAGGCAGCAGTCCTCGAAAACGGAGGCGTCCGGCAGTCCCTCCGCCCCGCAACTCAGCTCCCAAAAGAGCACGTAGTGCCCCGGAATCGTTGAAAGATCAGCATAGCTCGTGTACTCAACCAGCCGACAGTGATCGGTACCGCTGCTGTCTGCAGGCTGCATCCAAGTGCTTTGACGTGGCTGCCTTCACCGCCCTGTGCAGCGTCTCTTCGTCCGTCTTGTCGGAGTCTTTTTTAAAGACCACACAGAAAGTGGGCAGAGGGGAGAAAGGTCCCAGGAGTTCCACATAGCAGCCTCTTGTTGGCTTTGGGCATCTGAGTTATTGTTATTATCGCCATTAGAGCCCAAATTGGAGAAGGTTATTATGGAAGATATGGGACTAAGCTCTCAACCATGACAAAAAAGCAAGCTCTCAACCATCTGACAGAAAAGCAAGCTCTCAACCATCTGCTCGAGGTACATATGGTGAACGCGATTCTTCGAGAACAAAGAGGGATCCCACAGGAACTTGTTGAATATCCCAGCTAGTATATTGTTGATATATCTTGTTTTCAGGCACGTCTAGGAAACTCATAACGTACCCATCCTCTTCACAATGTAGAC
Source organism: Cibotium barometz (assembly GCF_041138505.1). NCBI lineage: Eukaryota > Viridiplantae > Streptophyta > Polypodiopsida > Cyatheales > Cibotiaceae > Cibotium > Cibotium barometz. The sequence continues at coordinate 40,393,326 of NC_141075.1, forward strand.
CATGCTTAACGGAAAATTTTCCTCCAAGGCATTATAAAACTATCACACAAACGTTTGGATTTCCCTATACTTTTGTTAGCTCAAAGTAAAGGAAACATTTCCTCCAAGGCATCATTTAAAAAAAATAATTATGATATTACATGAGTACATAAAAGGGATGTCTAGACTCTTGGTAATAATTAAAAGTCCACCTTTCATTCAAAAGATTACTAGTACTTGTCATTAATGTTTATGTTCAAATTGGGTCGTGCAGTGCATCTCAAGAAAGCTATCTTTGGAGCAAACTATAAAGGCTGGTAAGGATAAAGGACTAATAGGAATAATAAGTATGTTTGCTAGTTGCTTAGTTTGATGTTTGTGGTGCCAAGCTTTTGGAATATCATGACTTGTCTTTGATTAATTTATAGGAAAAATCCATAATGAAATCGGGGCTATTGAGTCGAAAAGCCAAAACTGCTTATAAAGTAGACGAGCGTTTTGTAGTTGTAGTACCAGGAAAGCTACTATTGTTTAAGGTAACTCCTCTTCTATGATAGTATTTACATTATTTCTAGTTTACCTTAATCAATGCAATAACTCATAATACCCAACCTATGCATTGATTAGGGCTCTGATATTTCTTCAAAACGTGTTAGATATGTCACAACCTTGGCAAGAGCAAGGGTTGAGGTATGCTCTCATCTCTCTTATAACGTGTAACAAACTCACAACATAACGTGCATATGCTGAACAAATTCCTCATACTCCATACTATTCTTAACAAGCCTATATTCTCTATGTCATGTCATTTTACATTGACTTGTTCTTAACAATCCTACATGGGAAACTAGAACAATAGGGGTACATTGACTTGTTCGAAACAATCCTTCATGGGCCCCACCACCATAATAAGGGCACACTTTCCTAGGCTCTCTAGGAGATACTCTCCACTTTGCCTCCATATGTTCAATCACTTTATCCACAATTTTCTTACCATCCTTCTTGGAAGGTCTACTTTTAAATTGGTTCAAGAGTATTGAACCATTGTCACACATTCACAATCGGCATAACACACAATCGCCAAGGTGCTTTTTATAAGAAAGACTTTTCGATCAACATGCATCAATGCTATACATGGTCCAAAAAAGTTCATATCCATTAAAAGGAAGCTACTTGAAAAAAAAGTTCATATCCATTAAAAGAAAGCTACTTGAAAAAAAAGCACTAGCATAAGCATAATGAAGAACAAAATTAAGCCCAAGTGTTTTATGTCACTAGTTACAATGATCACTCTGCATCCCCATCCAAAGCTTTGGCATCCAAAGTTGCTTGCATGGAGCGTTTTTTGGTAGCTGCGGGCCGTGGAAAAGGAAGAGCACTATTTTCTGTATATGCTTTTCTCCCAAGAGGATGCTCAATGAATGGTCTTGCTCGTTGTATAGAATTTCCAAAACCATCTTGTACAATCTGAAAATTCTCAGCAGGATGCAATGCTCCATGCTCGTCCCTTGCTTGCACCTCTTGCATTTGAATTAATAACCTTTGCATTAAGGCATCAAAATGTGCTTGTAAGCTTGGCTTTCCTTCCACCATGTGTACAATGTGCTCATAGCAATCTGCCGCATTAGGCTTCTTCGCATTTGGCTCTTGAGTACCTTGTTGAGAATGGTCTACATTCTCAATGCTGTGAGTCTCCTCCATGACAGAAATACAATTTGAGCCAATATATGTGTCATGGCCATTGTCATACAACTCCAAACACTTACCAATGATAGTATTTAAATTAAAACCCTTTAGTAGCATGACCTTTACTTGGTACTTACACATATTGCCCTTCATTGCCCATCCACAATTACAACAACCCCAATCACAATCGGCATTATACACAATGTAATGGATCTTGGCGCCTGAGGATTGACTTTTTACCTTTGCCATAACCCTTGTGCCTTCATTAAAAAATAGTACATCTCCATCTGGGATGCTCTGAGCTCTTTCCAATGAATGCTTAATCAATCTTTTTATGGCTTTATTTATGACAAAGCCACCCTTCTTTGCCTCATCTATATACCAAAAATACAACAAACATGCCGTCATAAGTTTGTGCAAAAGCCAATCAATTCGACGTCCCCATATGTACTTCTTGCCACATAAGAAACGAGACTTTAAAGTAGCATGATATGACTCGATAGCTCCATTTGTATCTTGATTTGCATGCGGAAGCATCCTCAAGCTTCTTGCCCACATCTCTACAAAAAGATAAGGCCCAGGTGAGTACTAATGCATAAAAAGTACATTAGGTTCCAATGATGTATTAAAGCTTCAATCAAACTTTTAACTTCTTAAGCTTAGAAGGTTGAACTTACCAACTTTTGAAACCCAATAAGTACGGAAATATTCAATAAAGGCCTCCTCATGTGAAAAGTCGGCCAAGAACTCCAATACACTATCTTTTATATTGTCTATGGCAATGGCCTCCGAAGCTCCCCCTTGGACACGCATGTTCATGATTGCACCTAGGCATCTAAACATGGTAGCTCTACCTTTCCAATCTTGTACCTTCTTCACTAAGTGCTTCAACCAACTTCGATGAACGTGCCATAAACATAAATAAATTGGTATGTTGAATACCACCCTATTTTCAAGATTGCAATAAATTAGAAATAAAAGTTTAGCCAGTTTGACAAAGAGAAAGAGATAATACTTTGTGAGCAATAATGTGGACATGCACATGATTTACCTGATGGCATTTATCTCGGCGGTTGCATCATCAACAAGAAAGGCATTTGGATCCCATGATTTGTTGTAGTCAAGTATTTTATTGCGAAGACTTGTAAGCCATTGGACAATAGTGTCCGTATCAGAGCTTGATGTTATGATCCATGCAAATGGGACTCCATTTTGATAGTTATCGAATACTAGCACAGTGTAGAGTTGGAACTAAACAAAAAATATTCAATGAGATAGAATCTTAACATTTCTACATATAAAGTAGCATAAAAAAAGTACATATATACTACATGCGTACCTTGTAAAAGTTTGTTCCAAACGTTGAATCCATTGATATGACCCCATTGTTGCCATGTGTGTTGAGCTTCTCAAGTTGCCAATGTGTTTGAATACCTAGCACAAATGGCTTATTGTTTGTAGCATCCATCTCCGCATAGTAGAAGACATCTTGAGAGTGTTGTGTCCACATGCGAACACTTTGGGCATCACTAGAATGTAGCTCATGAGTACTACTTGCATGCTTCCTAGCAATATTTAAGATGTCTCTAAGTGATAGGAAATCATCTCGTGACAATGTATAGCTAGGATTGTTTACTTTTTTTTTTGTGAACAACTTGAATATGTGCCTCATGCACTTGCATTGGAGTGTAACGTTTGCAAAGCATTTCAAAGACCCATGATTTTATTTTCACAGAGAGCCATGGTGCAAAGGATAGGTTGTGGCCCAAAGTTGCCTTGATGCCTTCTTTGTGACAAAGCTCATCATTCTCATCAACATGATGCATTTGAATATAGCGAATGCAAGCTACATCTTCTAATAGATACAATCTTTTTACAAAGAAATGACATTGACAACCACACATGCGAGTGCCTTTTACACAACCTGGATGGCTTCCTTTCCCTGTCTTTGGTGTCTTTTCATTGCGAGGAACCATGATCTCCTTTCCACGCATATCTTTAGGACCATAAGCACACCAAAACAAAGTCTCCTCTAAGTAGCTATCAAGAGTTGGTTGCTTTAAGCTACCCTTTTCATGCCTTCGCACGGATTGCCGCCTAAAATTTGTTTCTGCATCTGTAAGAGACTCTTCTCCTTTTAAAAAATCTGTTAAGCGATCCCAGTGAAAATAGGCTACCCGAACATATCCATATATAGACTTTTCACACTTTTTATCGGTCCATTGTAGATGATTAGCATTGAAAGGACCCAGTGGTGGATATTGAAAGTGGATCCTAGTGTCCATTCTACACACACAGAGACCAAAAATCCTAGTAAAAACCTTAGATTTCTTTTACACATAATTGAAAAGCATGAGCTCCTGCATACTTAAGTGAATCTAATGTGGAGGTCTCCCTTAGTGCATCCCTGTTGGAATTAGGGTTGCAGGAATGCACACACAACTTCAAGAAGATGAGGAAGCTTGAGCACAACACAGTAGTGTATTATGAGTGCCAAAAATGAAAGATTACAAGCCCTAGAAGATAATGGGCGTATATACAATGCACGGGGGAAAAAACCTCCTAGTGAGGGAAAAAGTGCCCCGGCGGTCCTAAGTGTGTTCACACACATCACTACTATAATATGGTAACAAATCCCCCCTGGAGTGATGCGGTGAACAAGAGCTAGCACTCATGTATAGGGAAGTGTCTAGCTATGTGGACGAATCCACAAAAGGGAGTAAGCCCAAAGCTTTGCGAAAAGCTTCGAACTTCTCACGAGGCAGAGCCTTTGTGAAAAGGTCTGCAAGGTTATCCTGTGTTGGCACATAAGCCAAACTGATCTCTCCTGCAGAGAGTCTCTCCCTGACATAATGGTAGTGCACCTCAATGTGCTTCGTACGAGCATGGAACACTGGGTTCCGCGCAACTGCCAATGCGCTCTGACTGTCAGTGAAGATGGTGGTGGCAGATGGCTGCCCAACACCCAAATCAGCCATAAGGCGTCTGAGCCACACACACTCAACCGTAGCTGTGAAAGCTGCCCTGTACTCAGCTTCACAACTAGAAGTGGCCACAGTAGGCTGCTTCTTGCTCAACCATGATATGCATGAGCTTCCAAGCATGAAGCAAAAACCACTCGTGGACACGCGTGTGTCATAACAACCAGCCCAGTCAGAATCTGAAAAAACATGTAAATCTGGCGGCAATGATCCCCCCTTGGGATAAAACAACCCAAGATGCCGAGTACCACTCAAATAGCGAAAGATACGCTTCACTGCCTGCCAATGCTTAATGCCTGGGCTATGCATAAATCTGCTCACCTGTGAGACTGCAAACTGAATGTCTGGCCTCGTAATGCATACATAAATGAGGCAACCAACAGCTGTCTGATAGAGTGTGACATCAAAGTGATCTCCAGCATCATGAAGACTCAACTTCAAACCTGTCTCCATTGGAGTAGCAATAGGCTTGCAGTCTTCAAGGCCAAATCTCCGCAACAATGTTTCAATATACTTTGTCTGACACAAAGCAATACCTCCATCACACTGCTTAAATTGTATCCCCAAATAATGATGCAAATGCCCCAAATCTGACATCTCAAAAGAGGCATTCAAATCAGCCTTAAAATCAGCAATATGACTCTCATTTGGTCCTGTGAGCAGCATGTCATCGACATAGAGAGCAATGATTAGATGTACACCATCCACACGTTTAGCATACAAAGTGCTTTCTGTTGGACTATTCTGAAACCCATGTGCAGTCAAATATGCATGTATTTTTTCATACCAAGCTCGTGGAGCTTGCTTTAAACCATATAAAGCCTTTTTTAACCTGCACACTTTGTTTTCCTGCCCTCTTTGAACAAAACCACGAGGCTGCGATACATACACCTCCTCATGCAAATCTCCATTTAAGAACGCAGTCTTTATGTCCAGCTGATGTACATTCCAACCATTATGAGCTGCTAATGCACAGATGCTACGAACAGTGGTCATACGACATGTGGGAGCAAAAGTCTCATCAAAATCAATGCCCTTCTCTTGAGCATAACCTTTTGCAACAAGCCTAGCCTTATGGCGATCCACTGTGCCATCAGGCTTACGCTTCAATTTGTATACCCACTTAGTGCCAATGGCCTTCTTGCCAGGAGGCAAGTCACATAAAGACCATGTACCATTCTTCATAATAGCATCGTATTCTGCTTGCATAGCAGCCATCCAATTTTCTGAACTTTGTGCCTCATCAAATGAAACAGGCTCACTTTCATCGCACATACTAGAAACAGCCAATGCATAACAATCTGACGCATAAGAGGCACCATGAGAGCCAGAACGAGTGCGACTAGACAAAGGGGCATCCAACTTGCTGTCACGCAAAGTCTGCACCAGCCATCTAGGCATATTCCTAGAGCCCTCAATCTCTTGTCTCTCATCCTCAAGTGCATCATGCACATCTGCATCAGATATAGGCTGATCTGTGCCATCATTTAAAACCTGCATAGGCTGAAAAACTGCCTCATGAGGTATTGCACTTGACTGTGCACCACTGAAAAGAGGCAACAATGTATCATAGACATCACGTGAGCTGATATCTGTCTCCTTAGTACATGAAACCAAGGGCTGAACTGCATCTTTCACAAATACAACATCACGGCTAACCAAAATGCGCTTTGTCTGTGGATGATACAAACGATAGCCTTTGCTCTCAGCACTATATCCAACAAAAATACATTTGACAGCTTTGTCATCCAATTTTCTGCGATGTTGCACAGGCACTAATGCATATGCCAGGCAACCAAAAACACGTAAATGGCCAACAGATGGCTTGCGGCCATGCCAAGCCTCATATGGAGTGACAACCTGTAATGCTTTGGTGGGACACCTGTTTAGTACATAAGTGGCACACATGACAGCCTCAAGCCAAAAACCATGTGGTAGACTTTGACTCTTAACCATACATCTTGCCATTTCCATGAGAGACCTGTTTTTTCTCTCAGCCACACCATTTTGCTGTGGTGTATACGGCACTGTACATTGGTGTTTTATCCCACGCTCAGCCAGAAATGCATTAAATTCTGAAGACATATACTCCCCCCCTCGATCTGAACGGAGGGTGCCCATCTTACTTTCTGACACATTTTCAGCCATAACCAAAAACTGTTTGAAGCACAAAAACACTTCGGACTTTGCCTTCAAAGGATATACCCATGCATGCCTGGTAAAATCATCAATGAAAGTCACGAAGTAAAGGTAGTTTCCAAATGATGGAGTTTGCATGGGTCCACAAACATCACTGTGAACAAGCTGCAATCTGCGTTCAGCTCTCACTGATCCATCTTTGGGAAAGGAAGCACGCTGCATTTTACCCAATATGCAGCCCTCACAAACATGCTTGACAGGTGCCTCAAGCTTAGGCAAAGAAGACACCATTTCAGATTTCTGCAGGCGCAGCAAACTTGCAAAATTCAGATGACCAAAACGTGCATGCCACAGTTTTGCATTTGAAATAGCCTGCGTATCCATAATAGCACATGCTGAATCCTCTACACATTTGCCATCCATATTGAGCTTATACAGCCCTCGACATAGTGAACCAGATGCTACAATGATGTCACCACAAGAGAGATCATGAACAGTACATCTGTCATCCACAAATTTTACAACCAAACCTGTTTTGGCAAATGCGGAGACTGACAGCAGATTCTTTTTGATCCCTGGCACATACAATGCATCAAAAAGTGTAAAGGTGTTGCCATTTGCAACATTCAGCACAATCTGTCCAACTCCTTTAACGGGATAAGAGGAGTTATTGGCACAAGTGACAGTATTCCCTGTGGGAGCAGACTCAAGGAAAGTGAATAAACTGCGCTGCGAGGTGATATGCTTAGTGGCACCACTGTCAAAGTACCATACATCTGAATCTACTGCAGACATACATGTGTCATGCAAAGATGGGTCATAACTGCACTGCGCATTGAATGCCCATTCTGTATCTAGCACAACATTAGCAGATTCATTGTTAGAAGGAGAGGCATCTGCAACAGCCATACCAGCCTCTTTCTTCTTAGCCTCTTTCGCAGCCAGCTTAGGACACGCTTTGATGACATGATCATTTCCCTTACAGTACTTGCAAAATGTCTTCTGTTTGTCACCCTTCTTCTCATCTTTGTCTTCCTTCTTTGGTTGCGCAGCATTTGCAGATTTCTGCTTACTAGAAGAAAAGCCAGCTTTACCTTTCCCGCTTCTCTGACTAGCAACGAAAGCTTGATCTGCGACACGCATATTATTCCTGTTTTGCCTTGACTGGTCTTCTTGCAGCAAAACAGAAACTAACTCCTCAAATGATAAGGCATTGGGATTGCCTTTCATCATCAAGCGAAGAGTGGAAGCAAAACCCTGATAAGAATCTGGTAGACCATTCAAAACAGTCTGCACAAGTGAACTGTCTGACAGGATTTCATCTGCAGAAATGAGCTGCTCTTTGAAATCCTTGATCTTTGTCAAAAAGCTATCCATAGAATCACCTTCGTTCATATGCTCATTCTCCAACTGTTTTCGGAGGTAAGCAACACGAGCCTCATTTCTTGCCTGATACAATGTGGCAAGTACATCCCAAGCATCCTTAGAAGTCCTGCAGGAGCGAATATGTGGGATAATGGTACGTTTGACAGACAGCGCAATCAAGGCATGAGCCTGCGCATCTCTACCATCCCAACGAATCTGCTCTGCTGAAAGTGGTGGTTCTCGAACAGCTGCTACAGCACTTGTGCCTGCACCATCATCAACAGTACCTGTTTCTGATGTGTTTGCAGCATTCCCAGCCACAATAGGACGTGCATCAATACCCTGCACAATGTTCCATAACCCCTTTGCTACCAATACATGTCGCATCATATATGCCCATAATGGATAGTTGGTGCCATCCAACTTATCCTCAGCAGCCAACATGCGGAATACATCATTGTTGTCAGCCATGGCCAATGACTGTACTACTAGATGTAAATGCTGTCTGTAAGAGGTAAACCTGTATAAAATCGACCTGTGCTATGCAGCACAGCCCAAAACAGATGAATGGGCACCTGTCCTGCAGATTTTAATCTTGACAGAAAATCTGCACAGTAGGACGATTTTGCCTGCGCAGTACTTGGAATGCAAAAACGGAGGGCGAAATGACTTCAGATCAAAATTCTGAAACGCTCGTGAAACCTCGTTGCAATCGGAGGAGATGAAGCGGCAGGTGCCGGTGATGCTGCCCGGGAGGAGGAAGCCTGCTCTGATACCAATTGTTGGAATTAGGGTTGCAGGAATGCACACACAACTTCAAGAAGATGAGGAAGCTTGAGCACAACACAGTAGTGTATTATGAGTGCCAAAAATGAAAGATTACAAGCCCTAGAAGATAATGGGCGTATATACAATGCACGGGGGAAAAAACCTCCTAGTGAGGGAAAAAGTGCCCCGGCGGTCCTAAGTGTGTTCACACACATCACTACTATAATATGGTAACAATCCCTTGGCTCATTCTTTCTATTGTTCGATAAAAAAATATCTCGACATACTTAGTGCTTCACCTTAGTGCTCGTAGATCAAACAATATCAGCAAGCTTATAAATATTCATATATATATATTATAGGCTTCAAAACTTGGGCGGTACAAATACTACAACAATATATACTCAAATGGGCGGCATACAATCAATGCATAGAACCCCGGCCTTCTTTGAAGGCTCTCTCCCTCTCTCTCTCTCTCTCTCACACACACACACACCCCTTAAACACCTTAAAGCAATGTAATCAAACACCTTCAACCAGAGAGATGACAGAGCACAGCCTTACTTGGTGAAATGAAGGGAACTCCGCTTGCAAGTGTAAGAGTGCCAGCCTGCACAAAAACAAGAGTATGGACTCCTACAAGACGGACGAAGAGACGCTGCACAGGGCGGTGAAGGCAGCCACGTCAAAGCACTTGGATGCAGCCTGCAGCGGTACCGATCACTGTCGGCTGGTTGAGTACACGAGCTATGCTGATCTTTCAACGATTCCGGGGCACTACGTGCTCTTTTGGGAGCTGAGTTGCGGGGCGGAGGGACTGCCGGACGCCTCTGTTTTCGAGGACTGCTACCTGGCAATGTTTTGGATTCCTCGAAAAATAGAGAAACCATTGAGATGGAAGCGGCCAGCTTTCAATGATCAGCATCTGCACAGGGGCAGAGGGCGTAAATGCGTACAGGTAGGCGTCGTTGTCGTGAGCTTGGTTCTGCTGAGCTGGCGTGAGAGGGGGCTCCAGCCTCCAGGTGGAAAGCGTTCCGTGCACTCCCCAAGGGGGAGCGCATGAAACATATCCCCACCGTGCAGAAAATAGGGTAGGGTATGCATTGAAATGTCTTAGACAGCTTTTCTGTGAACAAACAAGACTGCATAATGCTGTAGGTTATGAAGGAGCTAGAGGACTATATTAGAAGAATTGAATCTCAAAAAGCTGGGTTAGCCAGGGTGCAAACTAGGTTATACTGGCTCAAAGTAGGTGATAGCCCTAGTAAGATTTTCTTCAGAGCCCTTAGAATAAGGAAAGACCTAGACTATATAGCAGCACTCAAAGCTGCATATGGTAGATTGACAACTTCTGAAGAGGAGATTAGAGAGTCTTTTGTGAGAAGTCTCTCAAGCATAGTGGGTAGCAAACTAGTACTTGGTGATGAATATGAGAGTAAACTCCAGAGATTCTTGGAACCTGTGGACAACTCCATCTCAAAGGAGAAGAGAATGATGATTGGCAGACCCTTCTCAGTTAAAGAAATAGGATATGTCATCAATTCTCTTAAGAGAGAGAAAGCACCTGGCCCTAATAGCATCCAAGCTGAGGTGCTGTAAACAATGAATAGTTATGCTGCTCAGGACTTATGCAACCTACTCAATGCTTGCAGAAGGGACATGGCTATGCCTGAAGAAATTAACACAGGGATCATCAAACTTATCCATAAGGGAGGGGACATAATGGAAGTAAAGAACTACATGCCCTTAACAATGTTGAATACAGAGTATAAGATTATGGCCAAAGCACTTGCCCTCAGAATCTTAACATTGGTTAGCCAAGAAGTCCACCCCTGACAATATGGCTTTGTGCAGGGCAGAAACATCCCTGAAGCCATCTTGAATGCCAAATCAATCATAGACTGGGCTGCTGAATAGGAGGATGACTATGTTATGATTAATATGGACTTTGAAAAGGCTTATGATAGGGTGAGCTGGGAATTTATACTAGCAGTGATTGAAAATATGGGATTCGGACAGATGTTTTACAACATGGTCAGGACACTTTTCTCAAATGCTTATGCCACAATTTAAATTAATGGTTATGCCTTAGGTAGATTTCAGCTTAAAAGGTCTGTGAGGCAAGGTTGCCCCCTTTCCCCCCTCCTTTTTGCCATCACCACTGACCCCCTGAGAAACTTGGACCTTCTAATCCAAAAAGCCTCACTCAGACCTCTACTGTTCCCACAAGGTAGACTCGGGTTTGCCAGATGCTTGCTATTGATGACAATTGTAATGTCATCAAATGTGATAGGCAAAGCATTGGTAGCCTCATGATTGTGTATAAAAGCTTTTGTGAAGTGTCTGGCGGCCCAAAAATAGCACCTAGTAAGACTAAATGCTTGGTATTGAGTCATAGACAAAATCAGCATATTCTGGAGGAATTTTAGCTAGAGGATATTGGACCTGGCGAGGTCATTAGGTACTTAGGCTACCCAATTGGTCTGGGTATTACAACACACCAATGCTTTGAGTGGTTTTATCAAAGAATTGTCCAGAAGGTTAAGACCAGAGCAAAGCTGAGAGATTGAGCTTGGCAGGAAGGGTAATAGCTTCGAAGCATATCCTTTTGGCCTTACCAGTCTATGTTGTTGCTTTAGTTAAGTTCTCAAAGGTTGATAGGGAAGATTATGCAAAGGGTTCAGGGAGTTCATGTGGTCTTTTGATACCAAAACCTGGAGCTTTATCTCATGGGAACAAGTGTGTTCCAGGAAGGAGGATGGGGATGGGGAATCCCAGACATAGTCAAGAACACAAGTGGGCTGCTAGCCAAGTGGATCTCAAGGGTGGAGTCAGATCAGCCATGGGCACTCATTATAAGGGAAAAGCTATGTGAAGCTGATGTTCTCGGGAAAAAATGGACTGCAACCCATTGGCTGGACAAGCTGATGTTCTCGGGTTGCATCAAGTGAAAGGTTCTGAACATGTTCATAGGTTAACTCAGAGCTGGAAAGAAATCTTATCACGTGTTGAGTGGATTGGCTCTACAAGAGGGGACTCCTCTCTATTGCATAACATCTGGCTCTGCCAACAAAGATGCATTTAAGGATGGTGTCCCACTTGTACTTAGGAACAAGAAACTTGCTAAGAAGCTACACAACAAAGGGCTAAAAATCTTCAAAGACCTCTGGAGAAGCAATGCCTAATAGTGGCAAATACCAACTAACACTTGGCAGAGCTTGACCAGGGAAGAGCAATTATTCTTAGTAGACTTGATCACAGCAGAATTAAGGACTCTCGGCCTACTACTAGGTTTCTCTCTCTGGAGCAGTGTATCAGAGAATAAAAGTTAAGGGAGTGAGGCTTGACAAGAAGATCAAACACACAGTAAGAACTGACAAGTGGATTGAGAAACTAGCAACAAGGAGCTGGAACAAAAAGGGCATCCAGCTGACACCACAATACTGCAGGAAAAGTTTAGGCAAGGTATGGAAGTCCTCAGGGCCTGGAAGATTGGACTTAATGCTTTTGAGAGTGCTCCACTTGAAGCTGCCAGCAGTAAGGGAAGTCACTGCCAAAGGGGATGGCAACCCTTGGTGCCCTGTGTGGAGAAGCAAGAGAGAGTCAATGTATCATGCACTGTGGGAATGTAGGGCAGTTCAACCCATCTGCAAAAAAGTAAGCAACTTGCTAAGGGCATGTGGTGTGATTGACTACATCAACTGGAGACATGCCCTAATTGGATGCAAAGGCAGGATGAACCCAGCAATCTATAAAGTATGGCATTCAATCAGAGCTCTCATCATCTCTGAATTATGGAGTTGTAGGAATGTTGTAGCAGGCTATGGTCTTAGTAAAGGCCCTTCTCTCACCCTAGAGGGAATCAAGGACCTTATTGTCCAAGCCTGTAAGCTGGCGGATGCTGTTAAAGCTTAAAGTGTAACCTCTAGGTGATGTATCTCTCATTGATACTAATATAATAACCTCTTTTGCATTTAAAAAAAGAAATCCATGGTACCACATTGACCTACATTGACTTAGAGGAGATTACACTGTGGATCCGATAACAGAGATGATTTTTTAACGTAATTAATATAGTCTTTTAAACAGATTACATGTGTAAATTTAAGGACACGTGACCAAATACTTAAATGTTGATATGAATTCTTCGAAGGGAAAGGAGTGTAAATTTAAGGACGCGTGATAAATATTCTATAAGCTATTCTATACAATGTTAACTAGAAGAGGAGTGTAACTTTAATCAGAAATGACTAAAATTTCAAATAGAAATAGAGTGTAAATTTAAGGATGCAGCACTAATATTTTATAAGTTGTTCCATACAATGTGATTAAAACCTTAGATACATGCATGTGTCCAATAATTCCCATTAGAAATGTGAGAATAGGGGCTGGAAGTGTGTAAAAAAAAATTAATTAATTCATTTTGATGATTTGTTGAGTAACCATTGATATTAAAGTTTTTTGGGAAAAATAATTTAATGATGAAAGGTTGCAACCCTCCCATATCTCTTTCTCATTGCAATCAATGTATCTCTCTCTCATCAGTCTCGTAGTAATGAGTCTCATTAAATCTTATACTTTGGCATGGAATTTGCTGAGGATAGATGTAAATTTGTGGCGATGAGGTTACATGCATATCGATGAAAGAGGAGGTGCATGACAAGAAGACAGAGCGCTCGAGTTAAAAAAAGCGGAGTTTGCTCCGTCACACAAAAGAAGACGTCATTACATCATTCTATGTAATCACACTTTTCCCTCTCGTGCTTATCTTTCCTCCTAGAAATTGAGTTTCTTTGCATACTTATTAGCACTTGTATATTCTCTCTTTCTTGCAAACACAACAGGGAAGGGGAAAGCAACAAGCACAATGAATAAGGGGAGAAGAGGAAAAGAAATAGAGGAAAGGAGGAAGGAAAAGAAGATTGGGCATGCATTTAAAAAGGCTACTAAACTAATTGTTTCTTTGAGTTTCTATGAGATGCATGGCTTAATCATTCTATATGATATCTAATAAATCACATTTTAATCATTCCATTTTTCTAATGCCTTAAGCATTTGGCATTATACATACTTATTCTTATGTTTTATTTATCCAAGGAATAGGGGTAGATAATTATGCTATTCAACTTTTTTTAACATTGTTCTTACTTATTCATTATGTTGTAAGACAATGTTAAAAATGAAGAAGAGAGCAAGAGAAATGGAAACATGAAGATTTTATGATTCCAAAGAGCCTAATGTTGATGTTCAAACCAAAGAAGAGTCAGGGTAGGCCTAATAATTTATTAAATGTTTGCAATATTATAGAACAATCAACTTCAAAGTTCTTGATTTGAGTGTTACAATAGTAGTTTGTGGGAGTGACGAAGCATTTATGATTAATCTCAATGAATTTCTCACAAAAAAATGCCTTGTTGGGGCTGTAATTCATTGGAAAGAGAAGGTATTGTTTTTCATCTACACTATTAAGTGGTTATTAGAATTCATGCAAAGTCAATCACTGCAGTTAATAAACTGATCAAAAAGTACCTTGGATAGGATAAGAAGGGTCTTGTTGGTGGAATCGTTATGTGTAGAGATTTAAAGCAAAAGAACATGCACACATTTCATTAGATGATTGGTTATTACATGAAAGATTTGGATAAGCCTCATTATAAGAATGTTCCACATAATATTAGTGCATAAGATATTGCTTTAGAAATAGGAATTTACATGCAATATGGTGCAGAACAAAGTATGCCTTACTCCTACAAATATTTTTGATACGGTATTGATGTTTTGGAAGTTCAACTTAGAGCATCCTTTAGGCAATAATGTTTGTACTACAAATCACAAAATGATCAAGACGGGAAAATATTATCCATCTTCTAATTGGATAACACCATACCAAGGTAGAGGAATGGAGCTATGACAAATTGATGTTTTATGGAAGGTAATGGTATATCCATCCATAATAACAATGGAAGATATCCATGATATTTTTTATTCATAATAAAAAATATTAAAGCTTCACATCCAAGGTCATATTGGTTTATTTTAATAGGTGGAAAAGAAATGAGAACAAAGTTGATGATCCAAGGTATGCATATGATTTTGATGAAATAGTAGAGAATATGAACAAAACTACAAAAGAAACAATTGAAATAATAGACCAAGAGCAAACACATAGACCTTGTAAAGAGAAAGAAAATGGGAAAACCATTAATATAGAAAGTAAAGCTGATGAGACTAATAATGAAGTTAACACCCACAAGCTACATTATATTTCTTTGAGCAAGAAGATAAATAATGTTATTGTAATCACATGAAAATGCAATAAATGACATTTTTGTTAGGTTTCTCTCAATTTTGAATCCATGGAAATTTTTGTCATCACAAATAAAAAATGTGTATGGTTTTATTTTTATCTTCCTCTTTCTAAATTGAGGGATATGATTTTTTTCAAAGAGTAGAGGCATTATGTAAGGTTGATAATACCTTAGGTACATGCATAAATCCCATTAGAAATGTGAGACAATGTGAAAGGCTGACACTATTGTAATAATATTTTCAATTGTTGTGAGTGTAATTATAGTATATATTAGTGTCATTAATATTAAGCAATAACATTAAGTAATTATAGTATATAATAAAATCTAGAGTGCTACTAAAAAAGAGTAGCCACATAAGCATGGCCTCCCCATGATGTGATCCAATGAGATTAATGCATTTTGTTGAATTTTGCCATGTTTTTGATAGGGAAGCATGGCATTTTAGTAGGAGCATGGATAAGGTAGGTACGGGCATGGGAAGGGTGGCATGTTTGATAATATAAGTAGGGGCATGGGAAGGGTGGCATGTTTAATAATATAAGTAGGGGAATGGGAAGGGTGGCATGTTTAATAAAACTAATTCCTGTTGCCAAGCCATGAAGGAGATTAAGAAGAAGGGAGATCGATGGAAGTAAGATTACTATGAGCGACAGGTAAAAGTTACGACTTATATAAAGGAAGGAGCTAGCGTAACTTAGAAGCCAACGTTATCTTGCCACTGAAGTTTTTCCTTCTTTCCATGATTTGGGTTTGGCACATATTTATATGAAATACATTAAGAACTTTGAGATGAGGAGGTAAAAGAAGCTTGTAGGCTAAGTCACCTACTTTCATTGAATTCAGATATAAGGCTCATAATATCTGGGGGATAACTTCTTATACTCCGAGATAAAGAACTTCTTTTGGGCCGTACTCGAATGAAAACCAAAACCTTGGTATCCAAAACACCGATTTTCACTTCTGAACTCATTGTTCTGAATCCTTAAAATAGGCGTGACTCCTGAGCAGTATTCTAGGGAAAGGGTCTTCCTTTTTTAAACAGAATCTTTCTTTTAAACAGAATCTTTTAGGAAAAGGGTTTTCCTTTTTTAAACAGAATCTTTCTTTTATTTTAGAGAGGGAATAATTATAAGATCAAAAAGGGATATTCTTACTCTTGTACACCTCGAAGGCTGGGGAGGAATCTTACATTCTACCCCACTTAAAAAGTGCGAGATGTCCTCATCTCGCAAGGTAGAGGATAACTCTTTTTCTTAAGATCCAATTTTATTCTGGGGTTCCTTATATTCTGGTCAGCCCAATAGAATACTGGGATAAATATCCCTTATATAGAACTCATCATTAAATAACAATTCATTCAGATCATATCATTCATATCTTTAACATGATAATGGTCCATTAGACAAAAAATTTCCTTTTGAACATTCCTCCATGGGGATTTCAGTCAAGTAAGTTCTCAATTTGTCATCCCTTAACTTGATCTACCGGTCAAGTGTTAACAGTAGTAATCTGACAGCACAATCCACTAATCTCATAGTGATTTGCTGAATTCATTATCATCATTCCAGTTATGAATATCATCACAGGGACTCGTCCCATTCATCCTCATTGTGGTTTCGCTCAGGTTATTATATTTCAACTTAATTTCAGAAATCATCATTTTTTAATTCAGAATCCAAATCAACTCATCAATTCTCAGAATTAAAAATCATATCAACCACATTCAAAATCAGCATCTGGATAGCATTAATGCTTATAATTTCAAGTCTTAGATTTACTTGTATATACTGCCGGTAAAGAGCTACAATTATACCCTCGGTATATACGGTTAGTCATGATACTTGGAATTATAAGGTCAATACCATCATGTCTAAGCCTCAAGCAAGTCAGGGTTCCATATAATTGCGGTACTTCCATTTGAAGACCCGATTACTAATTTACGAAATTAGTTTGAATATCAATTTGTATGAAGTATATCACACAATTACAACCTTTTTGTGCTACTTGATAAATCTTTGATATATTTGGCTTCTCAGTTGATCTTTATTACCCAATTCGCTCTGATACCAACTGTGAGATCCCTGTTCCCACCGAGCAACAGATTCGGGGTACTAGCAGCGGAAGTAGCACTTCTCGCGCGGGACAGGGGTCCCACATTTGGGGCCTCGTCCATGGATGTCCGGACAAGAGACTAATCCGTCGGTTTTTCCAAAACCGGACTCGGAAAAACTTCCCTTACTCGGAAAGCACGGGCGATTCCACCAGGATAACTTTTTACTCTAACGTAGTCAAGACCATTACTGATCAAGCTGATCCGATTGCACCTATAAAGATACTCGTCCGGATCAAGGAAGAAACTTGCACTTGGATCATTGGAATCAACGCTTTTTTCCCTATCAAGAGGCACAGCCGTTGATTCCTATCCATAGAACAATTACTATCCAGGATTTACTTTATCTATCGTAATAACAAAAATTGAGTCTCGATTTACGGATCCATCAGTCCAGCCTAACCCCATCCGATCCCATGGGTTAGCCAACCGCCCAACCACTGTAGTGATGGGATCCAATTTGGAATTTGGTTAGGTTTTGTCCCGGGTACCAAGGAAAAGAGTTCCAAGGCTCCCTAGCCGGAAGTTTATGCAAACATAAAATTAGGCACACCACTTACACACCCAATATGAAATTACCTTTTTCTTAGCATCAGCTAACTTTAAAACAATCCTTTAATGAAACCATAGTACCACTGATCACAGTCTTCCAAATTATCCGGTTGATTCTCAAATTTTCCATCATTCCTTCATCAGAGTATCTATGGCATCATTGGCAACTAGAAAGCTCACCACCTGTCCACTCAGGGGCCTTTTCAATAGTTCCTAGCCCATAATACTCGGCAATATAATCACTTATAAAAATCAAGATGGACTCTCGTTGAAGATCAGTAAGATCAACCAACAGATCCATAAAAAGAGCCATGGACTCATCCATTGAAGACCAGCAAGGTCAATCAACCAGATCCATGCCCGGTTTCAGAAAAACAACTCTTACTCCTTGTTCCAATATCTTCCTCGACGCACGCGTGGGTATCCTAGGCGACCCAGAGCCTGAGCAGCACCCTCTAGGATCCTTCGTAAGTGACCTAGCGCTTCACTCATAGGCCGCTTCCTTGGTCCCTCATCCACCGTACTGGAAGCTCACCATTTTAATCGAACCGAGGCTGGTCAAGACCTCGGCCGACTTTGCTACGCGAGATGTCCTCCATTGACTCTCCGTAGTAGTTGCAACTTTATCAGTTAGGTCTCCACGACCTTAATCACAAGACGGTCAAAATGCTTCCCTTCATCTCTTATGCATACCTCTATGCATGAATTTCAATTATGCTAAAAGTAACACTTTTATAATAAAATATTCATCTCTTATGCATACCTCTATGCATGAATTTCAATTATGATAAAAGTAACACTTTTATAATAAAATAATCAACTTTTATGCATACCTTTATGCATGAAATTCAAATATGATAAAAGTCACACTTTTATAATAAAATAATCAACTTTTATGCATACCTTTATGCATGAAATCCAAATATGTTAAAAGTCACACTTTTATAATAAAATAATCAACTTTTATGCATACCTCTATGCATGAAATCCAATTATGATAAAAGTAACACTTTTACAATAAAATAATCATCTTTTATGCTGCATACATCTATGCATGAAATCTAAATATGATAAAAGTAACATTTTTATAATAAAATAATCAACTTTTATGCATACCTTTATGCATGAAATTCAAATATGATAAAAGTCACACTTTTATAATAAAATAATCAACTTTTATGCATACCTTTATGCATGAAATCCAAATATGTTAAAAGTCACACTTGTATAATAAAATAATCAACTTTTATGCATACCTCTATGCATGCCAATTATGATAAAAGTAACACTTTTATAATAAAATAATCAACTCTTATGCACACTCCTATGCATGAAATTCAATTGTGATAAAAGTAACACTTTTATAATAAAATAATCAACTTTTCATGCATACCTCTATGCATGAAATCCAATTATGATAAAAGTAACACTTTTATAATAAACTAATCAACTCTTATGCATACTTCTATGCATGAAATTCAATTGTGCTAAAGTAACACTTTTATATTAAAATAATAATCTTTTATGCATACCTCTATGCATGAAATCTAATTATGATAAAAGTAACACTTTTATAATAAAATAATCAACTCTTATGCACACTCCTATGCATGAAATTCAATTGTGATAAAAGTAATACTTTTATAATAAAATAATCAACTTTTCATGCATACCTCTATGCATGAAATCCAATTATGATAAAAGTAACACTTTTATAATAAACTAATCAACTCTTATGCATACTTCTATGCATGAAATTCAATTGTGCTAAAAGTAACGCTTTTACATTAAAATAATAATCTTTTATGCATACCTCTATGCATGAAATCTAATTATGATAAAAGTAACACTTTTATGTTAAAATAATAATCTATTATGCATACCTCTATGCATGAAAATCAATTATGCATAATATAAAAATCAATTTCTCTATGAATATCTTCAATTAATCTAGGATGATAATTCCTAGAATATGGTAGGAAGTCCTCTTTTCTTGCTTTGAATGAAATTATTTTATGCGTAATTTTTATAAAAATTTTACCATAGCTCCGCTGCTATGACTGATAAATCTCAATTTTTTCTAAGGGATAAAGCTTATCATTAAGAAATAATTAGAATGATCCCTAATTGGATCAATAATCCATAATGGATTGAATCATCATTATTCATGAAATACATAAACTAAAAGCATAGAAAAAAGCCATTAATTTGACCTCAAGTATAGATTAATCTTGGATTAAGGAAAAGCTTTATGAAAAGCTTCATTTGGATTGAGAATGGGTCATGAGTATGACCATTTCTTGAGTGAGAGAGAGAAATTTCATAAAAACCATTTGAATTAAGCATAAATGAAAATTTATGTAATTCTTAACTATCATTAATCAATTAACTTCAATAGCATTCATCAAATTATGTAACTCTTCACTACCATTCATCAATTAACTTCAATATCATTCAAAAACCATTCCAATTAACCTTCTCAAGCTTGAGAGGGGTTGAGAAGAGAGAAGCATTGAGAAATTATAGAAAAGATCAAAATTCACCATTTACCTTACAAATTGCTTGATTCTTTGTTCACGGTAGAGCCCCCCAACCAATCAATTGGTTAAGTATGTTGATGGAGCTACCAATGGGGATTGAAGAAAGAGGGAAGCTCCAAAAACTAGTGAATTATTAATGAATTCACAATTCTTGGCTTAGGTGGAGTAGAGTAACGATGCATAAACACTATATATTTTTCAACAAGGGGGAGGCTTCTATTTATAGAAAAAATTGAGCTCCTAACCAAACAAACTGATTCTAGAATTTTCTAAATCAGTTTGGTCAATATTTGATCATTTTTAGGTCAGTTAAGCTAACTTTTTGGAACGACTTGAATGAGGAGAGAGGAGAGATGAAATATCTCAATTTTTATGAGTTTAAAACTCATTCAAGCATGTGAAATATGCACCTCCTTTAAAGAACTCCCCTTCCTTACATATGTGTCAAAATGGAATCATTATACCCAAAATATCTCATATTTTTAATATTGCTCATAGTTTTTTACTAATAAACCTTGTACATTTTCAACTCTTCATCTTATGTGAGCATTTACTCATTTTTGGGTATCTTCTTTTACAAATTGGATTTATCTCCTCCCTACACATGGATTGATGCTATTGGCCCATAGGAACCTTAATTGGACCATAATCCAAAAATTTCTGAAAATCTAGACCCTTAGGCTAAGGTCCTTTATACCCATTTCCAATTAATTCCAATTGCACATTGGAAAGTTTTTTTTGAATTTCTGTTTCAGGGGAACTTATTTTAATAAGATGAGATAATTTTCTATCCAAAAATATTAAAAATCTGAATATTCTCTCTCTAAGTTAAAACAGTTAGAAACAAGTCTTTTATATTTCTGAAGAGGGATTGATTACAGGAGAAGATGCTGGACATTTTGAGAGGCTGGGGAGGAATCTTACATGATGGATCCAAAAGATAGACCATTCATCTTAGTTCTCCAATATGGATGTTAGATATATCTATGCATTTTTCCCAAAACAATTCTTGGGCAATTGACAACACCTTAAAGACAAATGCACTTGGCCTACCCTTGTTTGCAGTGGTGTTGCCAAATCAACTTGGCGTGGGCATTCCAATATGTTTTATGTTGTGTACAATGGTTGCAGGTGCTCATCATGATGTCATTGCCCTAGAGTTGACACTTTGCAAAATGTTTTCTATAATGGGCCATATCCGTCCTACTACTCTAGTTATTGATAAATCACAACAAGAATTAGAAGCTATACTTAAGGGGATTGAGGAAGATCCACACTGCTAGATGCATGAGGTAAATGGAAACCAACATCAAACTGTTATACAACAACATTTTCTTATCACACATGTCATGCATTGTTGCCTTTAACAAAGAGACATTGCTCTAATGGTGTTGAGTTGAGTCTTGTGGGAAAGGAGGCTCAAGTTTGTAATGACTCCCATAGTTTCTATTGTAGAATACTATCCTGACTCACAAGATGAAGAGAGCACCTTTACTTTCAGCATTCCGGATATGTGAATAATGATATTAGAGTTCTTGCCTCCAATATGAGGATCTTGCTTGTATTTAAAGAACATATCCTAATCCAATTGAAATTTCTTTGATGTCATTTTGTACCATGTAATCTATCTCGCTTTTAGCCTTTTTGTACCATGTAGTCTATATCACTTCTAGCCTTTTAATGCTAAATCTAGAAGTATATTCTGTGTAAGTACAACTTGTAATATTTTTTCCTCATGCAAGGTCAATCCAAGGAAGTATCTTATGTGCAATGTTATTTATGTGGCCTTATCATAAGTGAAATGTCATTATGCTATGTTTTGCTTTCTCATGTTCATGGTGCAAAGTTCTCCTCAACCTAAAAGGTAATCTCGGGCTGGTGGGAACCCGGGATTACTTTCACAGCAATAAATTACTTTTATAGGCTCCAAAGTGCATAGATTCTGCCCAAAAAGTAATCTCAGGCTGTGACAGTAATCCTGGGTTCCCAGCTCGAGATTACTTTTTAGGTTGAGCGGAACTTTGCACCATGAACATGAGAAAGCAGTAAATTACTTTTATAGGCTCCAAAGTGCACAGGTTCTGCCCAAAAAGTAATCTCAGGCTATGAAAGTAATCTCGGGTTCTCGGGATTACTTTCACAGTCGGGATTACTTTTTGGGCAAAACCCCGGGATTACTTTCACAACCCGAGATTACTTTTTGGGCAGAACCTATGCACTTTGGAGCCTGTGTTCTCGAGATTACTTTCATAGCCCGAGATTACTTTTTGGGTAGAACCTATGCACTTTGGAGCTTGTAAAAGTAATCTTGGGCTGTTTGAAAGTAATCTTGGAAACCCGTGAGAGATTACTTTCATAGCCCGAGATTACGTTTGGGGCAGAACCTATGCATGTAGATCCTCTTACATAGAAAGAATGAAAGCTTATTATTGGGTAAGCCCTTACTCTTGTATTCTATCTACTATAATATTCAACTTATCTTCACCAACTCTTATATGTACAATATCTTACCCAAAGCTCTATCCTTACTTGCAAGGTCTTTTAATGTGCTATGATTAGATGTGGTATAGAATTATCAATGTCTTTTCATGTGCTATAAGATCATATGGTATGGTTAATAATTTGCAATGACTTTTCATGTGGTATGATTAATCATTCAATTGAAGCCTTTGAAGATCATAAAGCTAGGGCTCATACTTAAAACTTACCTAGAAACACAAGACCATCATCAAAATTGACGAACATGATCCGCCACTCAATACAAGACCATCGTTAAAAGAACACAATCTCCATGAAACTAAAGACCTTAAATTTTCAATACAAGACCATCATCAAAACTGGCCTCAAGAAATCAATGTTACATATAAGCAAAATAGAGCTTGAGCTCAAAGTTACATAAATATCCAAGGCCAAGCTCTCTTAAAAATTACCAAAAAGCTCTCCATGAAATCAATTTTACATATAAGCAAAATAGAGCTTGAGCTCAAAGTTACATAAATATCCAAGTCCAAGCTCTCTTAAAAATTACCAAAAGTCATATCTTTGCACCACACATAAGAACTCCTTGAATCCAAGTTTGCATCTCTTCCTTTAACTCCTTGACATTTGCATTTGAAAACCACTTCTTCGAGAGCTAAAAACAAAGAAAGTAAGTTTCATTATAAAGAGAGCTTCAACACATAATTTACTGCTGTGAAAGTAATCCCGAGTTCCCAGCCCAAATCATAAGGCCACATAAATAACATTGCACATAAGATACTTCCTTGGATTGCCCTTGCATGAGGAAAAAATATTACAAGTTGTACTTACACAAAATATACTTCTAGATTTAGCATTAAAAGGCTAAAAGTGAGATAGACTACAAGGTAAAAAAGGCTAGAAGCGCGATAGATTACATGGTACAAAATGACATCAAAGAAATTTTAATTGGATTGGGATATCTTCTTTAAATACAAGCAAGATCCTCATATTTTGGAGGCAAGAACTCTAATCTCATTACTCGCATCCGGAATGCTCAAAGTAAAGGTGTGCTCTTCGTCTTGTGAGTCAAGATACTATTCTACGATAGAAACTATGGGAGTCATTACAAACTTGAGCCTCCTTTCCCACAAGAGTCGACTCAACACCATTAGAGCAGTGTCTCTTATGACATGTGTAACAAGAAAATATTGTTGCAGCAATCATTGACGTTGGTTTCCATTTACCCCATGCATCCAGCAGTTTGGATCTTCCTCAACCACCTTAAGCATAGCTTCTAATTCTTGTTGTGATTTATCAATAACCAGAGCAATAGGATGGGAATGGCCCATTCTAGAAATTTTTTTGTGAAGTGTCAACTCTAGGGCAATGACATCATGATGAGCACCTGCATCCATTGTACACAACGTAAACCATATTGGAATGCCCACGCCAAGTTGATTTGGCAACACCGTTGTAAACAAGGGTAGGCCAATTGCGTTTGTATTGAAGGTGTTATCAATTGCCCAAGAATTGTTTTGGGAAAAATGCATAGATATCTCTAACATCCATTCATATTGGAGAGCTAAGATGAATGGCCTATCTTTTGGATCCATCACATGAATTCCTCAACATCTACATTATCACAGCTCTCATCCTCACTTGTGCTACTTTCAAAGTAATCTTCGATGTCATCACTCCTTTCACCTCCAAGAAGCCAATCCATGGCGGGAGAGAATGTAAGACAAATGACCTAGCATGAAAAAGGGAATAAGAAGGAGAGGTCGAAGCTTAAGTGGAGAATACAAGATTGCATGGGTGTATGAATGTGTGTGTATGGCTGATACAAAGAAGAGAGGAGAGGTATGGCTTGTGTAAGGAAAATGAAACTTTCTACTTGAACCCGAGATTACCTTTTACCCGAGATTACCTTTTACCCGAGATTACTTTTTTACCTGAGACTACTTTCTGAAGGCCGCCATAAGTAATTATGTACCTCCAAAGAATATTCAAAGAAGATATGGTAGTTAATGAAAATCTTATAAAAGCTTGAATGGACCTAACCCATTGAACTTTTTTAATTCAAAAAGATTCCCGTCATGCCGCCGCCGCCGCCCCTCCTGAGATTACTTTTTACCTTTAGATTACTTTTCCCGCCCGTCGTCGAGATCTACGGCTCTCCTTTTAAGATGTGACTCTCAACACATTCCTACCCTTGATCCCATCTCCAGAGGCGTGTATTAGTTCGAATTGAGGCTAGGTCTAGGTGCTCGAGGGTGGCCGGACTCCCCATGCTCTAGGTACATGTAGCATTCCCACATAACCTTTGCCATAATTCCCCACCTCATTGGATCACATTTGCTATAGCAATTTGAGTTCTCTGAGCTCTCGAGCTAGTGCTTCATCTATTGACAAATGGGACACCATGGCACCTCAAGCATCTTGCATTGTGCCCTTGACTCATCCTTTCCCTTGCCACATCAACCTCTCTATTTGATAGCACCCCCCCTTGCTTTCTTCTGCCCCCCTCCTCAAGCCATTCCTCACCCTAAGGAGGAGCAAAACCAAGAGTGACAGATTGTTGGTGGTTGCAATCATTGGTGCAATGATGAGGGTCAACCTTAGTAATAACACCAACACCAACGTCAACACTTTCTCCCCTTCATCAAGGTGCCCCCCCCATGATAAGGGCCTTTGCCTGAGTTAACGATCACATCATTGAACTATTAGGCATGTTAACCTTGGAGATCTCTCTAGAACTACCCTAAAATCTAAGACTTGATGCCCCCTAGGATCTTGGGTTAAGCCCACATTGAGCAATTAATCAGCTACTCTCCCTCTCCACCTCAACAATCCCCTAGGAGTAGGGCCGACCTCTCCCCCTTGAGGAGTCAATTCAACTTCACTCCCTATAGGATGTGCCTATTGACACCACTGGGTGGGTCTCCTCCTACAGGATGTGCATTTTAACCCCACTAGTGAGCCTCCCTTGCCACTCCCTCCTCCTTTCCTTCCACCCCCTCCTCCTCCCTCAAGCCCGCCTCCACCCATGGCACAAAGGAGAGACTGGCCTTCTTCCTTGAGAACCCAACAACCAGTCACACACAATCGATTGTTATGGCTCACCCAAACCCCCCTTGAAACACATCCAACAAGAGATTACCTGGTGAACTGCAACTGTCGTTGAGGATCTTTCCAATGGTCAAGCTCGTAACCCTTGAGGTCTCCAAGATCCACAACTCCTTGAGGAGCAATTCCACCGCGTCTTCTACGAGCGTTGTCACATCGCCGTGTTGCACTACGTGTACTCGTCCCTCCTCTCACCTCACTTCACTCACACGTACTCACTAACATGCATTGGAGAGAGAGATTAGCAAGAGGATTAGCAAGAGCAAGACTGTATTGCACAATGGGAGAGTTCTTTGTATTATGAGAGATATTCACTTATATACATGGCCATAAGTATTCACATTCGTTTAAGCTGTGGGCCAGTCGGGCACTTTAGGCTCATAAGAGACTTAATGCTATTACAATGACTACTCTCATAATATATCTATGAAGTACCTCACTTGAGACTTCATCCTAACTTACTACCACGTGTTCTTGAAGCGAGAAATCACCATAAATATTCCATCAGACCATTACAGGCACCCATCCAAGTTGTAGATTTAGACACCATTGCTTCATATCTTGAATGTATGACCTTTTGGTGTATCCAGCTTGACTCCTTGATATAAGATAATTGTTGAGATATCGAGCTCATCTAGTGAGGCGGTGGACACTGATGACCCGCCTGGGGAATAGGCCCACACTTACACCACTGGCATGGTTGGTGAGATCATGGGTGATATGCGGCCAGTGGGATGACAGGCTGTGTGACAGCCATTCTAGAGACTGGCATAGTTATAGCGCCAGCTCATTTAGTTGGGTTCACACTATAGAGAACCCTAGTATGTATTTGGTTGAGTACCTTTTCATAGTGTGTACTCTTATCTTTGTATATGGTGTGTTGAGTGTTATGTGAAGAAGAAGAAGATTTTCAGCCTCTCACCTTGTGTGTTCTCTTTTAGGGTTTTGTGAGTGTGTGTGTGCTTTGCAAGAGCTCAAGCTCTCTTCTCCCTTGCATCTTTTCATGGTATTAGAGCTTGGTTCATGCTAAGGGCTTAGCTGCAAGCAAGAGAAGCACAGGAAGCGGTACGAGGGTAAGAGCTTCATCTACTCTTTCCTATTTGTGTTGGCGACTACACCCTTGTCGTTCGGGAGCTCTACGGGAGGCATCGGCAAACGATCTCTAATTTTGAGGAGCTTTCTTCGCGGGAATAAAGCTATAGGGCAACTATACTATCCTATCGGACTATATTTTTTGGGCCAAAAACGCGTTTCGGGCGTGTTAGGACCTCCGTTTTATGGAAAGCAGGCGATTTTGAGCACTGCAGGTAAGTCATCGATTCTCTGCAGAACTCTGTTTTACGAACTGCAGGAAGACAGATTGGCTGTGCAGACATTGTGTGTGCTGCAAGGAGGTCAACAGTTGCCATTGGGTGTATGTATGCACATTGAAATCACTGGTTGTGACATTTGAGTGTAGTACAGTACCGCTGCAGAAAATACAGTAGTTTGTGCAAGACAAACCAGAGTGCTGTTTCTGATAAATTTATGTGTCTGGCAAGATGTCAAATGATGGCATAAACCAAATTGTTGTTGAGAAGCTTAACGAGAACAACTTCCATGCTTGAAGGTTCAGGTTAACAAATTTCCTGATGGGAAAGGGTTACTGACTGGGACCGGAGCATGAAGAGGCACAGGAGATATCGGAGATCAATCTGACTGCTGCAGATGTGAAAGACTTCAAGGATTGGAACCAAGGAGCCAGAAAAGTTATGTATTGGCTCTCTATTAGTATACATGACACCATGATTGGGCACATACAGGATGCCAAGTCCCCCAAGGAGACGTGGGACACCTTGGTAAAACTCTATGAAACGAATACCAAGGCATCAAAGATACAGTTGAAGAATGAACTTCATATTGTGGAGAAAAAGAGTATGTCTATGAATGACTATGTAGCATTGAAGATCAAGGGTATTGTGGAATCCCTTGCATCTATTGGCGTTTCAATAGATGATGATAATGATAAGGTGGAAGTCTGTCTACGTGGTCTTAGGCCACAATACAAGGCGTTCAAGACGTCTATTCAAACTCGGGAAAACATTCCCAATTTCACATATTTGGTGTCTATGTTGATTATAGAAGAGAAGAGCTTGGGTGAAGACCAACAGTCTTCACAAAACAAAAATAATTCAGAGCAACAGGCCTTCTACACAAGCTCGGGAAGAGGACGAGGTAGAGGAGACCGTGGACGCGGCCAAGGAGGTGGTCGAACAGGTAATTAGAATTATGGCCAGCACAACAACAACAACAGTCCCAGAATTCACAACAACAACAACACGCAGGTGGAAGAGGCCAATTCAGAGACAGGGGGAGTCAAAGAGGTCGTGGAAATTGGCAAAGGCAATATAATGATACACGTGGATGCTTTTATTGTGGTGGTAAGCCTTCATGTGCAAGCAGATTGTTATAAGAAGCAGGCTAACATGCAAAATGAGAAATTACAGCAAAAGAACTATGCATCCTCGAGCAAAAACAATGAGGATAATGAAAGATTGTTTGTTATGTAGCATGTCGTTAATGCCATGTCTGAAAATGTTAAAGCAACACAAAAAGATGATGTATGGTACGTTGATTCAGGCGCTTCGAACCACATGACAAGTCATGGGGAGTGGTTCAAGGAGATGAAAAACTTTGAAAGACCAGGTTTTGTGAAATCAGGGGATGACACTGCTCATCCAATTGCCCATGTTGGAGATGTGCCATTGTCTATGCAAGATGGCAAAGTGAAGTACCTTGCAGATGTACTTCATATTCCGAACATAATAAAGAATCTGGTTTCAGTTGGCCAGATGATTGAGTAGGGTTTGCAGGTTCGGTTTAACCCTGATGGTTGTTATGTTGAAGACTTTAAAGACAAGTGCAGGTTGGTTGCGAAAGACAATAGAGTGGGCAGAATGTTTACATTGAATGTAAACATGCCTGAAGTGAGTGCTGCGATGTTTGCAAATGGTTCAGGAATTGTTGCAGACATAGACATTTGGCATAAAAGAATTGGACATGTGAATGTGCAGAGAATGAAGTCTATGCAGACTAAAGGAATTGTGACAGGGCTGCCAAAGTTTAAAGTTGAAGGTATGCAGAAAATATGTGAAGCATGCCAATTTGGAAAGCAAACAAAGCATGTATTTCCACGTAACAAATGTGAGCAGAAATGCACTAGATGTTGTGCAGTCACATGTATGGGGTCCTACGAAGACCATGTCTATGGGAGGCTGCAGGTATTATGTGACATTTGACCACACAAGGAAAGTGACATTTGACCACACAAGGAAAGTGTGGGTATACTTCATGAAGGAGAAGGGTGAGGTGTTCACTCATTTTCAGAATTTCAGAGTTATGGTTGAAAAGCAAACAGGGAAATATGTAAAGTGCCTAAGGTCAGATGGAGGGGGAGAGTACTTCTCCAATGACTTCTCTAAATTTTTGAAGAAGAATGGTATTCGGAGACAGTTTACATGCAGATACACTCCGCAGCAAAATGGAGTTGCTGAGCTGAAAAACAGGCACATTGCTGAGATTGCGCGAGCATTGATGGAAGAGAAGAATATGCCGCATAGCTATTGGGCTGAGGCTGTTTCTACAGCAGTTTTACATCATGAACAGGACTCCAACTACAGCCATACATGATGTAAGTCCAAAGGAGAGGTTTACTCGCAAAAAATCTGATTTGTCCCATCTGAAAGTCTTTGGATGCATTGCATATATGCATGTGCCAGATGAGCTGAGAACTAAGCTGGATCCAAAAGCTGAAAAATGTGTGTTTATTAGGTATTCCCTTGAGCAAAAGGGATACAGGTGTTATAACCCTGCTACACGTGAGTTGTGAGGGTAAGCATAGGGATGTTGTTTTTGATGAGATGAGCAGCTGGTATGCTGCTGAAAAAGAAGCTGTTGGGGCTGATGTGAGTGGAAATGTGGTTGCACAGAATACAAGTTAGCAATCACAGTCTTTGAGTGGACCAGGAGAGTCCTCATCTAGTGGTTCAGTTGATAGACCATGGAGTGGCAGGCTGCGTCATAATACCAGTCTTGCAAATGTGATTAGTACATCACATAAAGGCAAAGAGAAAGTGGTTGAGCCCCTTAGTATGCCTGACATTTCTGTAGGGCGTCTAGTGGCTCAGAGATGAGCCTTGATGAGGATCTTGGGATACCAGCTATGAGAACACCTAGTGTAAAGAAGGCTATGGAAGCCATAAATGCAAAGCTGCAAAGATCTGGGAGAGTGAAGAATCCTGTGGGAGGTTTACCTGTGATGGTTATGTGGCACATCACTATGCATACATGGCAAAAGTTGTGCAGGTTGTAGAGCTCCACATGCATTGATGAGGCTGTTGGAAATGTGTGTTGGGAGAATGTTATGGATGAGGAGATGGATGCACTATATGGAAATGAGACTTGGGATTTAGTGCAATTGCCTGCTGAAGGCAAGAAAGCCATTGGATGCAAGTGGGTGTACAAAGTAAAACATAACAGTGATGGAAGCATAAGCAGGTACAAGGCTAGATTGGTAGCCAAAGGATATGCGCAGACATATGGCATTGATTATGAGGAAACTTTCAGCCCAGTTGCCAAATGAGAGTTGTGATAGCAGTGGCTGCGTCAAAGCAATGGTCTTTACATCAGATGGATGTAAAGAATGCATTCTTGCATGGGGATTTGCAAGAAGAGGTGTATATGTTGCAGCCACCTAGTTATGAGGATGTGAGTCACCCCGAGCATGTTTGTTTTGCAGGTTGAAGAAAGCCTTGTATGGCTTAAAACAAGCACCAAGAGCATGATGTGACAAGATTTCTGAATATCTTGTCACTATTGGCTTTCATGTAGCCAATGCAGATTTCTCGCTGTATGTGAGATACAGTGATAGAGGGGTTGTGCTTATTGTCATCTATGTAGATGACCTGATCATTACGAGGGACCATGATGCAGAGATCTTTGATGTAAAGATCTTGCTTAGATAGAAGTTTGAGATGAAGGATCTGGGGGAGCTCAGATATTTCTTGGGCATTGAGGTGATTAGGTCACCACATGGTATTGGATTACTGCAAAGACAATATGGCTTGGACATGTTGTCCAAGTATGGTATGACAGGCTGTAAACCTATCTCAGTGCCATTGGATCAAAATGGCAAGTTGAGTGCAGATTCAGGAGAGATTTTGGAGGATCCTACTGTGTATGGGCTCATAGTAGGAAGCTTGATCTACATGACGATCACCAGGCTAGATTTGAGCTATGTTGTTGGGTTGGTGAGTCAGTTTATGCAGGTTCCTCGGAAGCCACATTTGGATGCATTGAGACGCATACTGAGGTATGTGAGGTCTACTTTGCATTGTGGACTATTTTATGAATCTGGGATAGAGATATGTGTACATGGGTACACATATCTGGGACAGAGATATGTGTACATGGGTACACAGATGCTGATTGGGCTGGTAGTATCTCAGATAGAAGATCTACTAGTGGCTTCATGTTTTCTTTGGGGAGTGCTGCTGTGACTTGGAGCAGCAAGAAGCAGTCTACGGTTGCTCTATCCAGTAGAGGCCGAGTACAGAGGTGCTACTATAGCAGCATGTGAGGTAGCTTGGTTGAGAAAGCTACTTGCAGATTTGGGTCTATCAGTGGATAGACAAGTTGTCATTTTCTGTGACAACATTAGCAGTATACAGTTAGCCAGGAACCCAGTTTTTCATGCTCGCACAAAGCATATAGAGGTCCACTACCATTTTGTCAGAGAGAAGGTTTTGGCAGGAGACATTGACCTTGTTTATGTCAGCACACATAGGATCAGGTCGCTCACATCTTCACCAAAGCATTGGGTACAGAGAAGCTCCGCAGATTCAGGGCTTCGCTTGGTGTACATGAGATGGAGTTGAGCTCGAGGGGGAGTGTTGAGATATCGAGCTCATCTAGTGAGGCGGTGGACACTGATGACCCTCCTGGGGGATAGGCCCACACTTACACCACTGGCATGGTTGGTGAGATCATGGGTGATATGCGGCCAGTGGGATGACAGACTGTGTGACAACCATTCTAGTGGCATAGTTATTGCGCCAGCTCATTTAGTTGGGTTCACACTATAGAGTTTGGTTGAGTACCTTTTCATAGTGTGTACTCTTATCTTTGTATATGGTGTGTTGAGTGTTGTGTGAAGAAGAAGAAGATTTTCAGCCTCTCACCTTGTGTGTTCTCTCTTTAGGGTTTTGTGTGAGTGTGTTTGTACTTGCAAAAGCTCAAGCTCTCTTCTCCCCTGCATCTTTTCAATAATGGTATTAGATCTTGTTAGCCCTAGGAATGGGTTAACATTCCCCCTTCCTAATGCTGTGATCGCGTCCTCGTGATCGCGTTGAAGACTTTTGTGTGGGGAGAATTGGCAAGTGATGGCTTTTGATATTAAGGGACATTAAATGGTCCTTGTTCCTCCAGAAGGAATAAGAAATGCTAGCTGTAAATGAAAAGGTTAGAGGTTAGAAAAAATTCATAATGGGGTGGGGTGGTTGGGGTATTCGCGAATGATTGCATTTTTATGTTTTTGTGAGCCCTCTTTTTTCGGGATATTTTTTGCTCACGTTGTTTTTGGCAATCATAAGCAGAGTTACATGGGATTTATGTTAGTTGGAAAACTAAGAGATGTTAATAATGGGGGAGAAGAGAAGAAAGGATCTAGAGGAATGTAGACAAAATCATCAGAATGAGATTGTGATTCTCAGTTCCTCATTTGATTCATTGAAGTAACAATCATCATTTGAATAAATTGGCCTTCGATGACGTCCCTTCTTTGTGGTGGCAGGACTCTTGGCAAATGTTGTTGAGTAGGACATGTTCTTGCATGCTTCTTCCCATGTGCGTTTTATGCATTTATGTATATTTAAGTGCTATATTAAGAAGATCTGCATGGAGTACAAGAATTGAGTCACATAGACTCTTATTGAGCTGCTCTAGTTGAAGTAGCCACTTGTTGGGCGAGGCTTGAAAGAATTATGTCAACTTGCGAGGCTTAGATAGATATCTTTACCAAGGATTAAAGATCATTGTGTTGTGAAGATTCTAGCTTTGTTTGGAGAGGTTTATAATTTGAAGGAAAATTTCAGGAGATGGGTTGTACCATAGACCAGGATTTCGTGCAAATGTCCTCCAGTGCATGAGTATGGATATGTACTCAATAGAGCAGTTGCTACATTAACTTAGTCAAAAGAATAGTAAGCTATAGGCTTAACAAAAATGTAATGGCTATTGAAGATTGTTGGGAGTTGCTTGTGATATTCTACCATTTTTAGGTAGGCCATATGTGTGACTCCCTTGTGTTTGTGTTTGTGGTTTTTTTTTTGTTACCTCCTTGCAACAGGTTCTTGTGTCTACTCTCCTTTTTTGGGAGAATAGGCTCTTATGTCTGCTGCATAGCTTCTGCACTCATGTTTCTCATCTAGAGGGGTGAAAAGAGCATTGTGAGTTTAAACATCTTTGATGCGCTCATAAGCCTTCATTGAAAACGTGGGAATTGATTCTTAAATTTGTGGTTCAAGTGTTATGGATTCGGTAGGCACAGCTATTGGTTGGTTGCCATTGGATATGAATGAACACACAAGCTCTTGTGTAGGTGGTCAATGCGCGAGAGGGGTTGAGTGGTTTGCTTGGTGTTTCTTGGGCCTCCATTCTTATCGAATCTTAGGTAAAGCTGTTGGGGTTGAAGTCGATGGTGAGGCTGTCATCACTTTGTTCGATTTTGGAAACCATATGAAAGTATTACCATCATAATACCTTTGTTGTTGAAGCATGTGCATAGGCTTAACATCATTGCCCGTAGGGAAATCTAACCATACCATGATAGAATATTCAAGAGGAACCATGGATGTTTCAGTTTTTGTTTCAGCTTCAAATCCCGTTTCAATTTCATATTTCCATTCACTTTCAGCCTCTTCTTGGCTTTCAACTTTTCAAGAGTGCCCAATGTGTATAATGGCACACTTGGTCCTCTCACAATTCTAACCGAGGTCTATTTGGAAACTTGTGAATCCTCACAGTCCTGTGTTATGTAGCTCTTGATGTCTTGGTAACTCATGTTTAGCCTTGAAAGTTGCAAGGGCTAATGCTATGTTGGCTTCACCATGAGAGAAGAGCACTCCTCCAAATAAGGATTTGAGAGATTGCTTTAATTTTGTAAGGGATTCATCAAATTCCTCACGTGCTTTTTCAACCGCATCATTCGTGCAATCTGCCTCTAATGACTCTTCTTTAGAGAGTACGTCTTTCTCTTGAAAGGGGAAGTGATGGTTCTTATATTTTGGTTTCTTTTTTAGAATTGGCATTATGAGGTTCAATCACAACCAGTGATCTTATATGACACTTAACAATGCTAAGCATGCTCTCCTGAGCTTGCTTTTTGCGTTTCATATATGTCATGCGATCAAGATTTTCAGTTTGGGGTGATTAGGCAGGTTCTAGTTTCTTGATTGATCTATGAGGTGCACCTAGTGACAAAACAGAGCTTGTTTCATCCTCACTAAGTGATGTACTAAAACTTGTATCATCTTCTTACTTTCCTTGGATCGTCAGGTTTTTATTAGGTTTGCTCATGCGACGAGAACGAACTTTCTTTCGGGCTTTTGTATCTTGTGTTGCGCATGTGGGTGTTGTGGTTTGTGTGGTAGCCTTTGAGCTGGATGCTTCTGCATCATGTGTAGATTTTTGCTATATTGGGGTTAGGTCCTTGACAGGATCCTTTCCCTTGTGGTTTATTTCAACCTTGGTTTTGATAATTTTTTGCCCCTTGTTTTTCTTGGGTTTATAAGGTTTTGCTTTCTCTTTTGGCTTCTGCTTTAAAGCATGCTCTTCTACCCATTTTGAAGTATTTTCTTTTGCATTATTTTTTACTATATCTCGTGCCTTGACTTGTAAGCGTGTAAGCACATGCAAGGGTACTGTCGACAATTTCCCGTTTTGCACACTTAAGATGTTAAGAGTTGTATTTTGTGAGATAAGTTGTAGGGAAGAAACTCGCCTTGGGCAATCTTGGAATATGTAATTGATGCCACATCGTTCACATATGGGTTGCAAGGTGTCAGTGACTATAGGCATGGAAGTATTCCAAACTGTGCAGTCTGCCACTTTGTCAGGTCCACGACAATAGAAACACTGAAGTGTTTGGTTAACAGCTTCCTGAGTAGTTTCTACTCTTTGGACTGTTTTTACTTGGGACACGGGAGATGGAGGTTTTGAGTTAATTATAGATAAATTGGGACATAGGGGTGTGTCGTGGACCAAAGGTTTTATAATATATACAGTACAGATAAATAGGCACCTTGTACGCACAATGAGGACTAGGATGGACATAGTGATTGCACTGAACACAAGGCATTTCACCCATCACTTAGAGAGGCATTAAGAATGGTTGGTTTTGAAGGATCTCATCCTCTCTTAGAGATGTCAATTGTAAGCTTTTAAGCAAGGCTGCATAGAATTTAGGGAATGATAATTTCGAGATCAAAATTTTTTTAGCCATTGCTTCACTTGGTTTAGATGAGGAACATATCGTATTGTGATCATCTGCCATCATGTTGTCATCTAAACATATAGCTTCTTTACAACATTGATCAAATGTTTCTAGATTGGATACAATGATCAAGTTGTGTAAGCTGTTATTCTTTAAGCCCATCATGAAATGTCTCTTTAATTGAGTATCATTTAGTTTCTTCTAGGGCTCATAGCATGAGTCCATGATTTTTATCCGAATGATAAAATCTCTAATGATTTTATTTTGTTTCCGCTCAATTGAATAGAGTTCTTTCGTTGCACTCCACCGATCACCTTGTCTTGAGAAGCTATGGATAAAGGCTGTTCTCAAAGTCTTGAAGTTTGACTTGATCACATGCATTAATGTGATGAACCATCGGCT
Organism: Cibotium barometz; assembly: GCF_041138505.1. NCBI lineage: Eukaryota > Viridiplantae > Streptophyta > Polypodiopsida > Cyatheales > Cibotiaceae > Cibotium > Cibotium barometz. The sequence goes on from NC_141075.1 coordinate 40,429,274, forward strand.
AGCCTTGTCCACTAAGCATAGGTTTAAAGCATGTACCTTGGTGGGATAGTTTAGATTTCCAAAGGCTCGTTGTTCAAACATTTGTATGAATTGAACAAGATCAGTCGTTCCATCGTATTTGCCCATGATTTTGGAAATATGTACAGTTGTATTTTTGTATTTGTTGAGGTCATGTGTGGGTGCTAATGTGGGTATGGACTCATGTAGACCTTGGGCAACCCCCCTTCCTAGATTAGTCAGTATATCCAAGGTATGACCATCTACGGGTTGAAAAGGGTTGGTACCTATAGGAATTGTAGGAATGTTAGGCAAAAGACCAAAGCCCGATGGGATTGAAGTGATAGGGGGTATAAAACCAGATGACACGCTTGTTGTTGACATGGCAAATAGTATTGGGAGGCGCATTTGGGGCATGGATCTCAATGGCTCAAAGATTGGGTGGTTCAGTGATGAGGGTGTCGGCCCACGTAGTCCCTCTTATCGTTGCCATGTCTTGATGCTGCCAATTGCTTCTTTAATGAGGAAGCACATTTTTTTTTTTGCTTTTTAGGTTTTCTTATAGCCCGTTAACAGCTTCAGGATGCCCGACGTACTCTTTGTTGGGTGAAATGAGTGTCTGTTTGCCCTAATGAGCTGACGCAACACGCACGTGAACGACATATATATTTTCTCGAAAAAAGGTGCATGCCAGTAGCATCCCATATGGAAGAGGAGGTTTGAAAACCTATTTTCCATCACTATCTTAAGATGAAATTTTTTTCCAAAAAGATTTTCCATGTTTCGCAGCCTATTTTTGAATGTTTTCTAAAAGGAATTTGGAAAAACTATGTATGAGAGAGTTGTAGTACTTTTGGAGTACTGGAACTTTGTCTCTCTGCTTTTTTCATGATTTTGTCGTTTAGGCACTCAAAATGTAGCCCGAATATGGTGTGCAATCGTTTTTATGCTGTCTTTGGTGATTTTTAGTGCTTTAAGGGCCGTTTTTGCCTCGATTGCTGGGTCAAATTTTGAGGTTGGTCGGAAGCCAAAATGGTGGATTTTGTCCTCGAAAGCTCAAGACCAATTTCGAAGAGCTCGATGTCAGCTTTCTGATGAGCGCTAGAACACGTTCATTGGACTCACAGTTCCAAAGATACGGGCCTTTGAACAGGGCTGATCTCGAGACGAACCCTTCACATCGTGAACCAGTAAGGTGCAGTTCACGGAGTGAAATGGACTTCATGAAAAAAAAAATATTGATTTTTTTTTTGGCGTGAGACCTTACAGTGTGAAACGTCCGGGTTTTTTTTTCGCCGCTAGGACTATTTCACGATGTGAAACATGTGACTCACGTTTTTTTTTTTGCGGGACTGTTTCACGGCATGAAAGTTTAGAAATGGTTCACGGCATGAAATGTGTGGCTCACGAAATTTATTTATTTATAATTTTTTAAAGTCTAGAGGAAAATTTGAATTTCCTTGTTTGGGAGAAATATTTTTTGAATTTTAAATTGGGAAGATATGGGTATTTTCCCATAAAGGCAAGTGGAAATCAAGAAAGTCAACACTTTTATGACACCTCCTTACACCCTTCATAAATGACTCCCAAAATGGACAATTTGACAAGTCATTGGCATCTTTTCATTAGTCTTAATGAGTTATGTAAAAAGTACTTAAGACTTAATAAAGGATTAATTCTTCCACTAATCTTTCCCCCCTTTTGGACTAATCAATGGCTCTAATTAACCACTAATCACTAATTACTTCACAACATTGAGCACATCATTGGATAGAGCATGGAATTGCTAAGCTATATGCATCAACTAATATGTAAATTATTCTATAATTAGAGATTAATTAAACTCTTAATTCTCATCTCTTCTCTTTATGTAAAATTAAGCAAAAGAGAACCAAATTCCTCCAATTGATGTAATTAGATGTTTTTATGCATTTAGATGCTCCCAAAACCACTAATTTCGACCTCTTACATGATCAATTTTGACCCCAAAAAACACATTTTCTAAATTTTTTACCTCTTGAATTGGATTAATCACCCCTTAATGACAAAAACTAGTCAATTAAGGAAGATTAGTCGATTTCAAGGGTTTTTTATGGTTTTGAGAAACATTTTAAAAGATTAAGCTACTCCTAATGCTTGCTAATACTCTAATGCATATAAACCAAACAAAAAACACACAAATCAAACAAAAATTAATGATTCTAGCTCTATGTTTAACTTAAAAGAGAACTAAAAATCACTAAAAATTGCATTCTATTACATTGTTTGATGCAATGGATGCATGATTCTAGCTCTATGTTTAACTTAAAAGAAAACTAAAAAATCACTAAAAATTGCATTCTATTACATTGTTTAATGCAATGGATACAAACTAAACCTAATACACACTATGTGCAAGCCTTGGAAACATTAAAAACCACATTAACAACAACAAAAACAACGATGTAAGCTAAAAATTAAGCAACAAAAGCATTCTTTATAAAACAAAAAAGAGAGCTAATCTATACCAAATCATATACAAATCTCCATTAAAACCACATTTTTTCATGGGAAACCATTAATAAAGACAATGGGCAATGGGTACTGTGTAAATTAGAGAAAAACAATGAAAAAAGCCAAGGGATGACTCCCCGATAGCGGCGCCAAAAATGTTATGGCTCACCCAAACCCCCCTTGAAACATATCCAATAAGAGATTACTCGGTGAATCACAACTGTCGTGAGGATCTTTCCAATGGCCGAGCTCGTAACCCTTGAGGTCTCCAAGCTCCACAGCTCCTTGAGAAGCAATTCCACCACGTCTCCCGCCCGCGAGCATTGTCACACCGCCGTATTGCACTACGTGTACTCGTCCCTTCTCTCACATCACTTCACTCACACACACACTCTCACTAGCATGCATTAGAGATAGAGATTAGCAAGAGGATTAGCAAGAGCAAGACTCTATTTCATAATGGGAGAGTTCTTTGTATTATGAGAGATATTCACTTATATACATGGCCATAAGTGTTCACACTCACTTAAACTATGGCTAGCTGGGCACTTTAGGCTCATAAGAGGCCGAATGCTATTACAATGACTACTCTCATAAGGGGCCTAATGCTATTACAATGACTACTCTCATAATATATCCATGAAATACCTCACTTGAGACTTCATCCTAACTTACTACCACACATTCTTGAAGTAGGAATTGCCATAAATATTTCACCAGACCATTATGGGAGCCCGTCTAAGTTATAGATTTGGACACCATCGCTTCATATCTTGAATGTATGACCTTTTAGTGTATCCAACTTGACTCCTTGATATAAGATAATGGTAGTAGCTCTTGTTAGCCCTAGGAATGGGTTAACATCAATCCTTTTAGATCTTTTTTGACCTTGTGGAATCTTCTCTGCCCCAGTCACCAAGTTCACCCCATATTCATTAGGAGGTCTTCCCTAGTCAATGGGGATACTCCCTACTCATGGCATGGATACTCGATGGACTACGTCTTCTTTTTTCATGCTTACAATGGAGGTGGGAGAATTTTCCTCCCTCGAGATGTGCATGTACTCATGCACCTCCTACCCCACCCCTATCAAAGTTGGATTGGTAGACTTCTCCTTCCTCTTGAGCATGGCTCCAAGGATGATTTAGGAAGATGTGGCTATGACCCAGATGTCACACAACCAATCTGTGTAGTATCACTCTTAGATTATGGGAGACATTTGGGTCATAGATGCCATCAATGCTTCTTACGAGACCACTAGGATGGAGCTCCTTCATCTCATCAGCTACACCTCTTTATTTTCTTTCACCTTTGCACTTGGGGTAGGTGTTAGAGCATGTTTGGTCCTCAAAGTAGAGGGGATTGTAGCTTGAAATGCATCTTTACATTTTGTATATATAGCATTGTGTGTGGGTGAACATCTAGGTCAGAAGATAATGATGTATCTTGTGAGGAGCTCTACATATTTGATATTCTTCGAACTCGAGAGTAGCATATGGGTAATGATGCCTAGGGTTGGTAAACTCATACAATGGAGTGATTCAAGGATTCTTCTGAAACATGGCCAAAATGATGAAGTAATAAGGTGTGGGCCAATGATGGTAATGGGGTTTTTAGATCTTGTATTTGAAGGTGTTAAAAAACAAAAGTTTATTGCAAATTTCTCATTAAGGTGTTTTACACCTTAGCATGAGTGGCCACCTTTGGTTAAATCGACACGTTGGAGGTGATGAAAGAGCGAACGAATCTGTGGTCGCTAGGAGCCTCCAGATCGCCGAGAAGGAACAGCCACGACTGAATTAGAAGGAGCATGGTACTGAGAGAATGTTTGGGGTGATGCTGCCGACTGAAGAAGCAAGGCAAGCATGTGAAGAGCTGAGGTTTCTTGCACTAGAGAAAGCTGCCGATGTTGCATCATGAGAGCTGAGAAGTTTGTGCAGAAGTGGTTTAGCGCAACCAGTTTGATTCCCATCATATCCATGTTAGTGTTGCTGCCAAGCACTGTTCACACGAAGGGATTTTTTTGGGTGGCTTGTGAAGCTTGGGGCTTTGGTTGGGAGGCTGCTTACACATCTCGGCTGTACAATCAAAGGCATTGGAGATCATCTTTGTTTGATCCCTGACAAGGCTATCTTGTTGTGTATGTGTGATGTGAGAGTATGTTTTGGGATGATACTCTTTATAATGGATGTGTGATGTTGATGAGTTTATGTCATTCTGGTTGTGCCTATTCAATTCCAAATCTTGTAAAACTTCATTCTATCCGAGTGTGTGTGGGTGTGGTCTGTGGGGGGTGTTGTGTGAGTACACTCTCTTAAAATATCCACTTATAGGCATCATATTAACTGGGTTTTGAGTTAATAGGCTATAAGATCAATTTCAAGGAGAGAAAGGTTAAACATAAACTAGAGTCACACCTCATTGAGAATTCACAACTTGTAACAATGAAAGCGTTATATGCTGTATAAGGTGTGTGCTCGGGTGGTCAAAAGATTTACACCTCTCTCTTGTACCGGAACCCTATCTACAACACATATCCACTGTGGGTTTTCCACTCAACATTGTAGGTTCTTTCCACACTGATTATGAGTGGTTTGACCTACTCCAGTTACTAGAGGGGTTGGGTTGTGTTTGTATTACTTGAAATCTTCCAGACTCGATAATAGATGTGGAGATTATGGAGGAGGAAGATGTGGATAGTAACTAACTTTATCTGGATAGTAACTAACTTTATGTGGATGTTTTGTATCTTTTAGTAAACAAAGCCATGTATCTACCTCATTGTTATTCCCAGAAGTGGTTCTTTGTATAAAATCAAGTTTCTTATTATATATCAATAGTTTTCATCTTCCTTGGGATGGCTATGGTGATGGGTTGGTTGGTCATTATTCTCATGGAGATTTTACGTGAGGCTCTAAGAGTTGTGTTTTTTATTCTATTCAAGTGTGTCAGTGGCTTGCTTGTTGTCAGTTGGGTGTAAACTTACCCAATATCTAGCATTTTACCATATTTGCTTATTTGGAATAAAAATCAGTGTGAAATCCTCTTTGGAGGTTCATGTTTGTTCAGTAAGGGTTGGCCACGGTTGTTTTGGGGTTCAACAAAGAGTCTTAGGGTGTTCCTCTCATATGCTCTAAGGGTTGACGCTTGACAGAGAGGAGTTTTAGAGGCAAAGACTGATTGCTACTCGTCACCTCACAACATCGAGAGAGGGAGAGAGCTGCAGTAGCTTATGAGACTCATGAGCTCCTGCATACATCAGCACCAGCGTACGATCCTACCTTTGAGGCTGACCTCCCGCAGAGATTTGACGACCTGCGCAACAGAGCAGCCGGCACAACCTCCTCAATGTGAAGAGCATCCTCGACATGCACGTCGACCACCAGTCAGAGATGATGATATTGATTCGGTGCCCATTGATAGTGACTAAACTCACACTATAGCTCGTCACCTCAGAACGTCAAGAGAGGGAGAGGACTGTAGTAGCAGCTTATGGGACTTAAGAGCTCCCACGTACATTAGCACAAGCTTACGATCCTACCTTTGAGTCTAACCTCCCCGCAGATATTTGACGACTCTGCAGCAGCAGCAACAACAACCATCAGCAGCCGACACAGCCTCCTTGATGTGCAGAGCATCCTCGACGTACACATCAATCACCAGTCTCAAAGATGATGATATTGATTGGGTGCCCATAGATAGTGACTAAACACAGACTATAGCTAGGTTAGCTCACTTACATTGTTTTTAGATTTATTAGCAGTGACTAACCTCAGACTAGTTGGGGTAGCTCATTTACATTGTACTTTGATCTATGGAGATAATGGCTAAACCCAAAGTAGCTGGGTTAGCTCACATTATGATGTCCTTAGTTAATGTTTATATTTTATGAGTTGAGGATCATTGCATTTTAGTTTATGTCCATCGTTTGTGGATTTTTTTAACACTTTGGCTATCACATTGTCCATCGCTCTTTCCCATGCCTTCACCATGCCATTGTACCCAAGGATCGTCCAATGGTGACCAAACTTTGCGAGCATGTGGGGGGGACTCCCCCCACATGCTCGCAATGTTTGGTCACCATCTGACGATGTTTGGTATATCAAGTAGCACCCAGTGTGCAATTTTCAAGTCTCTTACTACTCAAGAGTCATGGAAAATCCCACACTTCACCATGCCATCGTACCCAAATATCATCCGATGGTGACCAAACTTTGCGAGCATGTGGGAGGGGCCCCCCACATGCCTCGCGAAGGTCCCCCCCACATGCTCGCGAAGTTTGGTCACCATTGGACGATGTTTGGTATATCAAGTAGTGCTTGGTGTGAAATTTTCAAGTCTCTTAGTACTCAAGAGGCCATGGAAAATCCTACTCTTCACCATGCCATCGTACCCAAACATCATCCGATGGTGGCCAAACTTTGCGAGCATGTGGAAAGGGACCCCTGACATGCTCGCAAAGTTTGGTCATCATCGGACAATGTTTGGTATATCAAGTAGCATCGAATGTGCAATTTTCATGTCTCTTAGTGCTCATCCAATGGTGACTAAACTTTGCAAGAATGTGGGGAGGGAACCCTCCCCCCTCCCCTACATGCTTGCAAAGTTTGGTCACCAATCGTACTGTGTTTGGTATATCAAGTAGCGCCGAGTGTGCAATTTTCACGTCTTTTAGTGCTCGAGAGACCATGGAAAATCCCACTCTTCACCATGCCATCATACCCAAACATCGTTCGATGGTGTCCGAACTTTACGAGCATGTGGGGGGTATATCAAGTAGTCCCCAGTGTGCAATTTTCAAGTCTATTAATTCTCAAAAGGTCATGTAAAATCCTACTCTTCGCCATGCTATTATACCAAAACATCGTCTAATGGTGACTAAACTTTGCAAGCATATGAGAGGAGCCTCCACATGCTCGCAAAGTTTGGTCACCATTAGATGATGTTTGGTATATCAAGTAGCGCTTAGTGTGCAATTTTCAAGTCTCTTAATGCTCAAGAGGTCATGGAAAATCCCGCTCTTCACCATGTCATCATACCCAAAGATCATCTTATGGCGACCAAAATTTGTGAGCATGTGGGGAGACCCCCCCACATGCTCACAAAGTTTGGTCACCATCGTATGATGTTTGGGTACGATGGCATAGTAAAGAGAAGGAGTTTCTATGACCTGGCTCCCCCCAGATGCTTGCAAAGTTTGGTCACCATTGAATGATGTTTGGGTACGATGGCATGGTAAAGAACAGGATTTTCCATGACCCCCCACATCCTCGCAAAATTTGGTCACCATCAGACGATGTTTGATATATCAAGTAGTGCCTAGTGTGCAATTTTTAAGTCTCTTAGTGCTTGAGAGGCTATGGAAAATCTTGCTCTTCACCATGCCATCTTACCCAAACTTCTTATGAAGGTGACCAAACTTTGCAGTAATGTTGGGGGGGTCCACCAAACTTTGCGAGCATATTGGGGGGGACCCCCCCACGTGCTCGCAAAGGTTGGTCACCATCGAACGATGTTTAGTATATCAAGTAGCACTAAGTGTGTAATTCTCATGTCTCTTAGTGCTTGAGAGGACATGGAAAATCTCGCTCTTCACCATGCCATCTGTACAGGTATATATTTTATCATAATTTTGATGCATAATGATCTTGATTTAATGTGTGCAAAAATCAACTTAATGGAATGTGCGAATGTGCACAAGATTATTATATGTGCACAAGATTATTATATGTGCACAAGGTTATTTCATGTGTAAAGGCCCATTAGTATTTATATTTGGGCAAAGGTTTTTATATGTACAAACCTTAGGGATTTTGATATGGTTGATAATATGGTTTCATGTGTAAAGGCCCATTAGTATTTATATTTGGGCAAAGGTTTTTATATGTACAAACCTTAGGGATTTTGATATGGTTGATAATATGTAAAGCAATACCCAAAAAGTGAGAAAAGCACACCCAATTTGTACGCTCAACTATTAATAGCTCCTTGGGTTATTTTTATGAATAGAATTCTTAAAATACTCATGTCGTGGAAGTGGAGCTACACGCATGAGGGGGGAGATTGCACCCAATCTTGTCTTGATGGTGATGTTATTCTATTTCTCTTGTCTTATGCTATGTTCTTGATTTCAATTAAATTCAAGTCTTTGTTTAAATTTTTGATGTATTTTGTGAGTTTTTAATTATTTCTTCAAGAAGTACAAAAGGGTCCCGTGACACCATTATACCCAAACACCGATGGTGACCAAACTTTGTGAGCATATGGAGGGGACCCCCCACATGCTTGCAAAGTTTGGTTACCATTGGATGATGTTTGGTATATCAAGTAGCGCCTATTGTGTGAATCATGGGGACCGCCATGCACATGCTCTTGATGGAATGTAAGCCCAAGATGCTTGGTTCTGTGTCACAATCATGGGGACCTCTATGTCGGTCAATAAGGCCACCATCCACATACCAAAAAAATCTCATGATAATCCGAGCATCACGTGAGGGATAGAATGATGCTGCACTCCCACACACAAATGCTGGTAGCACCACTCGACCACGTGGCACACATCTCTGAACCGCTCAACAACATCTTGCCACAATTGATGATGTCTCAAAGCACATTTCACACATGCGCCCGCACCATCATGCTCACCCTTCCTGTGGCTAGTCGCAACAAAGAATGATCAAATCACTGGGATACTAGACTGCACATGCCACCCATGAACTCATAAAAACAAGTCTTGGTTATTGTTTTCTTTGAGCTATTCTAGTAAACTTAGTTTATTTACGGATCCTTGAGAACTAGAAGTACTACCTGTAGAGTCAATAGAACTGTCGGGCTGACTTGAACGGCTGACTTGAGCTGTGCACCACAACCATTCGAACAAACCCATTGTTGACGCCATGTGACCCCACAATCTCATAAAAACTTATCATGGAGATGGAAATAGTGTTGCACAAAATGTGCATCATGTGAGTGATCGTCAATGGATATAGAAATCGTACTCTCGAGCAATGACATGGGTCTCAGGGGTACTCTCGAACAATGACATGGGTCTCAGGGGTACTCGCTATCCCATCTACATGTGCCTCTACATGTCGATAGCTAATGTGGACCATAATAGCAACCTAGTGAGGTTAGGGAGAGAGACGATTAGGACACCAAAAATCAATTAAATAATATAACTCAAACAAGAAACAAATAATATGAAATATAACCATTACCTTCTCCAAGAAGTAATACTCTGATTATACCTCCTAAAAAGGTGTGAAGGTGTAGTTCTCTACAAAATTGACCACATAGACTACCACACCAATAGGAAACTCTGCCATCCATACTCTAAATTGATGATTCTATCACTTGGCACAATGAGTGTGCCGTATATAGGGGTAGATTAGCTCCCTAAATGTGGTTGTGAAATGACAATGTGGTGCATGTTTGTCTACAAGCTGTAAATTCCTAGACTACCCCACCACTCTGGAGGAGCTGATGTGTCACATACTCATAACGTCACTATTTCACTATCTCTTGGTCACTTGCATCAAGATCTACCATCTGTAGCTGTGCAAGTGAACCACATGATGTGCAATTTCTCTCCACACAAGGCATCATATGGTAATGGGCATCCTCCGCGCATGCACACAAAAGAGAGTGGATGAAATCACAAGGACTGTGATTTCATATGGTAATGGGCATCCTCCGTGTGTGCACACAAAAGAGAGTGGATGAAATCACAAGGAGTGTGAGGCAACTCTTTATGCCCATTAAGAGAACGGAACACATCATCAAAAGTTAGAAATCAACATGGTAGCGACAACGTGTTGCATTGTCATGAGTACCTCACAAACCAAGGCTTACACCCCTCAAATGACCTTTGCCAAATTTTAAGTGCTCGAAATGATGCCACAAACTGAGAATACAACTCTATTTGGGGCATTTCAAAAAAGCAAGCACCGTGCTCAATGAACACTCTACTTGTGACCCTCTTACGCAAAGCTTTCTTGAAAACTGGTGAGGCATGACAATTCTCCTCCTAAAACCTTTCTATCAAGGCTCTAGTGGTTTCATCTAATAGGCGATCAACAACATGTCACGTTGTCATGAGTACCTTACAAACCAAGGCTTACACCCCTCAAATGACCTTTGTCAAATTTTAGGTTCTCGAAATGATGCCACAAACTGAGAATACAACTCTATTTGGGGCATTTCAAGAAAGCAAGCACCGTGCTCAATGAACACTCTGCTTGTGACTCTCTTACGCAAAGCTTTCTTGAAAACTGGTGAGGCACAACAATTTTCCTCCTAAAACCTTTCTATCAAGGCTCTAGTAGTTTCATCTAATAGGTGATCATGCCTAACTACATGACCATTACTCACCCACAAAGCACTAGCCTCATTGGCATCTAAACTTTGCCATCTACTAGAGCCAACTCTAAGTGCGTGTAGTGCTATGGAAAGGATGTGAGAAGTATGTGGCACTCACCTTACCCTTCATTTGGGAGCTACTTATGGTTGTCACAATAGCCCATTGAGCAACCAAAGCGTTCGTAGAGTTCCTCTTCTTGTTAGCTGCATAGAAACAACAAACACTTTGTAGCACCACCATGCCAATTCTCCTCTCAAAGACCTCCAATGTTAGAAAGCACATTGCACCACTTGGCCATGTTGGGCTGATTGATCAAAGCATCAAGCACGCATGCCTATGATGAAGGCGTGAGGTCTTTGAAATAGGAGTGGAAGATTGCATGGGCACGACGATGCATCCCCGACTTTGATAGTTCTTTTTTATCCACACTATGTGCGCCCAAAGGAGGGGGGTTCTTGTGGAAGAGAAGGGGGGTTCTTGTGAAAGGGAAGGGGGTTCTTGAGAAAGAAAAAGGGCTGGTTCATGTGGATTACCTAAACTAAGGGGGATAGTGGTAGAGAAGAGAGCAGAGGGAGAGTGGTAGAGAAGAGGGTGGAGGGAGAGGAAGGGGAGGGGCAAGGCTTGGATCGTTGCTCGTTGATGTGCTCTCCACTCTCTCTTCCTGTCACAAGCTACCCTTTTCTTCTCCTCCTCTTGAGCTTGGTACACAGGGGGAAATCTAGTCCTATCATGTTTTCGACTCCTGCTGCGACTTTGAGAACCCATTCTCAAAGAGCTAAGAGAGAAAAAATTATGAAGACTCAATGATGGAATACTCATGGGATAGTACTAGAGATTTGTGTTTATAAAAGAAAAATAGCTTGTCCACTTCACATCTCATTAAAGTTTCTATCTATATAATATGTGATTGATTGGATAGTTAAGATAAACATAACGATAAAAAGAAAATAGCTTATCCACTTCACGTCTCATTAAAGTTTCTATCTATATAATATGTGATTGATGGGATAATTAAGATAAACACAACGATAAAAAGAAATCTATTATCCACTTAAAAAATCAATTTTATTAATAATAAATATTATAAATCTAAATATTTATCATTACTAAATACACACACACACACACACATATATATACCTATATTTTCTTTCATAATGTGTTTTTTCAAATTCCTACACAAAATATTTTTAGAAAATATTAAATTCAAAAAATTAAAATTTTAAAACAAAATAACATGAAATCTTAAAAAATTACTATTTATCTAATTTTAAAAATATATAAGTTATATATATTTTATTCTTTAAAAATTTATATTTTTATTATCTTTTTGGAAAATACTTAAAATATACTAAATCATTTTTTTTGAAACATTTTTTTAAAATGAGGAGGTGGGAGGGAGGTGGGAGGGAGGTGCTACATGTCTGGCATACCTACCACACATGGCATTTACTTGACATGCGACACTATTATGGTAGCTGATGTGGCTATACTATCCATGTCTACATGGGTTGACATATAGAGGGATGGTGTGGAAAGATGCATAACATAGCATTGCATGATGTGTCATGTCATGTCACCAAGTGAGAGGTGGCATGCAAAGGTGACAAGAAGATATGGCATTTATGATGACTAGGATAATGAGGTGGGAAGTCAACTAGGTTGACTTTCCATTTATGATGACTAGGATAATGAGGTGGGAAGTCAACATGGTCAACTAGGTTGACCATGTTGACATGGAGGGTGGAGCTGACATGGTGCTCATGTCGATTCTCTCTAAGCTGATGTGGACATAAAGTGGTATGTATATATAAGATTTGTGCCCACCCAAAGCTCACACATGACATGATCTCTAGGCTTTGAAGATTACCAAGCCTAGATTTCTAAACCTAACTAGGATTGGTTTTAGGGGAGAGTGGACACATTATGGAAAATTTCACTTGGAAGGATTGAAAATAGACCTTCCCATACTCAAATTAAGTCATTTTTTGTAAATAAATTCATGGTAACAAGTATATTGATCCCTAGAGTTTTTAGATCAAAAGATTCAATATTTGATTTTCTAGAAATAAATTACAATTGATTTAATGGGACTCTAACAGTTGTAACAAATTTTACAAAATACATCTACAAAAACCCAAATGTCAGATTTGTAATTTTACCTTAGATCCACATTCTACTAATCTTCCCCAATCCAATCATCACCAGATCCATATAAATTGAGCATTTTAAATGGTAGATGTAGTGGAAGGACAAAATAGTACCTTTTTTTAAACAATTCTAATACCTTTTATATAATATAGAAAATAGTAAAACACATAAAAAAATTACTCAATAAAGCAAGTTAAGCTCTATGTTATGTGAATTTGTGCAAAAGGGGCTTTACAATTATTGGATATTCGATCGGGTTATAGTTTTAGTTGCCCAACTTTTTATGTGATGTTTCATTAGAAGACCTTGAAGTGAAGCTCCTTGGCTAACTAGAAGAGATTGGCTATTCTTCTTGAAAAATTACCTATTTTCAAGCTAAACCCAAGGGCATCCACTAAACAAAAATAGATAACCTCATCTTGCAACCACCCATGAAAATCTAAAGAAGTCAGCGAGTGGAACTATCTTGAGATCTCTCAATTATGATCTAATTTTCTATATGTATATCAATGCTTCTACATTCATTATTGGATGCATGTTAGCATAGGAAGGGGAGCACAATATGGACTTCTATGTGACCTTTTCTTAGCTATCAACTCAATGACATCAAACACAATTATGAACCACTGAGAGACAGGGGTTAGCCATGATATGAGTTGTAAAGAAGTATAGACATTATTTGTTGGCTTTCAATTTATTTTCTTAATCAACCATCAAGCACTGCTTTACTTTGGTGAATAAGCCTTGCCCCCCATGGCATATCACCACAAATGTTTGCTCATTCTTTTGAAATTTCATTTCACTATCACCATGTGCATTGCGACATCGGATCGCTCTGATCGAAGATCTCCTTAGAAGATCCCTACATCTCCCCACCATCTCATCAAAATTTCATAGCGAAAAAGGAGTCATGGCTGAGGTTCAGCACCTAGTCACCAAAGAAGGTCTCAATTCTACTAGGGCCAAGTTTCAAGACACCAGAGTCCTCAAAGAAGGTCTCAATTCTATTGGGGCCAAGTTTGAAGACATCATAATCCCAAAATTGGTCCTCCTGACTCGTGTGCTCAATTTCCTCGCCCATGATAAGGTTAGGGATTAGGCATCACTCACCATGCTAGCAACTACTTTCATGAAAACTGGCAAATTGGACAGAAGGCTGATGCAAGAATCCTAACACATTGTGCCCACATGCTTATAAAGCTTGGGGGATTCACTTTAAGAATATGTGAAATAGCACGAGAGTTCAACAAAAGGAAATTTTTTACTTCTTTTTTTTGTGATAAATTTACAAAAATATCTTTACATAAGGGTATTATTTAAAGGATTTTAAGCTGTAAGTTTATAAAAAAAAAGGGTTCATTTTATTTTTACCAAATTCATAGATAAGGGATTATATATATATAGGGCTTGAATGCACGCAATGTATACGATTTTTATATAGTGACATCCCCGAGCATCAAAGAACTTCCACCCCTCTGTCTCACCCATCCTTATCCCAACTTATGAGTAGCATCTCTTTAACAAGCCCAAGTTAACTTCCCCTGTTACATTATTGGCCCTCTATGGTCTATTGGGGACGCTCGTCTGACCATTGTGACATGCTTGCAATTAATATCGTGAGTGATGTCATATTAAATACTACATTTAAGTGCTATTGGCATATGCTTTGCGGGTCTATGCTATGTATGCTGTGATTGGGTGATGCCATGTGTACGCATGGTAGTGTTGTTGATATTGGTATTTGATTGCCTCACCTAACATGTTGACTTGTTGAGTATAGGTGATGAGTATGAGGATGCCAAATGAGGCATCGTACTTGTGCGAGGGTCACCGAACGAGGTGTCGCACATGCATGAGTGTGCAAGGGTCACCGAACGAGGTGTTGCACGCGCGAGGATCACCGAATGAGGTGTCGCGCGAGTTTTGTCATGTGCATGGGCGTTTACATCGCCTCAATATTTATGAGTTATACTTCATTATTTTTGGTTGACCGTGTGCCATTTATTTATACTCGAATATTTATGCACCCCGATGTGCACGGGTGTAGTGCGTGTGAACTAGAGGTTCACTATTATTTTTGGTACACACTAGATGTGTGTGAACATCCTCTAGAAGGATTAATTATTTTTGTAAAAGAGCCCTATTTTTGGCTAAAGCTTCATGATTGGCTCAAGGGCTATTTTTTGGGAATACATGATTAAATACTCATGTCGTGCAAGGAGCCAGCACGCATGAGGGGGAGATTTAACCCAATCCTTGTTGATTGATGGTGATGTTTATTTTGCGCACAGTTCTCAAGTCTATGGTTTATCTTCCATGTTTATTTTCATGTCTATGTTTAATATGTTTGAATCTGTTATTTATTTGGACTTGAATATTTATTCGTGATTATTGTGTGCAATTTTGGTACTTTGATTCTCTTTTGTGTGGCAAGTTCCTGACAGTGGCATCAGAGCCAACCACACTCAAAGAGAAGGAAAATGGGCAAAAGCAAAGAGAAAGGAAATTGGGCAAAATCATTACATGAAGGGCAAAGGCTTTGTATAAGGTAGAAAGAAGAAAATCAAAGGTCTCAAGCTTGTATGGTTTGGGCAAGGCAATGATTACATGCATAAACCACTTTGAATCCCTGCAAAACCACACCTAGAAGAAGAAAAGCGATTTTCTACAACTGTGCATCTCTCTGAGATCCAACCGCACAGATGGAATCGGCACAGATCCAAAACCCCTAGCCCTTTTCTCAAAAATTGAAGAGCTCTAGCATCAAAGAAATGTATAATCAATGGCCGACTGCTCTCCTTCTCTCCCATGTTGTTGCGCTACGCCGATTTGTGGAGAGATTACGCTTAATCAAGCTTAAGCAATAACCATTTAAGGTCTTTTCAACTCTTCAAATATCAAAGCTTTCAAATATTTCCAACTTTAAACCCTTCAAAGCTTTCCAAGCTAAACCAAGGGAGCACATGCACATGGAGGCTACGGGCTAATTTCTGAAGGCCTGTAAAAAATTATAGATTTACTGAAAACTAAAATTTTCTTGCCAAGGCTCTCCGCAATGCATTGAGGGGAAAATTTTAATTGTCAAAGCTTTCGAAATTCATTTTGCAATTTTGGACAAATCAAAGGCTTCAACAAATTCTCCGTGTGGTCGAGCAAGTGTGTGTGGTTTCTGATATCTCTTGACGGTATTGTCCGGGAGAATACGAGTATCATCGATGCACTTGAATCTCGAATCGACTCAACTCTTTGCAAATTTTGGGTTCAACGATAAGTATTATCATCATTTATCATCTTTGTTGAATTATTTCTATCATTAATTAATCAATTTCTCTATCTCTCAACTTCATTACCTCTATTACAATGAATCCGCAACCCCTAACTGTGAAGGAAGAGTTGCTAGCTCTTCAAGCTCAGATTTTAGAGGAGAGGGGAAAGAGGGAGAAGTTGGAGAGAAAGTTGAGAAAGAGGAGTAGAGGGGCGGAGTTTGATTCAGGTGATGAAATCTAGCGTACGGTGGAGGCTACCCTTAGAGCCCAAGATTCTAGAAAGGAGAAGAAGATTAGTCGGAAGGCCTTTTCCTTCCAAAACTATGATGGGAAGAAGGATGCCAAGTTAGTTCTCTCTTGGCTCAGTTAGTTAGATGACTACTTTTTGGGGGAAGACTTCTCTGGAAAAGATAAAGTTAAATGTGCTGCTAAATCATCTTATAGAAGGAGTTGCATTGTGGTGGAATGCTACCAAGACAGGCCATCATAAGCCTCGTACTTGGAAAGAATTTCAGAAGGTAATTAAGAAAAACTTTTTGCCACCACAATACAAGGCAAGGAGTAGACAACAGTGGGATGGCTTACGTCAGTTGGAGGAAGAGGCTGTTCAAATGTATGTATACAAGTTTTGGCAGGTTCTCCTACAACTTAAAGCCATTGAGAAAGTTGATGAGAAGGACCAGAAGAGGAAGTTTATAGCGGGATTGAAACCTCACATTAGGGCCAAAGTGAACATGTTCCATCCGCATTCTCTCAGTTCAACAATCTCTTTAGCCATTAATTGTGAGAAGAAGAATAATGCTTCGAACGAGAATCGTGTTACCCAGGAGCTTCGTCCCTTTAAATCTCAAAAACAAGTTTCTTTATCTAAATCTTTTGACATGACTCAAGGATGGCGTCGCAAATTTGGTCGGTTCAAGAACAAAGAAAGCAACAAATCGAAAAGTAAGAAGACCGATAATCTTTCGAAGACAAACAAAGAGGAGCCCAAGCGTCGAATTCGATGTTTCAAATGCAACAAGGAAGGCCATGTGGCATTTGAGTGCCTAGAGAAGAAGAAGAATACACCGAAAGCTAGTGTCAGCATGATCGAAGAGGAGGAGGATGAGGACTATCTACTCGAGCAAGAGGTAACTCCGAAGATGAAGATCTGTTTGATCCAAGTGGTAAGCCGAAATCTTCATGGGTTAAGTCTAAATCTTCACGACCTAAGTCCACACCACATATGTTGTCAAGTCTGCTTTTCAAAATAAAAAATATAACTGCACCAAAGAAGTAAGGAATTTAACAATATCACTTTCACCTTACGAGAAAAAACGAACTTTTTTGGTTGCACCACTGCAAGGTGTAGATGTAATACTTGGCATGCCATGGTGACACCAGTATAATCCATATATTGATTATGACACACATTCATTGTATTTCATGTTCAATGATCAGCATTTGTGTCTTAGGGGAATGATGGAAGACAGGAGTGCATCTTTCCTTAGCCATACCCAGGCTAAGAGAGTACTAAGGAAGAGGGAGAAGACATTTCTCGTCTTTGTGAATGAGATTACTGCTCATGAACCACCTCCCCAAGGACACCTCGCATGATTCAATGATCAGCATTTGTGTCTTAGGGGAATGATGGAAGACAGGAGTGCACCTTTCCTTAGCCATACCCAGGCTAAGAGAGCACTAAGGAAGAGGGAGAAGACATTTCTCGTCTTTGTGAATGAGATTACTGCTCATGAACCACCTCCTCAAGGACACCTCGCATGATTCCTTCCTTTCTCAGTTTTTTGATTGTTTTCTTGATGACCTACCCCCTGGCTTGCCTAGCTCTAGTCCTGAGGACCATAAGATTGACATTATCCCTGGTAGTATACCTCCCTGCAAGGCACCTTATAGAGTAAATCAGATTGAGCAGAAAGAAATTCAGAGACAGATAGAAGACCTTTTAGAGAGGAAACTGATCAGGCCTAGTAGTTCACCCTATGGAGCTCCAGTTCTTCTAGTCAAAAAGAAGAATGGAACCTACCGTCTATGCATTGACTATAGAGCCTTGAATAAAATCACAATAAAAAACAGATATCCTATTCCTTGAGTGGACGATCTTCTAGATAGATTGCGACGAGGAGTAAAGGTATTCAGTAAAATAGACGTGAAATCCGGATACCACCAAGTGAGGATGGTAGAGGAAGATATATACAAGACTTATTTTGGGACACAGACGGGTCATTATGAGTTCTTAGTGATGCCCTTTGGACTCACTAATGCTCTGGCTACTTTTAGCCGCATGATGAACTGCATCTTCCTCAAATATCAGAACTTTGTGGTAGTTTTCTTCGATGATATTCTTGTATTTAGTGATAGTATTGCTGAGCATGAGAAACATTTGGAGATAGTGTTTAATCTCTTACAAGAGAATGAATTGTATCTCAATCCTAAGAAGAGCTCTTTCTTTCAGACATAGATTGAATACCTTGGTCACATTGTTTCTGCTGATGGTATTCGTGGAGACTATAGTGACTTGGCTTGAGACCCAAAGATATTCATGAACTCCAATCATTTCTTGGTTTGTGCAGTTACTATAAACGTTTTGTAAAGAATTTTGCTTACATTTCTCATTATTTGACTTTTCTTTTAAAGAAAACAAACAAGTATGTGTGGACTGATAAACAGGAAAAATCTTTTAATGCTTTAAAAGAATCCCTCACTAAAGCACCAGTTCTGCAATTACTAGACTTTGGTAGACCTTTCTTTATTGTTGTGAATGACTGATGCTAGTGGTACAGGCATAGGGGCAGTATTAATGTAAGATGGTCACCCCATAGCATTTGAGAGTAGGAAACTTAGACCCCCGAGTGCAAGTACAACACTTATGACAAAGAATTGACTGCTGTAGTCCATGCCCTAAAGATTTGGAAACACTATTTGATGGGATCAGAATTCATCATTAAAACAGACCAACAGAGTATCAGGCACCTACTCATCACCAAGCCTTTGATATTTGACAGACACATCAAATGGGCTGCTTTGATTCAGAGTTTCCAGCCTACTATTCTTTATCAACTTGGAAAAGAGAATGTAGTCGCTGATGTCGTTAGTCGACGGCCTAGTGTTCATCACATGACGGCGATAGATAGCTGGACTTTCGATGCTATGAAAGACTCTTATGACCAAGACTCAGACTTTTCAGA
Organism: Cibotium barometz; assembly: GCF_041138505.1. NCBI lineage: Eukaryota > Viridiplantae > Streptophyta > Polypodiopsida > Cyatheales > Cibotiaceae > Cibotium > Cibotium barometz. Next base: position 40,448,725 of record NC_141075.1, read on the forward strand.
CACTTGGACCAAAATGAGAGATAATGGGTGGACTCCCCACTCAGATTACTCTTATCATGATGGATATCTCTTCTTTCAGAGGAGATTATGCATCACGAGACCTTTTAAACAGTTTGTTATGGAGGAGTTGCACCAACCCCCATATGCAGGGCATAGAGGAGTATCATCTACTTTACAGACCATTGCTTGCCTGAGACTTTTATTGGCCATCTATGAAGAAAGATATAGCCAAGTTTGTTGCCGAATGCATTACTTGCTAGAAGATTAAAAGCTATAAGGGAAAAACTCAAGGATTACTTATGCCACTCCCAGTTCCCAACATGAACCATGGGAGTAGATTTCAATGGACTTTATAACTGGTTTTCCGCTTATTGCTAATCAAAATGACATGATTTGGATAGTAGTTGATAGATTTAGCAAACAAGCTCATTTCATTGCATGTAAAAAGAAACTGACTACTCATCAAGCTGCTCATTTATTTTTAAAGCATATATTTGTGCATCATGGTTTGCCTAAAGTCATTGTGTCAGATAGAGATTCTAAATTTTGTAGCGATTTTTGGAGAACATTGTTTGATAATTTAGGCACAAAATTAGATTTCTTTATTGCTTTTCACCCTGAATCCAATGGCCAGACTCAAGTGACTAATAGCCATATCCTAGACCTTCTTAGAACCTATGTTTCATCACAGCCTAGGCAATGGGATAAATATTTACATATTCTCCAATTTGCCTACAATAACACTCCTCACTCTGCCACTAAGAAAGAACCGTTTGAGATAGTGTATGGAAAGACCCTTCCCACTCTGATGACTTGTCTTTCCCCACACTATAGAAGCTGCTTATGAATTTACTAGAGACTTTAGCTCTATTCATGACCAAGTTAAAGAGGCTATTAGAAAGGCTCAGGAAAAGTATGTAAAGCAGGCCAATAAGAAAAGGAAAAGTATGTAAAGCAGGCCAATAAGAAAAGGAAACCCATGTTTTTTGAAAAAGGAGACCATGTACTTTTCAGGATATAAAAGAGGAGACTTAAGAGTGTAGAAAAGAATCCTGTTGTCAAACTAGCACCTAGATTCTACGGTCCTTTCAAGATAGTAGACAAAATCAATGACCTGGCTTATAGACTAGATCTTCCATCCCATTGGAGGATTCATAACTCTTTTCATATTAGTCTATTGAGACCCTTTAAAGGACCAATCCCTACTCATCTTGCTAATGAAGAACCTCCAGAGCTAATGATGATGAAGAGCAATTAATACCTGATGAAATTATTAACCATGAGCAGACTACTACAAGAACTGGCAATGTTTATAACAAATATCTTTTGACCTTCAAGAACCATCCAAGAGAAGATGCTTGTTGGATGCCCGAGCGGTTTTTCCACACATGCCTTGACTTAATCCACTCCTATCAAACACTCAACTGAGGTCAGTTGCTAACCCGAGCAAGAGGGATGTTACATTATTGGCCCTCTATGGTCTATTGGGGATGCGTGTCCGACCATTGTGCCATGCTTGCAATTAGTATTGTGAGTGATGTCATATTAAATACTACATTGTAAGTGCTATTGGTATATGCTATGTATGCTGTGATTGGGTGATGCCATGTGTACGCATGCTAGTGTTGTTGATATTGGTATTTGATTGCCTCACCTAACATGTTGACTTGTTGAGTATAGGTTATGAGTACAAGGATGCCGAATGAGGCGTCGTACTTGTGCGAGGGTCACCGAACGAGGTGTCGCACAGGCATGAGTGTGAAAGGGTCACCGAACGAGGTGTTGCACGCACGAGGATCACCGAACGAGGTGTTGCGCGAGTTTTGTCATGTGTATGGGCGTTTACATCGCCTCGACATTTATGAGTTATACTTCATTATTTTTGGTTGGCCGTGTGCCATTTATTTATACTCGAATATTTATGCACCCCGATGTGCACGTGTAGTGCGTGTGAACTAGAGCTTCACTATTATTTTTGGTACACACTAGATGTGTCTGAATATCCTCTAGAAGGATTGATTATTTTTGTAAAAGAGCCCTATTTTTGGCTAAAGCTTCACGATTGGCTCAAGGGATATTTTTGGGAATACATGATTAAATACTCATGTCGTGCAAGGAGCCAGCAAGCATGAGGGGGAGTTTTAACCCAATCCTTGTTGATTGATGGTGATGTTTTTTTTGCGCACAGTTTTCAAGTCTATGGTTTATCTTCCATGTTTATTTCCATGTCTATGTTTAATATGTTTGAATCTATTATTTGTTTATTTCCATGTCTATGTTTAATATGTTTGAATCTATTATTTGTTTGGAGTTGAATATTTATTCGTGATTATTGTGTGCAATTTTGGTACTTTGATTCTCTTTTGTGTGGCAAGTACCTGACATCCCCTGAAGAGACAAAAGTTGGAGACATCTTAAAAGCCCTCAGTTGCCTCACCCAGGCCACCCATGGAGGATCCTTGAACTTCCCATGACCCTCTTGCCACACAAAGAGTAACCATAACAACTGCCTTCAGAAAACCACAAGCCCCATTCCCCAATCCACTTAAGAAGAAGATCCCTTTGGCACCACAAGTGATATATTTGAGCCACATGACTTCTTTGCACAACCAAATTAGGGAGAGGTGCTAGGAGCCCAAGCCAAAGATGCCCAACAAGAATGGCATGTGACTTATGGGCAACCTTCCACAAATCCATCACCCATTCCCATATCATCCCAACCTCTACAACATCTGCTTCGGTCAGCCTCTCACCATCCCATGCCCACCTTCATAAATGTTTCAAGGACGCCGTAGATTAGTCTCTCACAGACCACCTTATCCCAAAGGACCAGGCCCATAACGACCTCCTACCTCCCCTAAGCACTATAGAAATCTACACTCACTAGTGGGTCAAGTTTATTGACATGTAGCTTTGAGACATCCAAGAGGCACACATCCTCCAGCAATAACATGAACTCAAGTGTTGGGATGAGAGCGCTCGAAGCTTACCCACTCCCAAAAACTGCTCATGCCACCAATGAGAAGAGTGCCAAGTTAGGAGCCAAGCTTAAGAAAGCAAAAAGAGAAGTCAATAGGCTTTAGAGCGAGCTCATTTGTTGTCGGGGCCACCCATAGAGGAGCTAGCCAAGACTCACAAGCAAGACATGGATGCCCTTCGGTTACAATACCAAGAACTGGAAGCAGCCAAGATTCACAGCAAGACATGGATGCCCTTCGATTACAGTACCAAGAATTGGAAGCAGCCAAGATTGCAACAGTCCATGCACATGAAGTCCAAACGGACTAACTCCTAGATGAGGTCAAGAAAGCTAAAGCCGAAGAAGCCTAAAGGGATCAACTCCTAGATGCGGTCAAGCAAGCTAAAGCCAAAGAAGCCCAATCCATCTAAGCGATTGAAAAGGAGTGTGACGAGGTCACATCAACAGAAGAGGCAGCAAAAGCCCTCACAAAGTTCCAAGAGACCATCTTAGCCTGCATTAACATCACGCGGTAATCGCCACCCTCTTATATTCAACCAACCCATCGAACTTGTTTGCATGGCCAATTTGGAGAATGAGATGCACATTCTTTGTTGAGGACACTCAAACCTTCCAAAAGGAGTTCTTCATTGCTACCTAGTTACAAACTATTTAGACATTTTTGCATTGGCAACAACTTACTTGAATTTTTATTTTGTCTTTAGTGGGATCACAAGGAATTAGCATGTTCATGATAGATTGTAGAAAGGTTCCTTTTTATGCAACCTTGTAACTTTATTTTGTTTTACTATGGAGGTCTAGTTTGGAACGTGAAGTGTGGTACGCTTAGAGAGTCTTCACAACATGACTTTGCACACAAGGCCTCCCAAAACATGTCTGTCCACATACCAACTTAAATGTATGTACACTAGATAAAGCTTTAAAAACACAATTTAATAGTGGGCTAGTGGCTAAAGCACTCTTCTATTGGTTCGATTCATGTTGGGACCATCATGGGAAAAAGATATTAGGGAGAGGAAGCTAATCATGCCAAAGACGTCTATTTCTTTTTAGTAGTTTTTTGCCATGCGAGCAAGCAAACATGTATCTTGGGGTTGGACATGTACGTTTGGACTTGAAATGGATTGAAGAAAGTGGTTCATAATTATTTCAAGGTGTAATAGTGCTTTGGAAGTTGGAGGTGAGTAAAAGCAACTAGTACTCCACCCGCGCGTTGTTGTGGTATGTAAAAGACATTAAGAAGCGAAATGCAGGAATGGAAGCCGGAATACAAAGGGTCGATCGAATACAAAGGATCAATCGGAATACAAAGGGTCAATCGAAGGGATTTTTTCCTCTCGTTTTTTAGAAATCGAGGATTTCTTTTTTCTCTTGCGGTGGTTGTCCATGTAATAGATGTTGGAACGTAGGGTGGTTACACACTTGGGCGGAGGAGATGCCTTTTAGTGTGTGAAGCCCAATAATATTGCGACCTGCAAGTGCCGGTTTCTAGCCGGTGGCCAACCATTAGCAAGAAGGCGTACGGCAGCCACCCTCCACCTGCATCGGCTCACGCAAGAGTGCAACCTTAGCAATATCATTTTCTTTTTCAAAACCACAGTGCTTATTTTCCGTTTCACCCCAGTATCATATTCTTGATCGCGCAATATCCCAAGCACGACCGGTTCACCGGTACGTCTTGCATGCTCTCATCCTCTCACTATATATTACAACGTTATGTTCATCGCTAACCCTTTTATTATTGCTTAGTTTTTGCCAAATTTATTCACTTTGTTTTCATAAACCCTCACTTTGCTGGAGCGTTTCACGAAGCTTTTGCTTCTGCAACTGCAGCATTTTGCATGCACAGCTTGCTGAAAAGAAAAGGCAATTTTTTTTTTCTGTTTCTTTCAGCCTTTGATATTAGGGGTTTGTAAAATATAAAGCTGAATTGACTGTATTTTATTTAGACATGAGTTTGCTATCCTAGCTGATATAGCTATGGTTAATTAATGTGATAGAGAAGCCAGTTTAACATAACATATAGGGATATACAAGTCCACCACTTTTTGAAAGTGGTAAGTAGGATAAGGAGGATTTTTGCTCTTTGTAAGTGTTAATGTCTTGTGTGTGATGATTATGGAATGCATCAAGGATCTTTGCCTTGTTGACATACAACTTCATGTTTTTGGGCAATGAGGAGTGATACATACTAAGCTTCATACTGGTTTGATCCAAGGGCTGCGATTCAACTGCTGCCGATTCACTCTCTTGACAGGCCCTAAGGTTGGCTTCGCTCCAGCCTTGTGTTGGCAAACTGCCATGCCATTCAGTTCTCTTCTTGGCTCATTGGATCTTAACTTGACCCTTGAGATATCATGCGTGCTTTTATGATAACGCACATCCGAGGCACATGAGAACAGACTCCTGTGCAGAAAAGGAAGACTTGTTGCCATGTTTTCCACCAGTAACCATGGCTTTGTCATTATCCCAATGGTAGTATTTCTAGTTTTCAATGAACCTTGTTGCGATGTTTTCCACCAGTAACCATGGCTTTGTCATTACCCCAATGGTAGTAGTTCTAGTTATCAATGACCCGGCTTAATGCTTATTTAGGTGAAGAAGGCAAAATAGCTTTTCTGCCGTGTGTTTTTGTTTGAGTATATGACCTAGGATGGCTTGCCATGGGTAGGGATTCTTCAGATTACCTGCTAGTAGGCTAGTTATCGTGAAATGGCACACCCATGCAATGCTAGTGGAATAAAGTGTCAATGGATGCTGATATGTGATAGCTTGGGGTTGTACTACCTCAGAAGGATTTGGTGTCATGGAGTACGCTATGACATATTACCCTCGATAACAAGGGCAGGCAACTTGACTCTTCTTAACCCTAGCTTGGAGATGAGTCTAGAAGTCACATATCTATGGTTGGAACTGCCGGTGTAAATCCATGTTTATGGTTTCAAGAGTTTCTTCTAAGTTTCTATTAGTCACCTCTAGCTTTAGGAGACATTATTTTGACAGGCTGATCAAAGATTTGAGTCAGAAGACAGTGACAAGGGATCGTAAACGAAGGTAGGTAAACATCATGACAACCAACAATTCTGCCATCCACATAGCCAAATAAAAGTTCCCAATGAGTTAGCTGCCATTTTCCAAATGTATGTGTATTCGCATCAAAGCAAAGAGCTGCATTCATAAGTGTCCACGGTTGTTGCTGCGCAGCAAAAGTTGGAAGCAGAGTGGCTTTGCGTGCCAAAACATGATAATGGATACTTAGAATATTATGCCCTCCATGCATTTTTGGCAAGCATATAAACTCATACTTCAGGAGTCGCAAGGCTGCCTTATATCGAGAATTTTGCCAAAAGAGTTCAATGCTTTTTGTCATAAAACAAGAGATTTGGTTTTTAGACCAGGCCAGAAGAGGGAGGAAAAATTGAATGTATGCCATCAAAATCGAGAATTATCTACTTGGCCACTCTGACATGAAGTGGCCAAGTAGGGAATTTCCAATATTCCAATTTAATCATAAGTTTTTGCAACACCCAATCTATAGCATCACGAAGTGAAAGATTCCATCCCATCGGATATCCCAAATGTCTAACATATTGTGTAGGTGATGATTTTCCCAGGCCATAGAATGCTGTGCCATTGAACTTCATTGAGGGGCAACAATTTGATAAAAAGACTTGTTGCCAATCCAAACATATGCAAAGTGTTCATGAGATATTGATGATCTGATTGCATATTCTGAGGAGAAAAGAAAGAATCATCAGCATATGCCTGAGCAACCAAATGCCGACCATGAGGGACACGAAGCCCATGTAATCTTCCAGTCTCAGTAAGCTTATCCATATATGTCAAGAAGGGATGTGTAACTATTTGGTCCTCCTAGCTCTATTTCACATAATGAAATCCATGTCTGGACACCAGACAAGTGGAAGAAGACATGGGGACACGGTCCATAAGGATTGATTAAGAAAAAGCACCATTCTTGGTTAAAAAGCAAGAAAAAGCAAAAAGTCAAACAAGGTTGACCATTCTTGGTTAAAAAGCAAGAAAAAGCAAAAAGTCAAACAGGGTTGACCATGAGCCAAGGGCACCATTGGAAAGAGGAGACTAAGCTGGACCAAAAAGCTAAAAGCCGTTTTCTCAAAAAGCAGCTCTAGGGCCAAAAAGCAAGGCCCTGAAGTTGTAAAAGCACAAATCAAGAACTTTGGCTATTATTAATAATATTTAATAAAAAGACAAAAGCAAAGCAAAAGCATTACTTTTTGACAAAAAGAAAGGCAACCCCAAGTATAAAAGAAGCATGAGCCACTCTTGAGCATCAAGTGGAAGAAGATCCTCTCTATCGCATTGCCATCTTCGTTCAAGCGTGGAGATTATCTTCTTCATCATCATCTATGAACCAAATCATGGAGTTTTTCATCGCTACCTTGATTTCAGAGCGCCTCGAGCAACTCCAGTGCCACGTTACCATCATTCCATGCGACTGTACGGATCCATACAACTGTACGGACAGAAAATTTCAGAAATCCTAAAAATTCCAAAAACCCTAAAAATGCTTAAAAAATCATAAAAACTATTTTTTTGGAGGTTTTTATTGCCCGAAAACCATTAAAATAGGTTTTATATCAGTTTTCTTGCTAGAAAGAGCTTCTCTAGGGTTTTCATCATCGACAAGGCTATAGGAATTGTGGAGATTATTCATGGAATGAGCGAGTGGATCTAGAGCTTGGACATGGAACTTGGGCATAGAGCTTGGACATAGAACATGAAGCTTGGACATGGAAGCTTGAACATGAGCATAGACATGAAGAAGTTGGACATAGAGCTTGGGCATGAAGCTTGGACACGAACATGGAACACAGAGCTTAGACATGGAGCTTGGATTTTGGACTGGGATTTGGACTTGGATTTGGATTCATTGGATTTGGATATTGAATCTAGTACTAGCCCGGTGAGAGATACTTATGGGTCATCCCCGTGGTGTGCTCGACATCAACATCAACTTGGATATCCTACATCGGCAGATTTGTTTGTTTTGTATTCATTGATTGTATTGATCCTGGCCAGCATGCCTGTGGATTGTTCCTGAATAAATTCTTGAAAGGGGGAGGGGCTTGTTCCCCACTCAATGTGGTGTACTGTGCAAGATCCCCATTCCCTTTTCTCTCTCCTCTCTCTTTATATTTTTATCTCTTGGACACGTGGTTGAGTCTGTCACACTGCACGCCCTGTTGGGCTTACAGTGGTATCAGAGTACGATTTCTCTGGAAGAAACTTTCTTGGGGTGAGAGCCATGTCGAGAGCAGAGAGAGACCATGGGCCTTATGAAGGGAACAACCATGAGGTTGTTATAGAAATTCTTGATGGGAACCGCGGCCATGACATCAGAAGAGTACCATGACTTTCAGTAGTTGAGACGACCTCTCAGAGACGAAGAATTTATTTCTTGGAGAACCAAAAGAGAACAGGAGCAAAGAAGGGTTTAAATGTTTGCATATTTCATCAAGGATTGAGCCATTGTAGCTGAAGGAGTTGAAGTTGCTAAAGCCTATTTTCGAGTCACTATTGCAGAAGGATCTAGAGCTACCCGCTCTATTTATCATGGAGGAGACAAGGAAGCTACTCCTAGGCCTACTCTTTTAGATGCAGTTTCTTCAGGACAAGTAAGGGAAAGGAAGGCAAAGAAGCGACACAGATCGGAAGATCATCGGATTGACATCATGCTAGGAAGTTCGACAAATAGTTTGCAGTGGTGCTTAGCCCATTGCATGTTTTGACAAATAAAGCCATGGGATCTTGTGGACCTTAGCCCATTGCATGTTTTGACAAATAAAGCCATGGGATCTTGTGGACCAAAGCTGAAACATAATCCTTTTGAAGCATTGAGACTTTATGCTAGCAAAGGACCAGTGTTGGATATTCTAGACCTTTTTTTGGTGGTTAAACATGATGAGATTGCATTGGAGCAGTCCTTAACCAAGAAGGCCATGCTATGGCCTATGAATGTCAAAGACAACAAGGAAGCAGATGCATTATCTCGGAGAGCCTTGAGCCATGAGGTTTCTATGGGTTACCATATGGACTTCACTTTGATGAAGGATCCTTATTGGTCAAAAAGCAAGAAAAAGCAAAAAGTCAAACAGGGTTGACCATGAGCCAAGGGCACCATTGGAAAGAAGAGACTAGGCCGGACCAAAAAGCTAAAAGCCGCTTTCTCAAAAAGCAGCTCTAGGGCCAAAAAGCAAGGCCCTGAAGTTGTAAAAGCAGTGGCTTGGGATGATGTTATGCCTTCCCAGGACCAAGTGGTGTCTTAGTAGTAGGGTACTGTTGGTAGAACAATTCCCTTATAACAGTCGGAGTAGGAGAGGTCTTAAGGGACAGATTTGCCTATGAGTCAGCCTCTTGAGACTGAAGTGGTAGATGTGGATACCAGAACAGGGACCTGTTCGGTGAAGTGCCTAAGGTTGAGGAATCAGGCTGAGGAGTCCTTTTTGATAGTGGGTGCCCGCGTTGATCCGATTATGCAGAAGCTCAGAACTGGTGGACAAAGAAAGTATAAAATTTCTGCTTTTTGACAACGGGACATAATGCGTGAAGAGAATTTTCTGACTAACAACAAGCTTGTTAGGTCTCAACTCTTTTATGCAAGTGACACTAAAGTGAAGAAGAAGAACAAGGTAAAGCAGTGATGTGAGATTTTTTCTTCCTCTAAGAACTCTTTGCAGCTGCTAGACTAATATAATATAATATCCTTTCCCCAAAAACAAAAGTATTAGAGCTGATGCATTGCATTTAGTTAGCATGAAAATCTGTCACTACTAAAATCAGGTCTTGCATGGGACATTAGAATCATAAATACTATCTTTCACAGACTTTCTGATCTTAGACGTTTTCATTATGTGAAGATTGAAATCTGCTAATACTAAAATTAAAGCTTGCATGGGACATTAGGATTACAAATAACATGTTTTAATTGTGAGAAAATTGAAATCTGCTACTACTAAAATTAAAGCTTGCATGGGACATCAGGATGATATTATATTTTTCACAAACTCTCTAATTGTAGATATTTTCATTAGTGAGAAAGCATGTGATGAGAGTGTTGTTGTAATGCTGTAACTCCAGTCATAAAAGTATAGATAATAAAGTGTGAAGGTGACATGTCTTTATCATGCTTTGTATTTGTTGGTTGGTGTCAAGTATAGTAGTATATGTACGTGTTTGTTAATTTAAAGCTTACAATGAGCCTAACATTTACACTTTTTATCAAAATTACAAAAATTATGCAATCTATTTGAGGCCTTGTGTGCTCCAAATTTTGCCAGCTCTTGATTTTTTAGATGAGCAAATCAGGCAATAGCACAAATCAGATTCTACAATGCAACTCTTCTTTGCAGCATCAGGTAGAGGTGAGATGAGACCAACACAAAAGATGCTCTTCCTAGTGATGCTAAGCCTGCTTATACATTTTGATCCTGGGATATCCAATGAGAAACTAGCTGTCACCTATGCAAGCAAAGTACAAATGAATCATTCAAAGACTTTAGTGCCAGCATTTTATATATTTGGAGACTCGACTGTGGATTGCGGAAACAATAATTACTTGGTAACTCTTGCAAGGTCAGACATGCCACCTTATGGAAGAGACTTTGATAACCATGAGCCTAGTGGAAGATTTTCCAATGGGAAAATAAGTGTGGATTATCTTGGTAAGTCTTCTATCAAAAAGTTCAATAGGCTTCTTAGTTAGAGAATTAACTAACAAGCACAAATCATTCATTCTCTACTTGGCTTAGGTGACATTTTGTTTGTTGCAAAGGAGGAAACTTGAGTTCGAGAATTACTCTTACAGTGCAGAAATGGATGTTTAAAAAAATTATTACATTTTTTCGAGGAGGTTTAATTACTGTATTCAGAAATCAACATCTTGTTCATACTAGGATGTCAAGTTATTCACAAGACAAAACCTAGAGGTTTGGATGTATCTCTAAGAGCTTTTCTGCAACTATTTATCTAGACTAGAAGTAACAAACAGCCCATATTCTTAACCTTGCTGCTGCAAATCAGATTTTTAAACCATTCCTGCACGGGAAAGAAAAAGTTTTTTAATTTTTTTTTAGGTTAATGTTTGCTTAGGGCCAAAATGGCCTCCTTTCCTTTTCTACTCTGGGAAGTGGCACTGTGGTACTTGGCATTTGGATGCCTCCATATGTATACTCATAGTTCTTGATGCTCCTCGCATGGGTCCATCTCTCTTAGAAATCCTGAGTGCATGTGGCACATGAATCCCTAAGTATTATGGCATCTGGATAAACCCATTCGCCATCAGAACTTGATCTTGGTACAAGCTCATCAAGGAAGGGGGAGTCTCCAAATCTATCTATGCCCTTTTTTCTTTTTTCCAGGTGGTAGATCCTTCTATTAGTTAATTTTTTCCCCGCCTGAAGTGCGTCACGTGTGCCCGCTGGAAGGTGAGTCCCGCCCGAAAGCAATTTTTCCGTGGGTGCTCAAGCCACGTGAGGTGCAAATGGGGGAGTACCAGCTGGGACTTGAACCGAGGACCTCTTGGTCTTGAGTAAGTGCACCTAACCACTGGGCTACAACTCCCTTGGCAATCTATCCATGTCCTATGAATATATATCTGCCAAATGCCGTCTTCTTCAATGACTCTACCTAGTTCCTGCCTTCTTGACTAGAGTACTTAATAGGTGGCATTGCATCTGCAGAGATGCTGTTTTATTATCCTGTCTGTGTCTAAGTCTTAAGATACTAACTTCATGCATGAAGACAAGGCTAGCCATTGAATCTAAATTTCTTTAAAAAAGTTCTGTGACATTAATGAAAAGGGATTGTGTTTCCAGCTGTGTAGTGCATTGGTCAGCAAGTCAAAGCCTCCAGGTGAGGTCCCGGATTTGATTGGCACTAGCTAAGGCCTCGCATGGGGGTTGGGGGAAGGCCAGGTCAAGGTGTGTAAAAAAATCACACCAAAAAAACAGAAAAGGGACCGTGTTTTCACTTGATGCCCAAATAATGGTGATCAAGTTGCATAGATCATCTTGAAACACTAAAAACCTTTTGGGTGTTAAGCTTGGTAAACTACTCATCCAAGCTCTTTAATTTGCCAATTAGCCCAGATCAAGAGCAATGACATTCATAAGAGACTCTTTGTGAAGGGGAGAATACAAGTGGACACATGGCGTTGAGTCTGAAAACAAACCGATGGGAAATGATATGTAATCCTAAAGGGGTTTGCTTATTAACATGAGCATAGGGCTCTTGATCGTAGCCTTGACTGTTTATATGCATTGGAACTTAAGGTTTTTATGATAAAGGGCATCGTCTTACTAGAGGTAGTGGGATGCCTTAACTCTTGATTTAAGGTTCTAAATATCATCAGCAGATTGTCATATCATGTGAGTGAGAGCTGGACAATACATTGATTAAAGCATGTTGATAAGGATGCCTCAAGTGGATGCATTGTACAAGCCTCACTTGTAATAAAGTCACTCTAAGACGTGTGGTTCATTTTGAGTGATATAACAGAAAGGTTTTCCAATGAGAATAAAGATCACTGTGTGGGGCATCATCTAGGACCTCATACCTCCTGTGTCATGGCCTCTTTGTATCTCCAAAGGATCTCATAGTCTAAAAATTACCAAGGGACTGGGATACCAAAATCGTTGCAGTACATCCATGAAGCAACTGTGTCATGGAGGAATAAAGATAAAACAATCTAGCTTTAGAAAACAAAACATCGATGAGTATGGCAATGTTACAATGTATCCATGTAGTAGTGGAAACAAGAGAAATTGAAATTGAAATTGAAATGATATATTAACCTCTAAGAGGCCATAATGGCCTATGAGACCAAAAGTGAGAGTACATCTGAAGTTGGTGTCTCATCAAAGAGAACAACCAAGTGAAACTGAGAGAGAGAGAGAGAGAGAGAGAGAGAGAGAGAGAGAGAGAAGAAGAAGAAGAAGAAGAAGAAGAAGAAGAAAAAGAAGAAGATATATATTAACGTCTTGCAAAAAACACAACGGGTCTATGAGACAAAAGGTGTACAATGTGTCCATGGAATCTCATCATGGACCTCACGATGTCCATCCTGATCACCCTATTCTGCTCAGAGCGACTAAGGTCCAAGAAGGGGCAGCCCAGGCTGTAATCAAATGGAGGGAGTGCATCAATCGTCGTGCCATGTAATCTCAGCCAGGTACACATCTGGGTGTACCAACATCGTGTATCACCGTCTGTTGCTAACTGCCTGGAAGAGATAAGTGCTAGGTGTGGGTATCTCTGTCTGGGGAGCTCCCATATCCTCTGCAAAAATATCACTGATTGGAACAGGGCTTCGGTAACCACTGGTGCGGCTCCTATCTCTGCTCTGACAATCTCATGAGGTACCGATTGTTTGCTCCGAATCATGCGTGCGATCATAGTCACCAGGGGTCTCTAGTACCTGCCATCCATCATAGAAATCTCTCTCTAGTCCGACCTGGTCGACAAGCGGCTCCCTCCTCATGTGGTAGAGGCTGGGTCCCCATATGGGTGAGCCATATAAGAGTGTAGGTGTGACCAATGTGTCAAACAACCAGAGTTTGGTGCGCGGCTCCTGAAACTGAATGTAGGCACATTGTGTCTCTAGTGCCCCTAGGGCTGCATATCCACGTGCCAATCTAGCCTCTGTTGCTTGCCTCATAGAGAACTGTGGTCCGCTGAATGTGACTCCTAGGTACACATATGATCTGGTGTACTCCACTGATTCACCTCCAAAAGTGAACTTATGGTCGGATCTAGTCACCCAGGCCTGTGCGGTATTGAAGACCATAATCTTAGTCTTCCCAAGGTTCACTGTGAGGTCCCTATCTGCACAAAATGACTGCAAAGCATCCAAATGCTGTTGCAAACCCTCAGGGGAGTCTGCAATAAGTACAATGTCATCGGCATATAGCAATATGGGTATCCAAACCCCTGCCAGACTGGCCCCTGCCCCCCCATCTTGTCAATGTAGTCGGATATCTCAGCAATGTAAAGTCCAAAAAGGGTGGGTGACAGTGGGCATCCTTGCTTCACCCCAATGGTGCTAGTCACTGTATCCAACATGCCTCCAGGAGTCCGTACTCTGCCTATCACCGCCTCATATAATGCATAAATGCCCCACTGCATCTCCTCGGGAACACCAATGTCATGCAGTCTCCTCATGAGTTTGGCACGTGGCACTGTGTCAAAGGCTTTGCGGAAGTCCACAAAGCAGCAATATATCCTCTTACCCTGTGCTCGCCCCTCAATGAGAGCCCTGAGGGTAAATATGTGATCCAAAGTCGTGAAACCTCGTTTGAAACCTGCCTGCCTAGGTGCTTTGAGTCCATGTGTCTCAGCCCATCTACGTAGCTCTCGATTGAAAATAGATCCGAATGTTTTGGCCAAGCAATGGCCAATCATGATGGTCTTGTAGTTCCTTGGTATCATGGGGTCACCACTCTTAAATAGAGGTACAATAGTATGTGCCGACCGACTGTCTGGGAAACCTTCGCAAATGGCCCTGTTAAACATGTGTACTAGTAGTGGTGCCAATACATCTCTGGCATGTGAAAAATGTTTTGCCACCAGACCATCTTGGTCTTGGGCTCTTCCATTACGTAGTCTGTCAATAGCATCCAAAACCATCCGAATGGTGACAAAAGTACTATGATCCGGGCGAGTCGCTGACGGATGAGGGATGGGGGGCTGCCCTGGTACTTCATATAAAGTTCTTGCATATTCATGCCATGCCTCAGGTACTGTGATAGGTGTGGGTGGCTGTCGCTCATGGAACATCTTCCACGCCCTCTTGCTGTCGTGCCCCAAAAATAGTTGGTATATCTCCATCTCAAGCTTGGCCAGGTAATCCCACTTCTTCTTCCGCACAAGGCGTTTGAAGAGCATTCTAGCCTGTCTATGTGTCTGGATGCCAAGGGTGATCTCCCGCTGCAAGCGGTCACAAGTCTCGCGACATTCATCATCGTATCAACCATTCTGTGGGGCTGTATGGAGAGAGAGAGAGAGTATTAATGTCTTCAAAAGACCCAAAGGGTCTATGAGACCAAAATGATGTGTACAAAGTGTCCATGAAATCTCGTCATGGATGAAATAAGAAAAGGCAACAGTAAACTAAAACTGAAAACTGAAAGCTAGGATCTGAGACTCTGAGATTATACAAGGTGAAAAATCTAGATCCTACCATGCAAGGTATTGGGTACAATAAGTGATGGGATATGGGAGGCTAGAGATTTCAATAGTCTGTTGTAAGGATGAGGCTGCTCGATGGCGGGCCAGCATCTCCTAAATTTGTGGCTGATGAGCTGGGATCGGTCGGGGGCGTCTAGCTCTCTAGAGTGTGTGTGCCCAATCTGATGTGATTCCTATGGGCCTAATGCGAGGGGGTGCTGTGTTATAGGCTCCTGTATCGACTGTGATGGGCTCTAATGCCTCCCTATCCACCCCTCTAGGCTGCAAAAAAACTGGTGATGGTAAGCTAAGAGCGGGGCTGTTGGGGGCAAGGATCTCTGAGTAGGGACTCTTTGTGTCGGTTGAGCTCTAGTAGGAAGATTTCCAAGGAACCTCTGATTTGGGTACTCCATGATCTGGGATAAGGGTCCAAAGCCCTCTCTGAATACATAGTGAAATCTCCCTCTGATCTCATAGTAGACTAGGAACTGGCAAACATAGTGCTTCTCTGACTCAACCCCCATCTGACAAAGTCTACATGTCCTATCCTCTTTGGGTATCCTCTTGGCTCTGCTAGTCTCTATCCTCATTCTATGGGATGACACCCTAAGCTCACCAATGGCTATCCTCATAGCATGGGACATGAAGGCATCGAGATAACTTGGTCTCTGTATGAAACCATCTGCTGTTGTGAATCTCAAGAAATGATCTTTGTAGTACTGCATCTTGGTAGGCAATGGGCCTACTGGTGTGATCCATGTGTTACGTGTGTATAGCCATAGAAAATTGTATCGGATCAGCCGGTTCTAGTTCTCATGTGTAAGCCTAATTTATGGGGAATCTGGATCATACTGAAATGGAGGGAGCCGGTCCATTTGTAATCCATGTGCCTAAAACCAGGTGAGTACTATGCCATATCAAGATGAATTCTCTCCTCTGGCCGCTATCTACTGTGACGACTATAGTGCAAGTCGGGGGAGTCGAAGTGGATCCATCTCCCTCACCTTGTGTATATCTGCTACCTGTCTCATAGAAAAGGGTCCAAAGCCCTCTCTGAATACATAGTGAAATCTCCCTCTGATCTCATAGTAGACTAGGAACTAGCAAACATAGTGCTTCTCTGACTCAACCCCCGTCTGATAGAGTCTACATGTCCGATCCTCTTGGCTCTGCTAGTCTCTATCCTCATTCTATGGGATGACACCCTAAGCTCGCCAATGGCTATCCTCATAGCATGGGACATGAAGGCATCGAGATAACTTGGTCTCTGTATGAAACCATCTGCTGCTGTGAATCTCAAGAAATGATCTTTGTAGTACTGCATCTTGGTAGGCAATGGGCCTACTGGTGTGATTCATGTGTTACGTGTGTACAGTCATAGAAAATTGTATTGGATCAGCCGGTTCCAGTTCTCATGTGTAAGCCTAATTTGTGGGGAATCTGGATCATACTGAAATGGAGGGAGCCGGTCCATTTGTAATCCATGTGCCTAAAACCAGGTGAGTACTGTGCCATACCAAGATGAATGCTCTCCTCTGGCCGCTATCTACTGTGATGACTATAGTGCAAGTCGGGGGAGTCGAAGTGGATCCATCTCCCTCACCTTGTGTATATAAGTGGCTGTCTGGAACAGGGCCTCCATCAACATAGGCGTCGCAACAACCTCTGCGTAGATGATCTGGTGGGGAATAGATGGCTTGCTGCATATCATCCATGATACCATCATGATCTGAGCATGCTCTATGTGCTGCCAATGTGCCAGGTATAAATCTGGTGCCTAGAAGGGAGCTGCATACATAAGTGTGGGGGTGACTAGGGTGTCAAAAAGCCAACCCTTCGTCCTCGGCTCCTGAAAATGTGCTTGGAAACATTGCCTCTCCAATAAGGCTAGAGGTGCATATCCTCTAGTGAGTCTACCCTCTCCTACCTGTCTCATAGAAAAGCGTGGACTAGTCAAGGTAACTCTGAGATAGACATATGAATGCACCACCTCAGCTGTACTACCCATGTAAGCGATCTTTGTATGACTTGCAACTGGGTAGGAGGTGAGGAATACCATAACCTTGGTTTTCCCAAGGTTGACTGAGAGCCCCTCTGTGTGCAAAAATCCTGTAAAGTATCCATGTGCTTTTGTAGCCCCTCCTCACACAATCTGCAATGAGTACAATATCATCATCATGTAAAAGGATGGAAACAAGAATAATTCCTAGAAAAGCTCATCCACCTCCGATTTTGTCAATGAAGTATGAGATCTCATCTATGAAAAATCCAAAGAGGGTCAGAGATGGTGGGCATCCTTGTTTCACTCCGATGGTGCTAGAGACCTCATCAGATAGTCCTCTCGGACATCACCCTGCCAATAACTGACTCATATAAGGAAATGATAACCCAGATCATGTTAGACAGGACCCCGAGATGTTGTAAGTGCTGTAGGAGACGGGCCCGAGGCACTGTATAAAAAGCTTTGCGGAAGTGAGAGAGACATTCGTGTCTTCAAAAGATCCAAAGGGTCCATGAGACCAGAAGTAAGACAATAGCTCCATGAAATATACTGGTCCATGGAAAAAAAAGAACTAAAAAGAGGAAGTAAAACTAGCTACCTATGCGACGAACATATGTAGAAAGTAGTACAAATAGCCATGTGGCCAATATAAGATGCCAGTGTGTATGAGGCCCATTAGATGGTATGCCACTCTCCACAATATCAAGCATGGGGCTAATGAGTATTTCTCCCTTGGATATGTCATGTGGAAAGGTAGCTTGAGGGTGATGGAGCATGTCCTGGATCTAGAGCTGATGAGGGGATCGTGGCCAACGTCCAAGGGGTCGAGGACGTTGGGCACATTGGAATGCGGAGTCCCCGGGATCCCTGTGTATGGGTGCCCTCCTCTTGGGATGGTGATGGTTGCTAGCGAGGGAGGGGTCAGGGTGGTTGGGGCCGAAGCTCTCTCAAGAAAGTGTCCTTGTGTCTATGGAGTTCAAGTAGGAAGAGCCCTACTACGCGACGTTGGTCCCGAGAAGTCAATGATCTTGGAGAGTGGGCAAAATCCCTCATGGAACAGATAGTGAAACCTCTCGCGGATCTCATAGTATATAGTGGCATATATAATGCTCCTTTGTTTCAACCTCTATGTGGCATAATTGGCAGATACTCTCCTCCTTGGGTCTCCATATGAGCTCCCCGGCTCTGAAGATGCGCTAAGCTCTTCTTGTCTTGACTTTGAGGTGGTGGGATGAAACCCGTATCTGTCCAATTGCAATCCGCACGACCAGCACTTTAGGAAGAAGAGAAAGCTATTGTACTGTATGGCCAGTCGCCCAGAAGAGAAAAGCAAACTGCTGCTGTATGGTCAGCACACTGCCTAGCTAGCACACTGCCTACTGTATGGCCAGCGCTCAGAGGAGAAAGAGAACAATTAAGGTCAGCCTGCTGCTGCTGTATGGACAATGAAAAGAGGGAGAGAGTGCTGTCCACCTGTATGGCCAGCGAAGAGAGAGGACTGTCCACCTGTATGGCCAGCGCACGAGAGAGAGAAGATAGATCAGCTGCTGTCACCTGTGAGCGACCAGCACACAGAAGAAAGGGAGAATATGCACTGTATGGCCAGAAGATGAGAAATCGCCACCAGAAAACTGTACGGCCAGAAGGAGTGCAGTTGGCTGTTTGCAATTGTGTACAATCAGCACACAGAAGGGGAGAGAGAGGTGGCTGCCCTGGGTGGCTGCCCTGCTGTACAGCCACCAATGCTCTGGAGAGAAAGAGCACGCTGCTGCCTAGGTGTACAGCCAGCGAACAGGGGAGTGAAAGAGAACTCTGCAACTGCTGCTCGCCTGTGTGTGTCCATGATGCGCATCACTCCACCTCCCTTTCATAGAGTCGACCAGCCCCAAATATAGCTGTGCTTTTCCCCTTTTTGCCGAAAGTGGTCGATGGGCCAAAAATACCAGTTTTCATGCTTGTCCCTAACTTGTTGGCCAAGTTTCAAGTAGGCGCCTCCTTTTGTCCACCTGTCCATGCCCAAAATAATAATATGAGCAGCCCATCTTTAATGATGTGTGAACACTATAAGTCACTTTGATGAATAAAAATCCATGTTGCTTATGTTATGTGGCCATCTTTGAGGCCAAACTTTGCCGGTAAATGCTGTAGCTTTCTTCTATGGAAAATCCCTGTTCACACCTTGGTTCCAGTCAGTGTGTGAAACACCGTTCAAGACTGGTGAAGGGACCAAATTGGTAACAGGCTAGACCCTCTAGGTGTTGATCAACGCCAATGTGTTGCAACCGGGAAGGTGATGCAGGCAAAGAAGAATGTGTATGTTCAGCCTTGCTGGGTGGAGGAGCCCCGGGTTCTGATACCACGTTGAAGCCTTGGAGCTGTGTGTAGGAGTAGGAGACTGTGCAGAGTGTGATAGCGACTCAAAGTGAGTGTGTGTGAGAGTAAAAGTGCAAGAATGATTGGCACGAGTACATCTTTGATTGATATGAAATGAAAGTAGAAGGGACTTTTTTATAGGCTTGTTTGAGTCTCATCTTTGGCTAAATCAAAGGCCTAAATCACAGAAGATAATATCTACCTAAAAGGTGTTGACATCACTTCTTAGCTAAAGGCTTAAGAGGGTGTTCCCATGTATACACACTTACTCATAAGAGTAGGGCTATATGAGGGTTATTTAGGAGGAACACATACACACACATAAAGGACTGACACAAGGCGGACTACGAAACCCAACACATCCACTACCATTGGGGTTGCGTAAAAATTATGCCTGGATAATGGTTTGCTGTAGATTTTGTGGGAGAGCATCATGACCTGGGGCCTCTCAACTCGCTGCCAACAATCCTCATCGGATAACCCAGGAGGCTTCTCTATACATCAAGGCTGGTGTGATGAGGGTGTCAAAAAGCCAACCCTTCGTCTTGGGCTCCTGGAAATGTGCTACCACCCAAGTAAGCTCAAGGCTGCATATCCCCGTGTCACTTTGGCATGTGTTGCGGGAAGCATGGTGAAGCATGGGCCACTGAAAGTGATACCAGGGTAGACATAGGATGAGACAATCTCCACAGGATCCCCTTTGTATGTGACGCTCAATCTGGATGTGAAGGGGCAGGAGGTATTGAAGACCATTACCTTAGTTTTACCAAGGTTAACAGTGAGTTCCCGCTGAGTGTAAAAGTCCTGTAAGGCATCCGAATGTATCTGAAGCCCCTTGGCTGAATCTGAAAGGAGGGTGATGTCATCTGCATAAAGTATTAGGGGGGTCAATATGCCAGCCAGTGTGGGACCAGACCCAACTAATCTGTCAGTGAAACTTGAGATCTCTCATCAATGTAGAGGCCAAAAAGAGTGGGTGATAGAGGGCATCCATGTTTCACCCCAATAGTGCTAGAAATCTCTTGCGATGTACCTCTTGGGGCTCTCACTCGTCTGGTGACAGACTCATAAAGGGTAATGATGCTCCAAACCATGGCAGTTGGGACTCCCATCTCCTATAGACGCTGTAGGAGACGAGCTCGGGGTACAATATCAAAAGCTTTGCAGAAATCCACAAAGCAGCAGTAAATTTTCCGATATCGTGCTCTACTCTCCTCGGTGATGGCATGGAGAGTGAAGATGTGGTCAAGAGAGTAGCTCCTCCAAAAGTTTGCCTGTCTTGAGGCTCTGCATCCTTGTCTCTGTGCAATTGAATCGAGCTTTGCCCCTAGCATTGATCCATAGAGTTTGGCCAATGTAAGGCCAATCATGATCGTCCTGTAATTATTAGGATCAAGTGGATCTCTGGCTTTGAGGATGGGGGTGACAGTCTTAGCGGACTAAGAGGGTGGAAATCCTTCACAAAGGGATCTATTGAACATGTAGGCTAGTAGAGGTGCCAGGGTATCATCGGCATGTGAGAGATGCTTGGCATGAGACAGATTTTATTAACGTCTAAGAAAGAGAGTATGTGGCCTCTCTTTGGTGACTTCCCCGGTGCGTGGTGCCACAAGGTCGTGGGCTTGGTTGCAGCGTTTGTGCTCTCTCCTTTTGGACGAGTTTGGGCTGTGGGCATCGTGAGATCATTGATACGCTGTACACACGCCTCCTTGGTGTAAACCTCCACGGCTGCAGTGAGGCATAATAAACGCTACCGAAAAATCAAGAAGCTGCACACTGTTGTCATTCATCAGCAACCGAAAAAAAACAGCAGCCACCAAAAAAGAAAAAAACAAAAATGAAGGATTCTCTCCCTCAAATGTTGCATTAAATGGTTGTACTTGGTATATTACTCGGTGTCAGGTGTGGCTACAGCAGCAAGCTTTATGGTTATACACGTAGAAAAAATGCTTTTAATTTCCCCCATGTGGTTGGGCTATGAGAACTAAAAAATTATGTCATGAATGTTGAAGAGGTGTCTGGCAAATCCCGTCTCCGTGGATGCTGCCTCGCTAGAGTCTCCCGATGACGGCGAAGCTCCATCAAGTACAAGCCCAGACACCTCTGATATGTGTCACCTGTGAGAGAGGGGGCCAAAGCGAGCTCAGAATAGGCAATGAAATCTCCCATGTATCTCATAGTAGACCGTGCATCTGCATATGTAATGCTCTCCGCCGTAATCTCACCAGTCCTGCATAACGCCTGCATGCCAGGGCCACTTGTAGGATGCCCTCAGCTCTCCCAGACTCAATTCTGAGGTGGTGGAAGGACGCCCTCAACTGCTGCCTATAAGACTCAAATGCCAACCTCGGTAGTCTATCCAATGTGTTCAGATGGGAAATGTAGGTGATCGTCTGCAAGAGGGCATCAATGACCAGCAGTGCTGCCCCAAACTTTGCCAAGAATATCTCAATATGGTACAGAGGGCTTCATGTGTGAAAACATCATCACATGCACTCTCTCCAGCCTCCTCTCTCAGACTCCCCAAAATGGGGCCCCATACATCATAGCTAGCCTCATCAATGTGTCAAACAGCCAACTCTTCGTACTAGGTTCCTGAAAATGGGACTAAAAGCAGAGTCTCCCGAGACGAGCCACTGCAGCATATCCTCTTGATAAGCAGGCCTGGGAAGCCGGGTGCATGATGAAGATAGAACTGGTGAAGGTTATCCCCAGATATACATGAAGTAACTATCACCACGATCTCACCTCTATATGAGAAACAGTGTGTGGCTTCCACCTGATATGAGTTGTTGAAGACCATGATCTTGGTTTTACTAAGATTCATTTGAGGTCTCTCTTCCCACAAAAAAGTATGAATCGCATATGGATGTCCCTGCAGCCCCTCTGCTGAATCCGAGACAAGGGCTAAAAAATCTGCATACAAGAGGTTGGGGACTACTGTCTAGGCTATTGTGATCCTGTATCCCCCAATGTGTCAATGAAATCTGAGATCTCATCAATGTATAGCCCCGAGAGTGTGGGAGGGAGTGGGCAGCGCTGTATAGCACCAATTGTGCTACAAATCTCACCTGACATGCTGCCTGGATCCCGAGTCCTGCTTATCATTGACACATAGAGTGCCAAGACCCCCCACATCATCTCTGGAGGTAAAGTGGAGCTCCTGTAGGTGAGTGAACAGCCGTGATCTCGGCACTGTGTCAAAGGCCTTCCTGAAATCCACAAAGCAAAAAGACATGTTGCTTCCTGTAGCCACGCTCATACCTATGGTCCCAGTTCATGAACCCAAGATCAGGCACCCCCAAGTTTGTGAACCCCAAGTGCAGGCACCCCAAAGGGTCACCCACCAGTCACACAAGGAGGGAATCTTTGGCTGCCCCACTCCCCAAACTTAGGGGCCACATTGGCTAACCAGTTGACCGCTTGGAAGCGGTGCTCACCTACTTGTGCTCGGCGCCTCTCACCTACTCCAACGGCATTTGTCAGTGACCACTTTTAGCACTTGGCTCTCGTGATGGCCCAAGGGGTCATGCCCATTGTATAAAGAGAGACCTTGGTGTGTTGAGAGGGGATCCCCAATGCAATACATGGTTTTGTGTTGTTCCAACTCTTGCCTACTTCAATCTTGTGTATGTGCATGTCACTCTTGGTGATTGTTAGCTCCTGTGTTGTATTCCGTTCTTGAGTTTGTGTGAGTGTGGAGTGGAGTGGGACAGAGTGGTCGCCATCTCCCTAGCCTGTGCCAACTCTTGAGGGTATACTGCCCTAGAGAGGACCCTAGTGATTTTAGTGTGCCGACACATCGGGCAACTGAGTATGCGTAGCCCGTAATATAAAGATGTGGTCTAGGATCGAATAGTTCCTCCTCAATCCTGTGTCCTATGGCCCTCTGTTGGTGTCCCTTTGCTCATGAGCTAATCTGAGCCTCCAAGACTGCTCCGCAAATCTTGGCCAACGTATGGCCAATCATGATGTTCCGGACGTTATTTGGGTCTAAGGTTTCTCCTCCCTTATAGATGGGGACAATAGTGTGGGTAGTCCAGGATGAGGGAAACCCCTCACAAAAAGCCCTAATAAAGATGTAAGCTAGGATAGGAGCAAAGGCCTTCCAACCATGGGCTAAATGTTCTGTGTGAAGGTCTTCATGGTCCTTGGCTCTACCGTTGTGTAGCTTTAATAGGGCTTTCGTGACATTAGGGGTGGTAAAGAGGGTGGTGGATATGGGGCGTGTGAGCTATGCTAGATGAGTGCTGATTTTGGATGCAGGCATAGGTTTCCCACATGGAAGGGTCTGTGATGGAGGGGTGTGGCTTCTTCTCGTCAAAGATGCACCAGG
Organism: Cibotium barometz; assembly: GCF_041138505.1. Lineage (NCBI taxonomy): Eukaryota > Viridiplantae > Streptophyta > Polypodiopsida > Cyatheales > Cibotiaceae > Cibotium > Cibotium barometz. The sequence continues at coordinate 40,472,620 of NC_141075.1, forward strand.
CTATCGGCACTCATAAATAGCCGGCTACAATTCCTCCTCACACTAGGCGGCGGAAATATTTCTGCATTTCATGTGCAAAGATCGACACATTCATTACCGAGAAGGCCAGGGTGACCCATATCTGTCTTAGTGCTGTCATTGATGCTTTTTATGGTTGCAAAATAGGTTAAGATTTTGTTGCCAAGATGTCCTTATCCTCTACCTCCCTACTCTACATATACGTGCATTCGGTGGGATGCCCTCAGCTCTGCCAGACAACCCTGAGACGGTGAGAGGATACCCTCAGCTGGAAAATCGCTATCCGTATAGCATGTTCCATGTGCCTCCGCAGATGACATGGGCTCTCAAAGAATCCGTCCTCTGAAAGTCTCAGAAACTGCTCACTGTAGAACTGAGGTTTCGTGGTGAGTTTTGGTGGGGACACCCATGTCTGCTCGTGTAGAGCCCTACTAGGTCTAGCTAAATAAGACTCCTTGATCCCGATCCACGACCTGAGAGATGATGCCAGCAACCATGAAAACGATGGAAAAGATAACGATGAGGATGATTAGAGGATTGACAACAATGATGTTGCTGATGATCCATGCCAGCCTAGATTGTTAGTACGGTTTAGGGACACAGATGTCAATCCAAGGAATTGAGATAAGCCTTCATGTCTAATGTAGCAAAATGTGGAATAAAATGGAAATGCAAAATCAATGCATCTGACTACAGAGTTTAGTCAAGGTGTGCTTTGCATATTTGGTGCTGGTCAGTGCATTCAGGAAGGATATGTAAGAAACAAAACATAAAATATATGAGTCTCTTAATTCAGGTGCTGTTCTGCAAATAAACCTCTAAAATGACAAGGAATTAAATCTCAAATGATGATGCTACACTAGATAGAAGCCGTTAAAGTCTGGACATTAATATAAGGAAGCAAAAGCTGAAGCAATAAAGGCATTGAATTAGCTGCAAAACTATACCATACTTGTACTCTCAATAGTAGAAACTGCAGAGCTTCTAAGTTTTTTTCTTAATGTACAGCTCTGTACATGGGTTTACCAATGGTTCCGACAGCACTCGGGACACCAAATGTCACAAACATGACAAGAGGACTCAACTATGCCTCAGCAGGTGCCGGAATACTTCCAGAATCTGGTTCTGATCTTGTAAGATGCCTAAAAGTCCTGAAACAAAAAACTTTTTAGTCATTAAGAACAAGAGAGCTTTCCTAATACAAAAAATGACTTGTACACTAATTTAACAGGGCCAGCACATCTCCTTCAGTGAACAGCTCGGCATGTTTTCAAATTCTGAGGCAAAGATGTCTATACTATTGGGGCAGTCAGCTACCAAAGAAGCTATTGAGAAATCAGTGTTTTACTTCTCTATTGGCAACAATGATTTCATTCATTACTACCTGCGCAATGTGTCAGGAGTACTGGACAAACAGAATTCTGTAGAGTTTAGCAGTATGCTGTTGGAAAGCCTGTCCAATCATTTGAAGGTAAGATGCTATAAATAATTTGTGCATGGAAAAAATAGCTAGGAATGGAATGTTCAACACTTTTTATGGTTCAATATCAATTCAAGTATAGCCTAGATTAAAAACTGAGTTCTTACACCTAATTTTTGGGAACCAACACAATTTGACACAAAGAATTCTACATGAAAAAGTCAATGAATCCTTTGATGGAATCCTCTGTCTCATGGAAAAAGTACTCATGCTTTGAGGCTTGGTTCTCATGTGACTGAGCTTTATGAAAGTTTCTTGAGTGTCCACCTGAAAAGCTCTCTAGTGTCTTTTCTGAAAAAAATATGTGCTTCATTTCTTGCATTGTGGATCCAGCTCCTAGTTCCATTCTGTTTTTAAAGATTTGTAAACCTGGCATCATGAATCTATTCTATTCCGGCTTATAGCCGTGGTTGTTGTATGCCTTTTTCATACTTAATAGATGTCTCTTTCTTGAAAAAAAAGAAGAAAACCTGTTTCATGTGTCTTTTTGGCTGTAGTCTAGCCTGCATTCCTGGCTGTACCTTTTGTGTGGACTAAAAACAGAAATTTCTAGTTCTCACTCTCTTGGTGCCTGCACAGGTCCCCAAGGGCACCAGGTGATGAAATGCTAATTTGATATTGTTTGCAGTGGTTTTGACTAAGCGTTCTTTCACCTTTTGTCTCTCCCACTTCTTTGCTTGCGTCAACATATGTAAAAGCTTTTATTGTGTTCAAGTCAGCTGCCGGCCTCCCTTTGATTGGCATTATGGCTTCTGCCCAACCCAATCATCCCCGGGAGAACAATCCTTTTTTCTGAAGAAAAGGTTAGGATCTTACAGGTAGATTTTGATTAAGAAGTCAAGACTATACTCATTGGAAAGATTTTTGAGTCTCATCCTTCCTGCTCTCAAGCTAGGGATTGGATCTTGGCGGCACTTCACACACAGAGCTTGTGGAGACAGGTACTCAACTTAGTCTTCAAGATGTAGGAGACTCTTTTGATGCTAGTTTGTATCAGCAAGCTATTGGATCCTTTCTTTATGTGTGCAACACGAGGCCAGATATACAGTATGCGGTACGAAGCATTGGCAGGCTATTACGCGGGTTTTCCGCTATTTACAGCGGCACTCAGTATTTTGGATTATTTTATCCAAAGGGAGGTGAGTCACAACTGCATGCTTTCAGTGATTCAGATTGGGCTGGATGTTATGACACACGTGTCCACTAGTGGGTTTTGCTTTCGCCTTGGTGATTCATGTATATCATGGCTCAGCAAGAAGCAGCCTACAGTGGCCACTTCCAGGTGTGAGGCTGAGTACAGGGAAGCTTTTACTGTTACAGTTAAGTGTGTGTTGCTCAAACATCTTATGGGCTGATTTGAGTGTTGGATAGTCGTCTAGCACTACGATTTTCACTGACAGCCAGAGCGCATTAGTAGTTGCGAGGAACCGAGTGTTTCATGCTCGCACTAAGCACATTGAGGTGCATTACCACTGTCAAGGAAAGACTCTCTGCAGCAGAGATCAGCTTGGTCTATGTACCTACACATGACAACATGGCAGATTTATTCACGAAGGCTCTTCCTCGTGAAAAGTTCGAAGCTTTTCGTAAAGCTTTGGGCTTACTGCCTTTCCACGATGGATCGGTCATACCCTGTATGTGTTCACATCATCACTCCAGGGGAGATTTGTAGCATTATATAGTAGTGATGTGTGTGAACACACTTAGAATCGCCGGGATACTTTTTTCCTCACTAGGAGGTTTTCTCCCCAGTGCGTATGTACACCCTCTTATCTACTCATTTTGGGGTGTGTACTTATCTTTTGTATCTGGCACACATTTGTCAATTCTAATCTAGTGAGTTTGTGTACTCTCAAGCTTCTCTATCTTGTGTGTATGCATTGTTGCAACCCTAACCATAATTCCAACACAGAACCTGTCCAAAGGCTAACTTTATGGAAGCCAAAAAATTCCAATAGATCCGTGAGAGGCCGGGAAACCTGAGGAAGATCCAACGAAAGTTGTGGTCTTCTAGTACTGGGGCGGAGTTCCAACGGTATTGGAAGAAGAATAGTTTCCTCGGGCTGAGAGAAATCGGGTTGCTCTCAAGATTCTACGGGATTGCCTTTGCTGAATCAAAATATGCTTAGTAGTAGAAGCCCATTCCAACAAAGCAGGCATCATAGGTGTAGTCACAGGTTTACAGTCTTCAAGATTTTATCATCAAGCTTATTGCGTTGTTGGTCAGGCACAAGAGCATAAACAAGACAACCAAAAATACGCAAATGAGCCTCAGAAGGCTTCCTGCCATGCCAAGCTTCATAAGGAGTTCTAGACTGCAAGGCCTTGGTAGGGCATTTGTTCAACACAGTTTGTGCACATAGTTCCCTCTAACGAAAAACCATGAGGTAAATCTTGGGATTTCACCTTATGATAGGGTGGATTGGAGCTTTCTAGAGGACACTATGATCTGGATGGGATCTCAAGACTTTATTCAACATCTCACAGCCAGGTTTTCATTTAGGGAGCCTGAGGCGACAGATTCTCCCTTTTCCGCTCGGTTCGACAGGGTTGTCCTCTGGCACCGTACCTCTTTCTATTTGTCGCCGCGAGGCCATGAGTAGTTTTCTCTCCGCCTAGGAGACCGGACTTCAGGGATTGTGTCTTCCTCTCCACATGTAGGAGGAGTTGCTAGACTTAGAGTTTGCAGACGACACAGCAACCTGTCTTGTTGGAGATGTTGGGAATCTCCAGAGATTCGCGGAGGCGATAGAGATTTTCTGCCGTGCACCAGGGCCGGAAGTGATGGGAGGCCAGCCAGGGCCAAGGTGGCATGGAGAGTGATCATTCAGCCACGTAGCAGAGGGGGGCTAGGTCTCATTGATCCAGCTATATAGAGCTGTGCCCTGTTGGGCAAGTTTATTGTCAGAGGACTACAACCCGGTGGTGAGCCTTGGAAGGATTTTCTCTTGGCCCAGATTTCAGCCCGCACTTTGAGCCTTGGAGGCCCGTGGCCGCAGAGCACTAGATGCATCTTCACAGAGATGCGAGCCTGTGGTTTTAGTCCTGCCTTTGAGGACAGATTCATAGCCAGTCTACTTTGTGCTTGGGATCATCTCAAGCCAGCCCTTAGACAGATTGTTCCAATGGCCTCAGAGAAGCAGCTTCGACAGCCTTTGATCTGGAACCCCTTGATCCGTTTACCTAGTGGCCACATGCTAGGGGCCCGACCGCACATATCCTAGGTCTCTTGGAGATTGGGTTGCACACAGGCAATTACCTCAGGAGGAGCAGGAGAGGCTTGACAGGGATCTGGGGTAGAGACAAGCTCAGCATTGAATTGACTCAACTATGCCTCCAGAGTGGCTGACTCCTATTCCAAACCCGACTCCCCCAATATGGCTAGGCGTGTTCACCAGACATGATATTCTCATGGCGGTCTATGGAGCAGATGAGGACACTTGTCAACTCACTTTTTCTATTGGATTACATGGCAGATTAGAGAGATCAGAGCACCCCTTGGAGGATTTCAAAGGCTGCACCTTGCAGAGGGTGAGGGTGATTGGTTTTTGGGCACGTGCATGGCACATAGATCCAGCACCGGCCACGGTGGCTAGGGAAAGATTTTGGTGGTTATGGATTTGGGAGTGCCGACCGGTTGCAGTGGGACCCTGGAGAGTGGACGTGGCATGATCCCACAGATTGGGTGGAGACTCTGGATGCCCCTTTCTTTGCATGTACAGCGAGGCTCGGCCGCAGTATCCAGATGTCGAAGATAGATGGCACACCGGCAATAGCAGCACATTGGCAGTCTCAGGGTCTATCACAGCGCTTCCTTTCAGATTTTTGGAAGAGGCTTTGGGACAGCTTTCGGCCTAGGAAGATCACTCTCTTCCTCTGGTTGACGGCACACAGGAGTCTGGCAGTGGGTACTTGGTTGGCAGTCAGAGGGCGGCCAACAGCTTGCCCGAGGTGCGCGGCCACCCCCAGGAGTCTCAACGACATTGCTTTTGGGATGGCCCGAAGGCTCAGCAGGTTTGGCAGCGGATTCTCTGCATCTTTGCTATGGACAGGGCATCGACCCGGATTATCACTTGGGGTACTATCGCTTGGGCCACCGAGGCTAGAGTGGTCAGGGCTTACGAGGAGGATGGGGGAGGCCATGCCCTTCGGGTCTCCCACCATCGTATTGGAGTAGTACCAGTCATAGCCCCACTTGCAGGTGTTTGGCGTCCAGGCTCATGTCGGCGTTGGGAGATTTGTAGTAGCATAGTAGCTTGGCACATCTGGCGTGCTAGATGTAGCGAGGCCATGGAGGGTACCCACACTCTGCCGGCTGAGACCATCAAGAGCATATGGCTCGACATCATTCACACCCTCCGCGGTCAGTGGGGAAGACTGTAGGGAGGTTCTGACCGCATGCCGAAGCGGCGGGAAGCCTTCTTGAGACTTTGGAGGCTTGGCCCTTTCCTCACTGATAGAGGCGGTGACCCCATTTGGCACTACAGACCACTTGTGTGGTTGTTTTCTCCCCCCTCCCCCTTTATGAGATAACTTTCTCCTCATAGAGTGGTCAGGCGGAGGAGAAACATCACTCCCCCTTGTGATCACTTGTTTCCCGCCCTTATATGAGGCGAGTTTGTATTTAGCTCTTCGTGGTTGTATCTTTTTCTCGGGAAAAAATAAATCTTGGGCTTTCACCATACATCGTGCCATCTCCATGAGAGACCTGTTCTTCCTCTCAGCCACACCATTTTGCTGAGGTGTGTATGGCACTGTACATTGATGCCTTATGCCTTTTTCAGCCATATATGCATGAAATTCCTTGGACATATACTCCCCCCCTTGATTTGAACGAAGGGTGCTAACTTTACATTCATATGCATTTTCAGCCATGGATACAAAGTGCCTAAAGCACATAAAAACCTCTGACTTCTGCTTTAATGGATACACCCAGCTATATCTGGAGTAATCATCAATAAAAGTGACGAAGTAGAGATATCTCCTAATAGATGGTGTCCTCATAGAACCACATACATCACTATGTATAAGCTGTAATTTCTTAACAGCTCTCACAGATCCATCCTTTGAAAATGATGCCGATGCATTTTACCAAGAATATACCCCTCACATACATGTCTAGCAGGGATCTCAAGAGTTGGCAGACACCATATCATGCCTTTGAAGGCGTAACAAACTGTCATAATTCAGATGGCCAAATCGTGCATGCCATAATTCTGCATCACTCATAGCACGAGTCATAGAGATTAAGCAAGCATCATGCTGCAACTTCTCAAATACATCCATCTTGTATAGGCCATGAAACAAGGTACTTGAGGTAATGATAGAATAACCATCATTGCTATCCTAAACTGTACATCTGTCATCCACAAATTTCACCATCAAGCTTGAAAAGGCTAAGGCTGAGATTGATAGCAAGTTCTTCTTAATGCCTGGCACATATAAAACTTTAGAAAGAGTAAATGCGCCCCCATTTGCAGTAGTGAGCACAACTCTACCAACTCCTTTGACAGGATATGAGGAACCATTTGCACATGTGACAGTTCCTGCACTTGGGACAGATTCTAAAGATGAGAACAAATTTTTTTATAAAGTAATGTGCTCACTAGCACCATTGTCAAAGTACCAAGCATCCGATTCTACCACTGACATGCATACATCATGAACAGAAGGGTCATAACTGCAATGTACAGGCCATGCCCAATCGTCTTGAGCAAAACTTGCAGATTCCTTCTTCTCTGCACTTGGTGCAGATGCATCAGCCACAGCCATGTCCGATTCTTGCTTTTTCTCCTTCTCTAGCCTTTTCTTGCACTCATTTATGTAGTGCCCTGGTTTCCTGCAATAGTGACACTTGCTCTTCTTTTAGGCTTATCACCTTCTTTCTCTGTATCCTTACCTGAGGATTCTGATTTTGGCTTATAGCCACCATGCAAAGAAGCTTTACCGTTGCCTTTCTGACTGGCAACAAAAGCTTGGTCACCAACTCGCATAACACATCTGTTTTGCCTAGATTGCTCTTCTTGCAAGAGTACTGAAACTAGCTCATTAAATGTAAGGGCATGTGGATTTCCCTTCATCACGAGTCTAAGGGTAGAGGCAAAACTCTGATAAGAATCCGACAATGCATTGAGAACTGTGGGCACCAATGTAGTATCAAGATATATCTCATCCACACTAGCGAGCTGTTCCTTAAAATCTTTGATCTTGGTTAAGAAGCTGTCCATTGAGTATCTCTCATTCATGTGCTCAGACTCCAACTGTTTGCGCATATATGCAACACGTGCTTCATTGCGCACCTGGTATAATGTAGTAAGTGCATCCCATGCTTGTTTTGAAGTCTTACATGACCGAATATGAGGAATAATGCTTCGCTTTATAGAAAGTGCAAGCGATGCGTGTGCCTATGCATCTCTTCCATCCCATCTCATTTGAGCAGCAATGGGAGGGACTGGTGGTGCATGTGGAGGAGCCACATCTGTATCAGATTCTACTTTAGATGTACTTGCAGCACCTGGTTGCATTGGTAGTTGTGAAATAGGATGAGTTTCACTACCATTGACTACATTCCAAAGGCCTTTAGCAACCAGTACATGCCTCATCATAGAGGACCACAATGTGTAGTTAGTCCCATCAAGTTTGTCCTTAGTAGACAACATGTTGAATACATCACTACTGTCAGCCATGACTGTCTACGAAATGCAAAATCTTTCAACACACTGCAAGTACTTAGTATTCACTGAATGCAACCCCGGATGGTTGCCAATTGACTAAATCACCTGCAAAGTGTATGAAAAATAACACAGAGTAGAGAATAGAGTGTTACTGGCGAAAGTATGATGGTTGATGTTATTGAAGACATTGTAGATGCTGCTGCACACCAAATCTTTGCCACTGCACAGCCCAATTACCCAAAATCGAGCAGAAGTAATCTAAAATGACATCTCTCTAGAACGTATGCAGAAACCTTGCGGTGCCCAAAACGCGCCATGGACCCCGAAAACTTTGTATACAACACACTACAGTTTATATCTTCTTCTCCTAAGATGGTATCTCAATCGGAGACAGAAAAACAGGGTCGTGAGAAGGGAGGTAGACTACTAGATCAAGTGTCAAGAAAGCTAGCTCTGATATCAATTGTTGGAATTAGGGTTAGGGTTGCAACAATGCACACACACAAGATAGAGAAGCTTGAGAGCATACAAACTCACTAGATTAGAATTGACAAATGTGTGCCAGATACAAAAGATAAGTACACACCCCAAAATGAGTAGATAAGAGGGTGTCCATACGCACGGGGGAAAAAAACCTCCTAGTGAGTGTCCCGATGCTCCTAAGTGTGTTCACACACATCACTACCATACAATGCTACATTCTGGAAGTCTCCGCCCTTCCAGAGACACCTTCCATGGTTGCAGGAGTTGTCACAGCCATTGTTGATAGGGTAGCATCGGCATGCATTTCCACAAGAAAGCAGGCTCCTCTAGAGCTTGTTCATGTAGATCTCTGTGGTAAAATGCCAACCATTGCAGTGGGTGGTCCTTCCTATTTCTTGTTACTAATCGATGACATTAGTAGGAATATGTGGGTGTATTTCTTCGGAATAAGGATGAAGCTTTTGGAAAATTAAAAATATGGCATGGTAGAGAATGAGACAAGGAGGAGGTTGAAGAAATTTCGAATAGATCGAGGATGAGAATTCACATTAAGTGAAGTTAATGCTTGTTGCAAGGAGCATGGGATCAAGAGAGATTTGATGGTTTCTCATGTTCCACAACAAAACGGTGTTGCAAAGCGCAAGATAGTGTCATCAGGGTGAGGAGAAGGCTCCGTCCATACGATCCTTCAACGAAGATGTAGCCCAACAGATAGCCACCGTTGACTGTATAACTCCACAAGAGGTGGATTCATTAGATGATGAAGAGAAGTCTACAACACCAGAGAAGAGGCATTTCCTAAATGGGTGTAGCAACTTTTGGATGGGAAAGCTCTACCTGCAATCATAGAAGAGTTGGTAGCTATTCGGAGATCCAAGAGAATAGAGGAGCAGAAGCGAGCCTCTGCTCGCATTGTCAATATGGCCTTGATGGTTGAGATAATGAAAGTACAGGAGCCAACAAGCTTGGAGGAAGCATAAGCAGATCCTGGAGGGGGACTATGCAGTCAGAGTATTGTAGCCACCAAGGGTGCCCACATTGTATTGTTCCGGCTGGACCATCCCAGGGCGTCACACTGTCACACTGCCACACTGCCACATTATCACACTGCCATAGTGGATCATCCCTAGAGGAATCATCCCGGAGCATTCGGTGGACTATCGAGAAACAAAGGCACACCACCAACTGATACATGCGAGGTGCACGCACCGGCATTGAAGGCACCGTACTGACACTCCAATGTGCATCTACTAGAAATAGTAGGAGATTCCATTGAAGGCCTGTGACTTTGATGGCGTCTACCAGAGATAGCAGATGCCACCGACTCCACCGGCTCCATGTCTTGTAGGCATCATTTAGATGGTCCCTCAACTCATCCTTGAGGGCATCCTTCATGCTTCATCCTATCCTTAACCTGGGTACTGTAGTCACTTGTCTATTTCAGGGTGTGTGTCGTCCTATTCACTGTGACCACTGCTGGGTGCCCATGGTATAGTGAAGAGCATGTAATAGTGTCTTGGAGTAATACGAATATTGTTTGAGTATTCTTGCCACTCTTGCCAATCTTGTCATTTGTGTTATGCTCCATTCTAATCCGTCTATTCATGTGTGTGCTGAGATGTGAGCATTGAGGACTCCGGACATACTGTCCAGGAGAACCATCACTTTAGTGTGCCGGGCAACCAACCTTGCTACAAGTACACTAGAAATTTGGCACGCTAGGTGGGACCACTGGAATATGGTGGAAGGCTTGATAGGCAAGTCAATAGAAGAATGACATCGGGATACATATCTATGAAGTGGTGATGATAACCTGTATGTCTGATAAAGACTTGGGATCCTTTGGGGCTGATGGGGAGTAGTAGGCGAAGGATGGCGACGATTTTATTAGGGTCGGGTGCCAAGCCTTCAGAAGAGATGATGTGACCTAGTAGTATGCCTTGGACTACCAAGAAGTGACTTAAAAGGGATTGAGACATAACCGTTGGGAAGAGCAACACTTGGCAAAAACTAAAGTTAACTGTTTAAGGTGTTCCGAAAAAGCTTCTATACGAGAGACTAGTTGAATGCCTGTGAAGTTAGAGAACTCATCAAGGAAAGTGGGGAGGAAACTAAGAAGGCACTCCTTGAAGATGTTGGTGATGATCCTTTGAAAGGTGGCTGAGGAGCTGCAGAGCGCGAAGGGCATGTATATGCCCCATTGGGTCATGAATGTTGTCTTGGTGTGGTCCACCGAGTGGATGGCTACCTGGTTGTACCCACGCTGAAACCGTCCATGAAATTGTACAGGGCATGCTCAACCACATCTTCTAAGACACGATCCATGAATGGGAGTGGAAATCCGTCCTTGATGGTAGCTTTGCTGAGGGACAGAAAGTCCATGCAGCACGAATCTTGTTGGTTTTCTTCTCGGGGGAGATGACCATAGGGGAATGTTCCACCGGGGAGATGATATGGGCTTCCTCGATCTTTTTTAGCTCCACTTTGATTGCCTTTGCATACTTTGGGTTGAGCTTGTAGAACCGTCCAGGAATTGGCTGAATTCCTTTCTTGGAGCGGTGTAGTGTGAACGCCAATGTCGGCTGGTACACCATCCAAGGCTTTGTATGTCCACGCAAAGGCATCCTTATGCATTACAGGCTTTCTGTGCGGATATAGATCTGACAGTGAACCTTGGGAAAACCAAGGTTATGGTGTTTTAACACCACACAGGCATGGGTGACGAGATCAGAGCCTCAGTTCACTTTCCGAGGGGAACCGGTAGAGTACGTCAGGTCATATGTCTACTTGGGAGTTACTTTCACACGACCGCGTTTCTCCCTGAAGGAGGCAGCAGCAGCTAGATTAGCTGGAGGACATGCAGCCTTGGGGGCACTTGAGAGGCAGTGTGGACACATACAGTTTCAGGAGCCACGCACCAAATTGTGGCTATTTGATATGCTTGTCTCACCGACCCTCCTGTACGGAGCTCCAATTTGGGGGCCCAGTATACATCATAGATCTCAGAGAGGGACAGATGAGGGATGGAGGCAAATGGAGAGACCACTGATTATGATGATTGCCCGCATGATTCGGAGAAAATCATCAGTACCACATGAGATTGTTCTGGTTGACCGTTCTGCCAACCTTCCACACTGCTACATCTCCCCTTTGCCAACCTACTCTCAAGTGACCTACCTTCCACCATCATTCCCAATCCTCCTGCACTAGCCACTACGGCACCCCCCACCGTCCTACTCGCCCTTCTCCACCTCGCAAATCGCCCCATCTTCTACTATAGATGTGGAGAATATGGCCACTACCAAAGCCGGTGCCCCCTTCCTAAAGGTGCACCACCCTACTGGCACTGTCCAAAATCTAAGGATCGTTACACCCGGGATTTCCCCAAGTAGCAGGCATCCACTTCAACCGCCTTCACATTCCAACCAGTTCCAGCCACCCACTTGGTTTCAGTAGGACATCCATCGTCCACTTCTTCTGCTACACAAAGCCCTTAGTTCCCCACCCTTGATGTGTCCGTCACACCCACACAAATCATTCATGAGGATACACCATCAGCCATAGTTGTCACCCGATCACAAAAGACGGCCATGCCTAAAGAACCAACCCATGCAGGGAATGAGCCCAACGATACCACTCTTCCACTTCCCCGCATGACCATAGACCAATCCTTCTTGCAAGCCTTCAAGGACCTCCACAACCACCCCTCTGTGTCGGACAAACCACCTACCCCCTCCCTCCCACATTCCAAACCACAACTTCCAGCTTTCTCTATGGAAGATCTACTCAGGGAAAATAAGATGGCAGTGAACCTCTTCGATCTTCTCCAGATTAGCCCCAATGTCCGACAATGCCTTAGTGCACTACTGGAGCAGCTCGATAGTATGCCAACCAATTCTAGCGGTGGGCAGTATGGTGGGTTCCCACTCTCTACAGGGTCACGCATGGGTTTCAGCTGAACCAACCCCTCCCGACTACCGGAGCCCCTGCCTCTCTATGGAGATTCATGGTAGTACCACACTTTCCGGGGCAATTGTGGCTCTGTAGTAGACCTAATGTCAGACTTCACACTCCATGTAGTAGGTCTCAAGGTAACGAGACCAGCCAACTTCTATGTTCTGATGGTGGCCAACCAACGGGAGGTGACTCCCATAGGCCTAGTGGAAGGTGTCACTATCGTAATCCAGGGAATCTCGTTCTTACTTAACCTTGTGTTGATCCGGCTCCCTGAAGTCATAGGGGCCTACTCATTACTCATTGGCTGACCATGCCTTAGAAGTACAGGTGTACTACTTGACTAGGGTTCTGACCGTTTGTAACTTCCCCAGTAGCACAATCCATAGGAGCTGAAATTGGAGGAACATGTGGACCAAGGGATCCATGGTGCCACAATAGCCCCCACTTTGTCTCCCACCCCTTAGATGACCATGCCTTGGCTTATGACTGAAGGAGGCCTTGTCCCCCATGGTGATGAGTTGGAACTACTTGACTGGCTCCAAGAGGCGGAAGGTCTGATATTCTATGTGGTGGACATCATGGAGATAACAAACAACTCCACCAACCCTCCCCCAACGCACTATGAGGCCATAGGGCTAGGGGAACCTATCACACTGCCACAGAGAGCGCAGGATGGTCAAACCTCACATAAGGTCAACAAGAACCCAATCATGGGCCTGACTAATCCCCCACTGCACCAGCATAGAGCATTAACACAAGTGCCTGTGGAAGAACCAACAATCCCCCTGGGGGAGTGTCCTAAGTCCTCAACGGAAGAACCCTACGGCACTTTCCACACCCCATCCAAGAATTCAACCTCGACACTACAGAGGAGCCCCGTCCCATCCTACTAGCCTCTTGGTTTGGAGACCACCCAACCCTACTTGAGTAAGCCGCCGCCTCCTTTCAATTTTACAGGTGTTTCTGTAATCCCTTCAGAGAGTCTGAGATTAGAACAATATCATTAGCATATAACAAGATGGGTATCAACACCCCTGCCAGGCATGCCCCTGGGCCTCCCAATCTGTCTACATAATCAGAGACCGCATCAATGTACAGTCCAAAGAGGGTGAGCGATAGCGGGCATCCCTGCTTCACCCCTATCGTGCTGGTCACCCTATCAGATACTCCGCTTGGAGCTCGGACTAAGCCTGTCACATACTCATACAAAGCATATATCCCCCACTACATATCCTTGGGTACCTCAATGTCATGCAATCTATGCATAAGCTTGGCACGTGGTACGTTATCGAAGGCTTTGCGGAAGTCCACAAAGCAGCAGTATATCCTTCTCTTCTGTGCCCTGCCCTCTTCAATAAGTGCCCGAAGTGTCAGTATGTGATCCAAGGTAGTAAATCCACACCTAAAGCCAGCCTGTCTATGTGCTCGATGACCATGCCTCTCTGCCCATCGGCTCAGCTCCGACTCCAATATAGAGCCATATAGTTTGGCCAAGTAATGACCAATCATGATTGTCCTGTAGTTGCCTGGTACCATGGGGTCCCCACTCTTAAAGAGTGGTACAATGATATGCTCTATCCAGCTTGTCGGGAAACCCTCACAAATGGCACGATTAAACACATGTACAATGAACGGAGCCAAAGTGTCTCGTGCATATGAGAAGTGCTCTCCAACTAGCCCATCATGATCTTGTGCCTTTCCATTCTGTAACTTGTCTATCACATCTAGCACCATCCGCATAGTAAAAAAGGTGTTGCTATCTGGTCTAGCTCCCGGTGGAGGGGGGGTGGGGGGCTGTCCTGGTGCATCATATAGCTCTCTAGCATAAGTATGGCATGCCTCAGGTGCAGTAATCGGAGTACCAGGCTGTCTCTCCTAAAACATCTTCCATGCCCTCTTACTGTCCTTCGCCAGGAAGAGTTGGTAGATCTTCTCCTCTAGCTTAGCCAGATAGGCTTGTTTCTTCCTCCGCACAAGGCCTCGAAAGATCATCCTGGCCTGTCTATGCGTGTGAGACCCAATGGCAATCTCACGCTGTAGCTGTGCTCGTGTCTCACGACACTCATCATAATACCAACTGTTCTGTGGGGCAGTGCTGCGGGGGTGGGTGGAAGGGATCATAGTGCAGGGAAACGCATATGAGGCAGATGCATGTAGTACACCTGCCAATCCTCTTGTGATCTCATCGAGAGTGCTATGCGGGTCTAAAGCGAACAAGCCATCAGATACTGCATCTCGGTAAACCCCAACTATCTCACGTGTAAACTGATATCTCGGGTACCTAGGTAGATGAGTGGCCGGCCCATCTCTCGGGGATCTACCTACTAGTGTGAAACTCAGGTATGCATGATCGGCTGCTATGCCAATGGGCGTACTGGAAATCCCGTACATCAGGTATCAATGAAGGAGATCCCATCAAGTAGGCCATTGTGCTCGCTCCCCCTTTAGAGTTCCAGTGTGTGAGAGCATCTGATCCTTGCCATCTCGACAAGCCATTGTATATGACCAACCCATGTGCACTCCCGAGTGTGAGAAAATGCCTGCCATAATCTGTAATCTCCCCCTCATCCTGTGTTGATCTCTGCAACCCTACATCCTCTGCCGTGATCTCCCGGTACATAGCCTCTTGAGTATCATACAGCTCTGTCTACTCTGTGCCTGTACGTGCATTAAAGTCTCCCAATAGTAATATGTCTCCCATGCCGGCAAACCTCATGATATCATCATATAGTGGTATATAGGGCGACTCTCCTGATGGTGCAAACTTGGAGTGGGCTGGGGGAAAGTAGCATACCGCCACATATAGCTCGCGGAGCCCCCCTCCGCATATTCGGACTCACATGTACCTCGCATCTGCATCTCTATATACCACATGTATTTTGTCATGAAGCTCCTCCCTGTATAGTATTACCACTCATCCAGATCCTCTGGTACCTCCCACTGTGCGTGGCTGAGGGTGGAAAACTGATTCCCATCTATTAACCCTGTACGTCAGGAAGCCTCTTGTTTGTGCACTGATGGGTTTGCGTATACATAGCAATATCACTGTGTCTGAAAGTATCCTCAAAGTATCATGCATCTGTTCTAAGGGCTCCGTTGCAATTCCACACCGTGAATCGCAAGGTCTCATAGGCCGCGCACCGTCAAGCGGGCCTTCTCTCCGTAATGATGACTCGGCCATCTCTGTGTACCACCCATTTTCCCGCTTTCCTTGCCTCAAGCACACACGGCATGTGTTTCTTCCAGTGTGCTATATCTGCCGGTGTAAGGTCCTCATCCAAATAAATCTTTTCCCCCCTTAAGGGCCATCCTTTTGGAGAGGAAGGCCGCCTTCTTCTCCAAGTCACCAAACCTGATGATCAATATCTTCGCCGTGGTTTCATCTCTGCCTACTCGCCATGCTCCGGTAATGGGTACATCAGTGGCTCCAATTTTTGTTGCAAGAGCTTTTGCATCCTGTTGGGGATTTCCCTTATCTTCCCACCCAACTACACGTACATGTAAGGCACGTGCCTGTCTCTTGGCTTCCTCTTCCAATGTAGCCTTCATCACCTCTACTTTATTGACTGGTGTATCCTTCTGTTTTTTTACTACAATCCATGGGTTGACTTCCTCAATTTGTTTCTTTGTGGCACTGGCAATTTCAGCCCATGAATGCATTTCCTTCTCACCTGCAGCCACTTTTGCCTTACATGATTCCAAAGTGTGTTGCATTTCTGTGATGTCTTTTTCGCGGTCATACATGTCTTCAAAGTGCCTTCGTACGATGCAACTGTTGTGCCATTCTCTCGGAGCATGTCATTCTTCCATTTTTGCATCTCTTTTTTCATTTCCGTGTGCATCAAGGCTTGGGCTAATTCCATCTCAACCCGTACTTGGGCTTGCATTTCTCCCTTCAATTGGACATATATCTCTTCCTTTAGCGTTTCATATATCACTTTCCTTTGGGCATGCATCTGCTCGGTCCATTCCTTTTCAAGCTCCTATCGCATGGTGTTCATCTCTGTCCTTATGTGAAGCTATATCTCCTCATAAGGGCCTCATCTCGTCGGGCCATCTTCGTAATCCTTCGTGAGCCAGGGGACATGATTCCTTCCCTCAGTCTTCTGCGTTAGGCATTTGGTGCCTTCGTGGGGGTGTGAAAGGTTGACTCACCATCCTGTTCCCCCTCTAGGGGTTGAGACATGTTTTCCTCTACTAGTTGCTGCCTTGGGGGCCTGAGTAAGGGTGTGTGGAAAATGTAGGGCGTCCTACGCACAGGGCAGCCAGCAAGCCTACAGCGGCGGGCAGAGCAGAGCAGCAAGGTGGCCTGCACACAGGGCACCGAGGCAGCCTACAGAGGCGCGCACGGAGGCGGGCACAGAGAGAGAGAGAGAGAGAGAGAGAGAGAGAGAGAGAGAGAGAGAGCCCATGTGCTGTTCAGCCTTGCGCTTCCCTGCAGCCCAGGAGTCGCGAGAAAGAAAGAAAGAAAGAAAGATTTTATTAACGTCTTCCAAAAGACCGAACTCGGCCTATGAGACAAATCGGAGTACTTGTATGGGGTATCCTCTGTCATCCCAACAAAATGAAAAAGTACTGAATAAAAAAGCTGAATCTGGGTGTGCAGGAGAGAGAGAGAGAGAGAGAGAGAGAGAGAGAGAGAGAGAGAGAGAAATGAAATGTAATGATATATTAACATCTCTAAGAGGCCATAATGGCCTATGAGACCAAAACTGAGAGTACATTTGAAGTTGGTGCCTCATCAAAGAGAACAACTAAATGAGACTAAAAAGTACAATAAACTGATTGTCCTACAGTTATGAGAACAAAATTGTAAGACTCTGAGATGATACTGACTAGAAAATACTGGAAAATACTGAAAAATGTATATCAGGTAGATCCATGTATGCTGATCAGTTGAAGTGTTGCCCTCTCCTTAGATCAAGTATCTCCGCCATGTAGCTGTCTAGAATGGAGAGGTCGTAGAACCGAGGTAGACGCCTCTGATGCCGAGCAATAATGGCTCTGATCTGGCGATGGTGAGGATGTCATGGTCGGGATTCTGGTGGGCGTGGCCGACGAGCACGACATAAGATAACTGCTCTATCAGTGGTGACTCCGTGGGAGCGTGGTCGGTGCCATGATGGCCAATGGAGGAGGTATCAGGAGGTGTGTGGGCTGGGTTGCTGGTGCTGGTGCCAAAGAAATCTGTCAGGGTCCTCTGTCTAGGTACATTATGGCCCGGCCTCCTGTCTGCCAAGAGTCTCTCTCTGTGTCTCCTGAGCTCAAGTAGAAACAATCCCAGGCATCTTTGATCCTCAAACTCCATGACTCTGCGTAACGGCCCAAAACTGTCTCGGAAGAGGCTGTGATATCTCCCTAGGATCTCATAATAGACTGTACATCGGCAAATGTAGTGTTTCTCTGTCTCTACCTCCTGGTCGCATAGCTGACAAATGCGGTCATCCAAGATCTGATGCACATATCGCTCTGTCTCAATCCGCAGCTGGTGTGATGAGGTCCGGATCTGTCCAATGGCACAACGTATCCCATGTGATAGGTGTACATCCATGTACGTCAGGCGGGTGATAAAATCATCTGGTGAGAGGTGTAGTCAGTGTGACAAGCGTATCAAGTAGGCACAATTTGGTGCGTGGCTCCTGAAACTGTATGTGTGCACACTGCCTCTCAAGTGCCCCCAAGTTTGCATGCCCTCGAGCTAATCTAGCTGCTGCTGCCTCCTTCAAGAGAAACGCGGTCCTGTGAAAGTAACTCCCAAGTAGACATATTACCTGACGTACTCTACCGGCTCCCCTCGGAAAGTGAACTGAGGCTCTGATCTCGTGACCCATGCCTGTGTGGTGTTAAACACCATAACCTTGGTTTTCCCAAGGTTCACTACCGGATCTCTATCCGCGCAGAAAGCCTATAATGCATCCAGGTGTCTCTGTAATCCCTCCGGAGAGTCTGAGATTAGAACAATATCATCAGCATATAACAAGATGGGTATCAACACCCCTGCCAAGCATGCCCCTGGGCCTCCCAATCTGTCTACATAATCAGAGACCGCATCAATGTACAGTCCAAAGAGGGTGGGCGATAGCGGGCATCCCTGCTTCACCCCTATCGTGCTGGTCACCCCATCAGATAGTCCGCCTGGAGCTCGGACTATGCCTGTCACAGACTCATACAAAGCATATATCCCCCATTGCATTCCCCCGGGTACCGCAATGTCATGCAATCTGTGCATAAGGCTGGTACGTGGTACGGTATCAAAGGCTTTGCGGAAGTCCACAAAGCAGCAGTATATCCTTCTCTTTTGTGCCTTGTCCTCTTCAATAAGTGCCCAAAGTGTCAGTATGTGATCCAAGGTAGTAAATCCTCTCCTAAAGCCAGCCTCTCCATGTGCTCGATGACCATGCCTCTCTGCCCATCGGCTCAGCTCCGACTCCAATATAGAGCCATATAGTAATGACCAATCATGATCGTCGTGTAGTTGCCTGGTAATATGGGGTCCCCACTCTTAAAGAGTGGTACAATATGCCCTCACAAATGGCACGATTAAACACATGTACGATGAGCGGAGCCAAAGTGTCTCGTGCATATGAGAAGTGCTCTCCAACTAGCCCATCATGATCCTGTGCCTTTCCATTCTGTAACTTGTCTATCGCATCTAGCACCATCCACATAGTAAAAAAAGTGCTGCTAGCCGGTCTAGCTCCCAGTGGAGGGGGGGTGGGGGGCTGTCCTGGTGCATCATATAGCTCTCTAGTATAAGTATGGCATGCCTCAGGTGCAGTAATCAGAGTACCAGGCTGTCTCTCCTGAAACATCTTCCATGCCCTCTTGCTGTCCTTCCCGTGGAAGAGTTGGTAGATCTCCTCCTCTAGCTTAGCCAGATAGGCTCGTTTCTTCCCCCGCACAAGGCGCCGAAAGATCATCCTGTCTATGCGTGTGAGACCCAATGGCAATCTCACGCTGTAGCTGCGCTCGTGTCTCACGACACTCATCATCATACCAACTATTCTGTGGGGTAGTGCTGCGGGGGTGGGTGGAAGGGATCATAGTGCAGGGAAACGCATATGAGGCGGATGCATGTAGTACACCTGCCAATCCTCTCGTGATCTCGTCCAGAGGGCTATGCGGGTCTAAAGCGAGCAAGCCATCAGATACTGCATCTCTGTAAACTCCAACTGTCTCACGTGTAAACTGATATCTCGGGTACCTAGGTAGATGAGTGGCCGGCCCATCTCTCGGGGATCTACCTACTAGTGTGAAACTCAGGTATGCATGATCGGCTGCTATGCCAATGGGCGTACTGGAAATCGTGAAACCCTGCACATCAGGTATCAATGAAGGAGATCCCATCAAGTAGTCCACTATGCTCGCTCCCCCTTTAGAGTTCCAGTGTGTGAGAGCATCTGATCCTTGCCATCTCGATAAGCCATTGTATATGACCAACCCATGTGCACTCCCGTGTGTGAGAAAATGCCTGCCATAATCTGTAATCTCCCCCTCATCCTGTGCTGATCTCTGCAACCCTACAGCCTCTGCCGTGATCTCCCGGTACATAGCCTCTTGAGTATTATACAGCTCTGTCATAGAGAGAGAGAGAGAGAGAGAGAGGTTAACATCCACAAGGGCCAAATACCACCTATGGGACCAAAAGAGATGCAGTACATTAGTTGTGGACTGAGAGTCGAACAAGAGTCATGAGGTTTCAAAGGAAAAGGAAAAGGAAACCTAGAGTAACTTCAGCTAATACAATTTCAAAACATCACTTTAAGACTAAGTAGGATTTGCCTTTTGGGAGTAGCTATTTCATTGTGAAAAACTGCCCACTTTCCATAATGGCCCATTGGTTGGGGCCCACCTCCAGCTGTGTGCTGGAGGTGGGGAGCTGACTGGGGTGACAAACTGGCACAGGAAGTTGGCGAGCGGGAGCAGGGGAGCAGTGACAAGGTGAGGTGAGTGCTTGTGATTCTGAGCTGGAGAGAGAGAGAGAGAGAGAGAGAGAGAGAGAGAGAGAGAGAGCCACTTGTTTTAATGCTGTTGCAGTTCCTGATTGGAGGTGGCATTAAAAAGGTTGTACTCGTTGGGATAGGACCCTTGGGATGTGCTCCCAACTTCTTATCTGCGTACAACAGCTCTTCTGGAGAATGCATATCAGAAATCAATTCTTTAGTAAGAGAGTATAATGTTGGGCTCGCCTTATTGACTGCAGAGCTTCGTTCAGAATTCCCGGATTCAAATATCATATTTTGTGATATATTCAATGGTGTCTACGACATTGTTGTACATGCTAGATCATATGGTGCGTATGCTATTTTAAATTTTGAACAGACTCTGTATCGACAATTAATATGTAAAAACTAAATTTGAAGCATTGAAAAGGTTTCTGCATGATAGCGTATAGGGTAGACCATGTAACGAGATTGTTCATTTTGGTTGTGGCCAAATCACATTGGTAGCACTTATCAATGACACAAGGACTTCCTGGTTCCAGATCCCATGAGCTGAGGCGCTTTGTCCACCAGAATCCATTAGCCACAGCTGTGCTCCCCAACAACCTGCTTTCTGCTCCTTGGCAGATTCATGAGCTGGTCTTTTTGCTGATCATCCCCAATCGCCCCTCTGTCTGCAGTTATACACTTCTTTGTTTGGCCGTCCCACCCCCCCCCCCCCCCCCAGTCTACAAATTCTCTCATTTGGATTGCCATGTCCAAGCTCCGAACTTGGCCCACCTCGACCGATTCTATGTGGATGAATGGGAGGTGTCATCTTTACTGGCACCACCATCTCGTATCGCTCACTGATGGTGTTACTTCTAGTGGATCCTTGGCAACAGGATTGACGGCAGCGGCAGATCATGAGAATACTGGACTCCCTTATTACAGATCCTAAGGTTTGCATTCACACGTAGAGGGGACCGCTGCCACAACCCTGGATAGCACTCTTCAGGAGATTAGCAGATTGCTTCAGTCAATTTCCCAAGATGGCCTTCTGTGAGCAGGACTGGCATCATCACTGATGGCCCGGCCCAATTCTGGGCACCGGCCAAGACACAATTCTGTGCAAGGTGAGCGGTTTGTATTGTGCCTGCATGACAATAGATTGGATGTAAAAGGTAAGATTTGGGCCCAAGACCTCATCTACTCCACCACACAGCTTTTTTGAAAGACTTGATTTTAAAAGAAATTTGTTATAACATAATGCTTTCCCACTTTTCTGTCTGGCAGTCAAATAGTACACATGTCAACGCACCTTCTCAGATATTGATCCTGACGCTCTTCGTAGTGGAGACGAGGGCTAGTTTCCATTGCCCCAAGTGATGAAGCGCTTGCTTTGGAAATAGTGGGTGAAGAGATAAAATATCATCCTCTGGGTCTGCTGTGCTGAAGGAAATATGAAAGCAAGAGCAAACTAGAAATGAAACAAGAACACAAATGAAAGACAAAGAGTTACCTTGAGATGAGTGTAGACAAGACACAAGATTGATACTTTCATTGATGTGACACCCACAATATATAGGTGAGAAGTACAAGATAGAGTAGATTGACTTATGGGACAATTATAGAGGTGCCACATGGCACTAGACTCAAGACACAAAGACTCAACTGAAACTAGACTAGAGAAATAGTACACCTAGTGTGCACTTATTTCCAACACCCTCCTTAAGTGGACACTAGGAGGAAGACAAAAAGACAAGACTATGATAAGACCAAGACAGAGAGACTAGACAAGGATTGAGAGACAAGCTGGAAGACAAGATGGACAAGACTAGAAGACAGACATAAAGACTGATAGACTGAGAGACAAGACATGAGAGACAAAAGATCCTGAGACACCCCTCCTCAAGTGATATCCTCATATGGGTCCACAAGGGTAGGGACAAGAGTGGATCTAAAACAAGACACAGTCAGATTGATAGACAAATAGACAGACAGACAAGACTAGATAGACAGAAGACTGACTAGCAAGAGCAAACTAGAAATGAAACAAGAACACAAATGAAAGACAAGGAGTTACCTTGAGATGAGTGTAGACAAGACACAAGATTGATACTTTCATTGATGTGACACCCACAATATATAGGTGAGAAGTACAAGATAGAGTAGATTGACTTATGGGACAATTATAGAGGTGCCACATGGCACTAGACTCAAGACACAAAGACTCAACTGAAGCTAGACTAGAGAAATAGTACACCTAGTGTGCACTTATTTCCAACACCCTCCTTAAGTGGACACTAGGAGGAAGACAAAAAGACAAGACTATGACAAAAGATAAGACCAAGACAGAGAGACTAGACAAGGATTGAGAGACAAGCTAGAAGACAAGATGGACAAGACTAGAAGACAGACATAAAGACTGATAGACTAAGAGACAAGACATGAGAGACAAAAGATCCTGAGACACCCCTCCTCAAGTGATATCCTCATATGGGTCCACAAGGGTAGGGACAAGAGTGGATCTAAAACAAGACACAGTCAGATTGATAGACAAATAGACAGACAGACAAGACTAGATAGAAAGAAGACTGACTAGCAAGAGCAAACTAGAAATGAAACAAGAACACAAATGAAAGACAAGGAGTTACCTTGAGATGAGTGTAGACAAGACACAAGATTGATACTTTCATTGATGTGACACCCACAATATATAGGTGAGAAGTACAAGATAGAGTAGATTGACTTATGGGACAATTATAGAGGTGCCACATGGCACTAGACTCAAGACACAAAGACTCAACTGAAACTAGACTAGAGAAATAGTACACCTAGTGTGCACTTATTTCCAACACCCTCCTTAAGTGGACACTAGGAGGAAGACAAAAAGACAAGACTATGATGAGACCAAGACAGAGAGACTAGACAAGGATTGAGAGACAAGCTAGAAGACAAGATGGACAAGACTAGAAGACAAACATAAAGACTGATAGACTGAGAGACAAGACATGAGAGACAAAAGATCCTGAGACACCCCTCCTCAAGTGATATCCTCATATGGGTCCACAAGGGTAGGGACAAGAGTGGATCTAAAACAAGACACAGTCAGATTGATAGACAAATAGACAGACAGACAAGACTAGATAGACAGAAGACCTGACTGTAGACCTGACTGTAGACAAACAGATGGACCTTGAAGACATCCCCTCCTCAAGGGCAATCTCTGCCTCTTGGGTAGGGACAAGAGAGAGGTCAAAAAGCATAATGAGTAAGACACTAGAACCCCTTGACCTACATCATCGGTGGTCAAAGTGGTAGACAAGAAAGGTGAAG
Source organism: Cibotium barometz (assembly GCF_041138505.1). Classification (NCBI taxonomy): domain Eukaryota; kingdom Viridiplantae; phylum Streptophyta; class Polypodiopsida; order Cyatheales; family Cibotiaceae; genus Cibotium; species Cibotium barometz. The sequence continues at coordinate 40,496,493 of NC_141075.1, forward strand.
TAATCAGAAAGCCCACTCCTCATCATGTGAGGAATGAACAGCAAGATCTGCTGATTGAGATGCTGCAGCAACATGGGCTGAGGTAGATGCAGGGGCTGATGTAGAGGTTTTAGAGTAGCAGTCCTTCTCCCGGTGATTATCACGGCCACAAATGGTGCATGGATGAGCCTTGAAGCAGTCCTTCTCCATATGATTAGTTTTTCCACAATGGGTGCAAGGCTTTCTTACCTTAGAACCTCCTTTCTTTGCTAAAAATGCAGTGTCAGTTACCTTTTGTTGTTTTGTTCTTTCCTCTTCTTGGAGAGCATTGATGATACCTTCAAGAGTAGGATTATTGTGATACTTGAAGGTAGTGACAAGAGTAGCATAGGTGTCAGGTAAGCTTTTGAGAAGCACAGCAATAGCAATATCTTCGGAGATGGGGGACTTCACTGATGCAAGCTGAACCATAAGACTGCGAAAATAATTGACATGAGAGGCTATAGTAGCTCCCTCCTGCATATATAGATCAAAGAATGAGATCATAAGTGCAATCTTAGAGTTTTTAGAGTGGGGTCCAAAAAGGGTATCCAAAGTGATCCATGCTCGAGAAGCAGACTGTATGTCGGAGATGTGATGAATGTAATCATCTCCAAGACCGAGCAAGATGATAGCATAGGCTTTGTCATTCTTGGCAATGGGAGCATAAGTGATAACTTGCTCAATGTCGGAATCTTCGGGAGCAGCATGGTGAACAACGTCCCAAAGACTTTCTTTCATAAGATGGCACTTGATTTTGATTTGCCAAGTATGAAAGTTGGACCCATTGAATTTGTCGATAGACATGAGAGAATGAGTAGAAGAGGCCATGTGGGAAGGTCTTACCTCTTGCTAAAATGCAAGGGCAGTGTCTATTCCCTTACAAGATTGCAGAAATGAATGAGAGAAGAGATCCAAACTGTTTTTAGAAGCCGGCTCTCTCACCACTTGTCAAGGCCATAGCATGTGACAGCCCATCGAAGCATGAGGAACTAGCAGTTTGCAGATATGAGGATAAGAAAAGAACTGACCAGCAAACTGAAGGAGACAATGCATAGTACCTTGTAGACTCTTCAAGAGGAAGCGATGGCAGAACTGAATGCAGCAAATAGCTCGTTAGGAGGAAAGTCGATCTGCAACTTCTTCTAGATGATGCGCACCCTTGAGTCGATGAAGAAGGAAGCCAAAGGAGAACAGTACAGCGGGCTGTATGAGTCTGAATAGGGTGGACAGCAAGAAAGTGGGCGGACAGAAAATTCAGCCCGGCGGGTTGATTACTGATATGACGAGCTGCATGTGCAATACTAGAGGACAGAAGCGAACATATAGAAACGGTAAAATACAGAAAAAAACGTGAGGCAGCTGTTGGAAATAAGTGCACACTAGGTGTACTATTTCTAGTCTAGTTTCACTTAAAGTCTTTGTGTCTTGAGTCTAGTGCCATGTGGCATCTCTACATTTATCCCATAAGTCAGTCTACTCAATCTTGTACTTCTCACCTATATATTGTAGGTGTCACATCAATGAAAGCATCAATCTTGTGTCTTGTCTACACTCATCTCAAGGTAACTCTTTGTCTTTCATTTGTTTTTGTTTCATTTCTAGTTTTGCTATTGCTTTCATGTTTCTCTACATGGTATCAGAGCAAGTTTTTAGGGTTTCCTTGTTTTTCTTATGAGCTTTCGCCATTCTCTCCAAGTTGTCCCACTCAACTCAGCGCAGCCCATCTGTTGCCCTGCGTAGATCTGCACATGTTGTGTAACTTGACTTGCATTTGTTGTCCAACGTCACCTCTCAAGCTGCACGTGCTGCCCAGCACATTCTGAACCTTCTGTCCGCCAGCTTTTGCTGTCCGCCGGCCTGTTTACAGTTGCTGCTGCCTGCGCTTCACCCTCTACAGGCTGCGCATCACTCCATACCTGCAGCTACTGTCGGTCTCCCTCTCCTCTTGAAGAATCTACAAGGTACATGCTACATTGTCTCCTTCAGTTTGCTGGTCAGTCCTTTCCTCATATCTGCAAACTACTAGTTCCTCATGCTTCGATAGGCTGTCACATGCTATGGCCTTGACAAGTGGTGAGAGAGCCGGCTTCTAAAAACAGTTTGGATCTCTTTTTCATTCATTTCTGCAATCTTGTAAGGGAATAGACACTGCCCTTGCATTTTAGCAAGAGGTAAGACCTTCCCACATGGCCTCTTCTACTCATTCTCTCATGTCTATCGACAAATTCAATGGCTCCAACTTTCATACTTGGCAAATCAAAATCAAGTGCCATCTTATGAAAGAAGGTCTTTGGGACGTTGTTCACCATGCTGCTCCCGAAGATTCAGACATTGAGCAAGTTATCACTTATGCTCCCACTGCCAAGAATGACAAAGCCTATGCTATCATCCTGCTCGGTCTTGGCGATGATTACATTCATCACATCTCCGACATACAGTCTGCTTCTCGAGCATGGATCACTTTGGATACCCTTTTTGGACCTCGTTTTAAAAACTCTAAGATTGCACTTATGATCTCATTCTTTGATCTATATATGCAGGAGGGAGCTACTATAGCCTCTCATGTCAATTATTTTCACAGTCTTATGGTTCAGCTTGCTTCAGTGAAGTCCCCCATCTCCGAAGATATTGCTATTGCTGTGCTTCTCAAAAGCTTACCTGAAACCTATGCTACTCTTGTCACTACCTTCAAGTATCACAATAATCCTACTCTTGAAGGTATCATCAATGCTCTCCAAGAAGAGGAAAGAACAAAACAACAAAAGGTAACTGACACTGCTTTTTTAGCAAAGAAAGGAGGTTCTAAGGTAAGAAAGCCTTGCACCCATTGTGGAAAAACTAATCATTTGGAGAAGGACTGCTTCAAGGCTCATCCATGCACCATTTGTGGCCGTGATAATCACCGGGAGAAGGACTGCTACTCTAAAACCTCTACATCAGCCCCTGTATCTACCTCAGCCCATGTTGCTACAGCATCTACATCAGCAGATCTTGCTGTTCATTCCTCACATGATGAGGAATGGGCTTTCTGATTACTTCACCTTTCTTGTCTACCACTTTGACCACCGATGATGTAGGTCAAGGGGTTCTAGTGTCTTACTCATTCTGCTTTAGGACCTCTCTCTTGTCCCTACTTGAGAGGCAGAGATTGCCCTTGAGGAGGGATGTCTTCAAGGTCCATCTGTTTGTCTACAGTCAGTTCTACAGTCAGTCTTCTGTCTATCTAGTCTTGTCTGTCTATCTATCTGTTGTCTGTCTATCTGTCTATCAATCTGACTGTGTCTTGTTTTAGATCCATCTTGTCCCTACCCTTGTGGACCCATATGAGGATATCACTTGAGGAGGGGTGTCTCAGGATTTTTTTGTCTCTCATGTCTAGTCTCTCAGTTTATCAGTCTTTATGTCTATCTTCTAGTCTTGTCTTTTTTGTCTTCCTCCTAGTGTCCACTTAAGGAGGGTGTTGGAAATAAGTGCACACTAGGTGTACTATTTCTAGTCTAGTTTCACTTAAAGTCTTTGTGTCTTGAGTCTAGTGCCATGTGGCATCTCTACATTTATCCCATAAGTCAGTCTACTCAATCTTGTACTTCTCACCTATATATTGTAGGTGTCACATCAATGAAAGCATCAATCTTGTGTCTTGTCTACACTCATCTCAAGGTAACTCTTTGTCTTTCATTTGTTTTTGTTTCATTTCTAGTTTTGCTATTGCTTTCATGTTTCTCTACAGCAGCTCCCAGCTAAGCGGCAGCCAACAGCGAAGGTGGCGGCCAACAAGAAGAGGGGCAGTCGCTCACAGGAAACAAGGGCAAAGATGAGGGGAGCCAGGATAAACCTGCTCTGATACCATGAAGGAAATATGAAAGCAAGAGCAAACTAGAAATGAAACAAGAACACAAATGAAAGACAAAGAGTTACCTTGAGATGAGTGTAGACAAGACACAAGATTGATACTTTCATTGATGTGACACCCACAATATATAGGTGAGAAGTACAAGATAGAGTAGATTGACTTATGGGACAATTATAGAGGTGCCACATGGCACTAGACTCAAGACACAAAGACTCAACTGAAACTAGACTAGAGAAATAGTACACCTAGTGTGCACTTATTTCCAACATGTGCCGCTGGGCAATCCCAAAGTTTGCCAGTGTTCTGCATCATTGACAACCATATAAACTAGGAGATCTTGCAGTGGTGAAATTGCTTGAGAGGTTTTGCCAACTGAGAGAGGATGGGACCTATCATGCCTTGAGCTAGCCGAGGCATCACTTCCTTTGGTCCCACTGCAAACAGTCTAACTCCACTGTAGAGGACCTTACACCTTACCCTACAGCAAGTTCAGGTTGTGCTTCCACTGCCACAGCAGACCGACTGATCCATCTCCTTTGGATATTGCAGAAGACCCTTCTTAATGTTTTTTGATTTCGGAGAACAGGTGACCCTCCTGTCCTAAAGAGAAGACCACTTGGGAGGTCTTCCCTGACGTCGGGTAGGAGGGAGGATCAAAAGGAGTTGACCATTCATATCAATGGTGTCTATGAAGTCATTACCCACCAGGTAGATGTGCTGTATTGTGTTCAGTCAGGATCTTGGAAAAGAAAAGCCAAGACCTATATGACTGGGCAGGGCTGCATCCCAATGGGAAATATAAGATCACGTCTACAGCAGGTGATCATAGGGTAGGCACACAATCGTTCCAATTTAAAGGCTGCGGTTGGGGCACTTTCTTAGAGAGTGCTAGTCGGGGCTTATTACAAAAGATTGGCTTGCAAGTTGGGAAAAGGATTAAACTGGCTGTTAGACATTAGAATAAAGATAATGCTTAAAATAACCGGGATGCAATACCCAAACATGTTGAGAATCAAGCTCAACTAGTGCGAATATTGTTGCCACGTCATAATGACATCTCCACCCTTATGCCACTGACACGGTTGGTGAGATTATGGTTGATATGCCGCTAGTGGTTTACAGGGTTTATGACAGCCACTTTGGTTATTAGAGTCATGGCATAGTTATAATGCTAGCTCATATGGTTGGGTTCACACTATGAACCTTGAATGTTGTAGTAGTGGAGTACTTTTCCTTATCGTTATGTTATGGTTTTTGAGAAGTAAGAAAGAAGAAAATTCAGCCATCTATCTCTCTCTTGTGTGCGTGTCTACTCGTGTGTGTGCGTGAAGAAGTTTGCTTGCAAGGAGCTCGAGCTCACTGCTTGCATTCTTCTCATGGTATTAGAGCGCCGGTTCACATAATGAGCTCAAGAGGAAGAAAAGGAAGCGGTACACGGGTAAGGGTGACTCCATCTCTTTCCCGTTGAATCAGAAGCAAGTCTTTGTAGGTAGCTACTAGTCAAGGATATCTTCAGTAGGCACGGAAGGAGGGGACACTGTTATATCTTGGAAAGCCCTCTACGGTAAAGAAAAAGTGCAATGTATCGTGTTTCAAGGTGCAAAAGGACTACTGTTATTTTGGCCATTTGGAGTCATTTCAGACCGTGTTTTGGCCATGCAAGGTTTGCAGAAGTGTCGTTAGTGACAATTTTAGTTGTGCAGTGTTTCTATGCATGTTTTACACAGGCTGTTATGCACAATGGTTGATCGGAAGTACCTACGGAGATTTTGGGATCTACACGTATGGAAAATGTATGTTGATGTGATTGGTTCACATAGAGTGGTTGCATAATAGGTTTACAATATCGCTAGTAATTGTATACGATCTGTCAGATAGATTATTGAAGACTGGAGGATTGTTGTGAGTGAAGAAGTTACTGCAGGTTCAGTTTGGCCTACAGAATACCATTTTTGGTGCAAGTGAAAGTTACTATAGTCTGACAATCTATCCCAGATTATGAGTGAGAAGCCGGAGAAGCTTGTTGGAGATTCACGAGTGGAGACCTATCACCCTCTTGAGAACAATGTACAAAATCCTATCCAAAACCATAAACCGTCGACTGCAGCCCCACCTCCCATACCTGATCCATGGCACGCAGACATGTTTCATCTTGGATAGGAGTATCTTGGATAACATCTTTCCCTTCTAAGGGGTACCGCCACAGCCCGTTTATGTCAACAGGACTAAGCGGTTCTCCTTCTGGATTTCGAGAAATCATCCCCTACCCCGGCTTGGCGACCAGTTGAGTCCTTCCAGTGGATTCTGAGAGGTACCCCATTTCATTACCTTGGCTGCCAGGTTGGGATTGGCATCAACTTAGAGCAACAGCTTGCCCCCCATTCTTGTGAGCATTCGGAAGAAGCTTCTTTATTGGAGCACTACTAGGCTCTCACTCGCTGGTTGAGTAGTGGTGGCGAATCAAGTGGTCCTTCTTGGCACCATGTGGTACATTACCTCCTGTTGGGCCCTCTCGAGGGCGTGTATTGGTCAGGTACTACATTGATCTGCAACTTCCTTTGGGCTGGCAGTGATGGCAAGCTGGCACGGGAAGGTGGCGTGGAGAGTCATCATTCAGCCTTGCCACAGAGGCAGCCTAGGCATTATTGATCCTAATATGCAATGCAGAGCCCTTATGGGAAAGTTGATCATTAGAGGACTCCTCCCTGGTGGTGAGCATTGGAAGGACTTTCTCATGGCTTGCATCTTCATCCACACGGATAGCCTCCTCCGAGCCTGGGACCACATTTGTTCCGCTCTTCCTCAGGCTCCCCTAGTCCTAGACAAGGAGAGACTTCAACAGCTGCCGGTTTGGGAATCCCTTGATTACGCTTTCTATTGGCCACCATAGACCGGCCCAGTCTCTTGGAGAGTGTCTCACCTTCAAACGGCTTCCGCAAGAGGCTCAGAAGAGGAGCCTTGCTGGGATCCGAGGTAGATACAGACTCACCCTCGACATCGACGACTCCATCCCTCAGTGGCTTGCACTGCGGTCCAAGATCTGCCTCCCCTTGCGTGGGTAGGGGTTTTTACCAGACATGATAGCCCGATGTTAGTCTATGGTGTAGATGGAAGCACGCACCCTAATGACTTTCTCTATAGGGCCACAGGAAGATTGAGCCGATCTCCTTCCTCAACAGAGGACTAGCAGAAACTGCACTTTAATACAGAGTGTGAGAGTGATTGGGTTTCATAACCACAGATGGCACATCGACCCACCTCTGACCAAAGTGGCCAGAGAGAGATGTTGACCCACCTCTATGGGAGGGCTGGCCACACGGTGGGATCCTGGTGAGTGGTACGATCCCTTCACCCCCATGGATGCCCATGACATCCCTTTCTTTGAGCACACTGTCCATCTGGTCCACAGGATTCAGATGCTAGAGGTTGACATCACACCATCGGCTGCAGCACAATGGTAGACAGAGGGCATCCCCATGTGCTTCATTTTTGGAAGCGGCTGTGGGATAGCTTCCAGCCACGGAAGATTACTCTTTCTGTGGCAAACAGCACACAGGAGCTTGGCAGCTGCCTGGCAGTTGGGGGTTAGTTGGCTCTGTGTTCTAGATGTGGACATCCTTGGGAGACACAGCGGCATTGCCTTTGGGGTTGTCCCAAGGTGCAACAGGTTTGGTTGTGGATCCTCTACATTTTCCCCATAGACCAGCACTAGCATGCACCATCACCGTGGGGGGGGGGGGGGGGGATATAGGCCTGGGCTTCTGAGATACCATCGGCCGTGGCATACGACGAGATGGGACAAGACCTTGCCCTTCTTCTCTCTCATCACAGTATCATGACATCCCCGTTATCAGCAACCCCATTTGGGAGGAGGCCCAGAGGCCTCTCAGAGGTGGGAGATCATCAACAGTTTAGTAGCCTGCCACATTTGGTGTGCTCGTTGGCAGCGAGGTCATAGAGGGAAAAATGATATTAGGAGTTTATTACATGTGATGAGGAGCTCGAGCTTTCAGAAGAAAATCCCACTCCATAACAGGTACAGGCCTTTAAGGCATGGCATGAGAGGGCCAGAAAGGCTATGTATTTTCTCTCTATACTGTGTTCACTTCGATGATTAGCTATATACAGGATGCAGCTAAAGGTTTTAGTGTTGCATTCCACAAGAGATGTAGAAGCTACAGGGGGATGGAAGATGTCCATGGTGGTGAATGGTGGACAAGGGGTGGGAGAGAGAGAGAAAGAGAGAGAGAAAGAGAGAATGGTGGACAAGGGGGAGAGAGAGAGAGAGAGAGAGAAATGAAATGATATATTAACGTCTCTAAGAGGCCATAATGGCCTATGAGACCAAATCTGAGAGTACATTTGAAGTTGGTGTCTCATCAAAGAGAACAACTAAATGAGACTTAAAAGTACAATAAACTGATTGTCCTATAGTTATAAGAACATAACTGTAAGACTCCGAGATGATAGTGAGTAAAAAATACTGGAAAATACTGAAAAATGTATATCAGGTAGATCCATGTATGCTGATCAGTTGAAGTGTTGCCCTCTCCTTAGATCAAGTATCTCCGCCATGGGGCTGTCTAGAATGGAGAGGTCTACGCGCCTCCGATGCCGAGCAATAATGGCTCTGATCTGGCGATGGTGAGGATGCTGTGGTCGGGATCTTGGTGGGCGTGGTCGACGAGCATGACATAAGATAACTGCTCTATCAATGGTGACTCCCTGGGAGTGTGGTCGGTGCCCTGATGGCCCAATGGAGGAGGTATCAGGAGGTGTGTGGGTTGGGTTGCTGGTGCTAGTGCCGAAGAAATCTGTCAAGGTCCTCTGTCTAGGTACATCATGGCTCGGCCGGTGTAGAAAATGGCTCTTGTAATGAGCCATTTTCGTGCCTAAGGGCTCAAGGGGGCTAGTCCATGTCCTCTCTGTGTCCACTCTGATGATATCCATCCCGATCACGCAGTTTGCTCTGAGCGGGTGAGATCCAAAAATGGACAATCCAGGCTGTACTGAAAGGGTGGTAGTGCCTCTATCCGCAAACCGAAAAAACATTGCAAATTGTGTCATGGATAAGCTGGAGAATGAAGAAAGACTGGCCAAGATAGATGAGGTAGAAGCACAAGTGCAGCTGCTAGCCACCCAAGTCCAATAACAAAATCAACAAGCAACCACGTAGAACGAGCTCTGACAGCACAACTCTGCACCATCTATTCCATGGTCACCTTATTTCATCTCGGTCATCCTCAACCTTACCTCCTCTTCTACCCACCCCACAAGGGCCACCCATGAATCTCCTTCCCCTTTTGCACACGCCATCACGGACGCCCTTGATCCTTGCTACCTAGACTTACCCATCTCCTGGCTATCTTCCCAACCATCCTACACCCTCTAGCACCATTGGCGACTTTGGTAGGCCAGTGCCACCTCCTATCTCTAACGGCCATGCCTATGACCCTCGTCCCATTCTAGTCCCACAAGACCACCACAAGCAGACAACTCCTGTCACCCCACCATGTGGGAGTCTTTCCTTTCACTCCAAGCCACCATTCAACACCCGATCACCAGCTCTGCGAGTCTGGCATGCCAATGTGTCCGGAACCAGCCACCACAAGATCAATTCCCACAGTAACCCCACGCAAGCCCCACCCAACTTGGCAAGCAAGTTTCCCTCTTAGTCTCTCTCCAAAAAAAAAAAAAAAAAAAAGGAAAGAAAAAGTGCCTGGTTCATCCACTCAACCCTTGGTTCGTCCGTCACCTTCTTCTTCCTAGTACATCCATCCACTACCCTTCTTCCTCTTCGACCCCGTCGATTATTTACCAATGTCTAACTGCTCTTTTTCCTGCTTCCACCCTTTCATTCTTCTTTGTTACATTCCATGCCCTCCCTACCTTTTCTCCTAGCGGATGACCTTCCTCCTCTCCATCCAAAAGGAAGTCCTTTTTAATCCTATGGGGACGTCCTTTTTAACCCATGCAAGGATGTCCTTTTTACCATCGTCCTTTCTAACCCTTTGGAAGACGTCCTTTTTACCCCATTCAAGGATGCCCTTTTTCCCTTTGTCCTTTTTACCCCTCTGGAGGACGTCCTTTTTAACCCATTCAAGGATGCCCTTTTTAACCCCTCTGGAGGACGTCCTTTTTAACCCATTCAAGGATGTCCTTTTCCCTTCGTCCTTTTTACCCCTCAGGAGGATGTCCTTTTTAACCCATTCAAGGATGTCCTTTTACCTTCGTCCTTTTTACCCCTCTGGAGGATGTCCTTTTTAATCCATTCAAGGATGTCCTTTTTCCCACCATCCCTTTTAACCCATTAAAGGATGTCCTTTTTACCATCCACCATTGCGGATGTCCTTTTCACAACCTCCTTGGAGGACGTCCTTGTTTACCAATTGAAGGGCGTCCTTTTTACCATCCACTCTTGGTGGACATCCTCGCCCATGCTCTTCTAGCAGACATTCTCTTATAACTCTTCACCTCCCCCTAGTGGCGGCCATCCTTCCAGCGTGGTGGCCATCCTCTTCTTTTGGCGGCCATCCTTCCAACGTGGTGACCATCCTTCCCTCTTGGCGTCCATCCTCTCCATCTCAACCACTCATCCCCCCTCACGGATGCCCTCTTTCCCTCTCCCTCGTTTGTGCGCCCTCTTTCCTTCTCCATGACTGTCTGTCGTCCCTGCTCTCCATGGCTGTCCGCCAACTTCAACGACCCGTCTCCCATATTGGTCATCAACCTCTTTATCGGCTGTCCGCCTCTCCCGTCTCTTGGATTGTCCGCGTCTACCAACATTGCTTGTCGACCATCCGTCACCTCACTCTCCGCTTGGAGCCATCTGCCCAAATTGCCTTTCCGCTATCCGCCAACTCCCCTCTTCGTCTGTCCATCCCCCTCCCCACCCTTTCGGCTGTCCGACCGGCTCCCCACTCTCACCCTTCCCCCTTTGTCAATTCACCTTACCCGCCCTCCCCTTTTTGTCCACCTTTGCCCATTTACCCACCCACCCCACCTTTCTGGATGTACTTCTCACCATCCACCCCCTATGGCGCACGTCCTCTTCTCTCCATCTTGGCGTCTATCCTTTAACTGCCCTCTTGGCGTGGCGGTCCTCTGACTCCCCTCTTGGCGGCCATCTTCTCTGTCTTCGCGGACATACTCACGGTCATCACCCCTTTCTCTACCATCCTCACTACCCCCTTTAGCGGACATACTCACACCCATCACCCCCTTTCACCGGCCATCCACGACCCTTCCTTCGCGGCACCCTCTCCATTCACCCCTCAACTTTCCCCGCCTTCGTCAAATCACCGCCAATCCCCGCCTTGTATCATCCGCCCACTCTCCATCTACCCACTCGCCCCTCCTAGCAGACTACCCGTCAAACCCCACCCCCTTGCCTCCTTGCTGACATACCTTACCTACCCCCTTCATCGCCTCACCACCCGACACCCCCCTCTTCTTCCTCAGGGTATTGCTTCTCTAACATGCACAAGACCCTCCCACCTTGCCCTTTGCTTCCTCCTGACTAAGCTGCTGGTTGGAGGAGATGCCGAGCATACATATTGCAACAGAGGCCTTCAAGGTGCCGTGCCACTTCAGCGGCCGCCCGCCAAACCCCCCTTTCCTCGTCGACTATCCAACTACCCTCCTCGATTACTGGCAGCCACCCCCTCTCACGACTTTGCTTTCTCTCTGTGTATGGTGACCTCCTTTCTTCCTTTCTTATCTTGGTTTCTCATATCTTACTTCTCCTATGCCTCTTGTGTGATCCGACAACAACTATGGCAGTACATGTACAATACTTGTGCTTCATGCGAACTTCTCTGCATCAGCATTTTTCCACTTGCATGCAATTATGTCACTTTTCTGTGTTTGTAAAATGGAATGATGGAATTGTAAGATTGAGCTTTGACCCCTCACATCAAACATGTATGTAAGTTCTAGGAGCCAAGGGGGCGGAGCGTTCGACTCCCCCTTGGTGTAGTAATGGGGGATGGTTGGTTTGTGGTGATGCAAGCTTGACCCCACCTCATGTCTTGGTGGTTGATGATGAAAAAAAAAAACAAAAAAAACTCCGTAAGGGTACTTCTCCAGGCAACATACTTCCCTCTTCCTCACCGAGGATGGTGAGCACTCTAGTGGTGGACGACCTGTAGCCACCAAGGGTGCCCACATGGACTGTCCACGCTGCAGCAATGGACTGTCCATCAAGGGTGCCCACAAACCGGGATTGTCCACCAAGGGTGCCCACAAACCTGGACTGTCCACCAAGATGCAACCTGGACTATCCACCAAGATGTAACCTTGGACTGTCCATCGCAAAGCGTGACTGGTGAGTCAACGGAGGCGCCAAGCATGGATCATCAAGTGGAGATGCACCACCACACAAGGAGGTGCATTGAAGGCTCCAACGGCACCGACTGACACTCCACCGCATCTCCAGAGATAGGAGTTTCCACCAGAGGCTACACTGCCATCCACTAAGGGTAAGAGATGCCACTGTCTCGACCTCAGGCATATATGGCCCTCGTCCCATCTTAGAGGACATCCTTATCCTCAGCATCATCCTCTCACCTTGTAGGACATCCTTATGCTCTTCCCTCATACCACTTGTACCTCTGTTGTCATACCACTTGTACCTCTGTGTTTATCATTAGTCTTTTGAGCTGTGTTGTCCTCTTCACTGTGACCTTTCCTGAGTGTGCACGGCAGAGCAAGGGACCTGTATCAAGTGTTCTCCGATTAGTGCAAGCGTTTTGTTCCTCCTGCAGTCTCGTCTCGTCTCTTTGTGTTGTGTTGCTATGTAGGGTCTCGTGTATCGCACTGTGAGCTTATGTGATACGATGTGAGCATAGAGGAGGACTCCAGACATACTGTCCAGAGGAGAGCCACCACATAGTGTACCGGGCAACTAGCCCTGCTACAGATATGAGGTGGAAGAAGCCAATTCATAGACAGGTGGAAGAGGCGACTCTAGAGGAAAACCAGGGCCTATAGTAAAGGATTGTTATAAAAAGAAGGAAGTTGCAGCAAGGAAAGGAAACTATGCATTGTGAAGCAAGTAGGCTGAAGATAGAAGCGGGCAACTTTTATAAAAAAAATTCTTTATTTTTTCGCAAAAAAGGAGACTTTTATTAAGTATGAATAAACCTTATCAAATCACAACCGGAAGCTGGAGCAAAATAAAATGTCATCCCAAAATGTAGGTTGATCTCAACCAATCTGGGGCACAAAGGTACCAAGAGGGTCTTGTGGGGGTGGTTGAGAAAAAGATCCCTTGATTCCACTCCCTCATGAAAGCAATGTACTTTGCATACGTAGATCTGGAAGGTCCTTGTATACGAGTCCATGTGGCCATAAAAATGAATAATATCTCCCCATATAGTACAAATGCATTGAGTGTCATATATCTGAGTGCCCTCAATAGCCTTTGTGCATCTGGCCCTCCAAATCTGCTAAGCTATGATACTAGCAATGAGCTCCCAAGTAGTAACAATCCTCTGCAAAGTTGGTCTATAGTGGGTATGAGGAATATCTTGAAGCATGCAACGTTGGGCAACACCTCTGTGTATCATTATGGTAGTGTCATGATCTATGCCCTTAAAAAATATTTGTGGACCTGACTAAGTGAGCCAAGCAATAAATCCCTAAGAAATAGATCCACATGGTTCAGAGAATTAAGGGATTTGGAAAAAATCAGGTTATGTAGAAACATGTGATTATACAATGCACTTTATTGAGCATGTTAGGAAAGTCCCTTTGTCTATGCAAGATGGCAAAATGAAGTATCTTGCTAATGTACTTCATGTGCCGAACATAACAAAGCACCTGGCTTCTATTAGGAAAATGATTGAGCAGGGTGTGCAATTGAGGCTTAACTCTCATGGTTGTTATGTGGAAGATTTCAATAACTAGTGCCGCTTGGCTGCAAAGGGAAACATAGTGGGCTAAATGCTTACATTGGAGCTAAGTATGTGTGAAGTGAAGGATACAATGTTTGTACTTAGTATAGGTGTGATTGTAGACATGGATATTTGGCACAAACGCATTAGATACGTCAATATTTAACGGTTGAAGAATATGCAGTCCCAAAGTATTGTTGCAGGTTTGCCGAAGTTCAAAGTGGATGGAATGCACAATGTAAAGCGTGCCAATCAGGCAAGCAGAGTCAAAGACCCTTGGATGCGGTGCATTCTGATGTTTGGGACAAACAAAGACATCATCGATTAGAAGATGGCATAATCATGTATCTTTCATTAATGACCACTCTAAAAATATATGGGTGTATTTCATGAAAGGGAAAAGTGAAGTGTTTACTCACTTTCAGAGCTTCTGGTAGAGAAAGACAAGGGCAACATAAAATACCTAAGGTCAGATATGGTGGGAGAATATTTCTCCAGTGAATGGAGTAACTATTTGAGAGAGCATAAGGTAAAGAGGTTGTTTACATGTAGGTACACTCTACAACAAAATGGGGTTGAAGAAAGTAAAAACATCATATTGCAGAAGTTGCTTGTGCATTCGATGAATAAGAAAGGGATGCTTCATTATTTTTGGGATGAAGCAGTAGCAACTGCAATTTATATCATGAACAATTTGAACAATTTATAGCACCAATCCATGTTATGACGCCTAGTAAAATTTGACTGGCATAAGTGTTTGGGTGCATTGCTTATGTACATTACCAGATGAGGTGAGAAGTAAGTTGGATCCAAGATAGAAATTGGTTTTCCCATGAGTAGAAATTTTATAGATGCTGTAAATCCACTATGCTTGAGATTTGAGTGAGCAAGTATGTTGTGTTTCATGAAATGAGTAGTTGGTATATGCCAGTGAAAGATTCTATAGAGACTGAAGTAAAGAATGAGGTAGGTGTCTTAAATGCTGGGCAACAATCACAAGCACTTAGTGGATTAGGAGAGTCCTCTAGTAACGTGTCTATTGTGAGATCATGGTCAGGCAGGTTTAGGGAAAATGTTAGGCATTCTCATGTGTCTTGTGGTGGTGCTACAGGTGTTCAAAATTCAATAAGTTTACATGTATCATGCAAAGGAAAAGAAAAGATGGATCAGCCTTTCATAATGCTTGATGTTTCAGCTCGTCATTCCTCTATTGATGGAGATAGTGGCACAGAACAAAGCCTTGATGAGGAGTTTGGGATCCCGGCTATTGTTATACTTGGTGTAAAAAGAGCCAAAGAAGTGTTGAGAACATCTGGCAATGATCAAGGTGTACATAGGTCCACTAGAGTTAGATATCCTAGTGGACAAGTTGAGATATGATGGGTATACAGCCCATCATTATGCATATATGGTCAAACCTATACAAGAATTAGAGCCCACATGTTTTGAGGAGGCACTTGGACATAAGCATTGGGGAGATGCCATGGATGAAGAGATGGCTGCATTAGATGCTAATGAGACACGGGATTTGCTGCCTTTGCCTAGGGAAAAGAAGGCAATTGGATGTAAGTGGGTCTACAAAGTGAAGTCTCTTTCTGAAAAAAAAAAAAAAGTGAAGCGTAATTTAGATGATTATGTTAGCAGGTACACGGTAAGATTGGTTTCCAAGGGATATGCACATACATATGGCATTGACTATGAGGAGACATTCAGTCCGGCTCCTAGGATGGCAACCTTAAGAGCAATCATTGCTATGGTTGAAGCTAAGGGATAGTCTATATCAGATGGATGTAAAGAATGCATTTTGAAATAGTGACTTACAGGAGGAAGTTTACACAATGTAGCCACCATGATATGAGGATCATGCACATCTAGATTTTGTTTGTAGGTTGCACAAAGCCTCATATGGCTTGAAGCAGGCACTAGAGCATGGTCAAACAAGATAAGGGAGTATCTTGTCACTATTAGATTTCAGATATGCAATGTTGATTTCTCACTTTATGTAAGAAAGGCTGATAGGGGGATTGTGCTTGTAGTCATCTATGCTGATGACTTGATTGTCACAAATGACAATGATGATAACATTTCATGCTTCTTAAGAAGAAAGTTTAAAATGAAAGATTTGGGTGAGTTGCGATACTTCCTAGGTATAGAGATGATAAGATCACGTGATGGGATTTGTCTTTTGCAGAGACAATATGCTTTAGATATGTTGTCTAAGTATGGGATCAGAGAGTGTAAGAAGCCAATCTTAGTATCATTGTAGAAAAACACGAGGTTGTTTACAAATATAGGTGACCTCTTGGAGGACCCTACCATCTATAGGCGTAGTTTAATTTACATGAATATCACTAGACCAGATTTGAGCTATTCGGATGGATTGGTGAGTCAGTTTATGCATGCCACGACAAAGCCACATTTAGATGTGGCTAGATACTCAGGTACATAAAGTTCAAAGTATATTATGGACTTCTCTATGAGGCTGGGATATAGGTCCAGCTACAAAGGTACACAGATATAGTTTAGGTTGGTAGTATCTCGGAGAGGAGATCTACTAGTGGCTTTATGTTCTCTTTTGGAAGTGTTGTTGAAAGCTAGAGAGCAACAAGGAGGAGCTGATGATTGCTTTGTCGAGCACAGAGGTTGAGTATAGGGGCATTGCTATGGCAACATGTGAGGTAGCTTGGTTACAGAAGCTACTTGTAGATATGGGTGAGCCCATGGATAGGGGAGTTGTCATTTATTGCGACAACATGAGCAGCATACAGTTGGTCAATAAACCGAGTTTATCATGCTAGGACGAAGTACATTAAGGTGCGTTATCATTTTGTGAGGGTGAAGGTTCTAGCAGGTGATGTGGATTTGGTATATGTTAGCATAGAGGATCAGGTGGTTGACATCTTCACAAACTCATTGGATAGAGAGAAGCTTTGCAGGTTTAGAAGCTTACTTCAAGTGCATGGTATAGAGATGATCTCAACAGAGAATGTTGAAATATTGAGATCAACTAGTGTGGATATGGGTGACATGCTAGGATGACACCTCCGCACTTATGTTACTGGCATGGTTGGTGGGATTATGGTTGATATGCCGCCAGTAGTTGACATGCTATATGATAGCCACCTTGGTCACTAGAATTATGGCATAGTTGTATAGCAAGAGAATATAGTCCGGTTCATGCTATGGACATTGTATATTTTAGTAGTAGAGTACTTTTTCTTATAGTATATACTTTTATCTTTATCTTATGGTTGTAGAGAAGTAAGAAGGAAGAAGAAAATTTAGCCATCCATCTCTCTCTTGTATGCTTGTCTACTCTTGTGTGTGTGTGAAGAAGAAAGCTTGCAAGGATTTCAAGCTCACCTTCTTCCCCGCATTCTTCTCATAGGGTTCCTATGAGATTAATCAACAATAAGGGGCCCTCCACTGGCTTGCTTCTCTACTCTTGTGTGTGTGTGAAGAAGAAAGCTTGTAAGGATCTCAAGATCACCTTCTGCCCCACATTCTTCTCATAGGGTTCCTGTGAGATTAATCAACAATAAGGGGCCTTCCCTTGGCTCCAAGTTTGATGTCTCCGCCCTGCATATAGAGAGAGGGACCAGCCATACCTGAAGAAAACTCTTTCGTGCCCATCTCCATGGATTATGTCAACAATTACCTTCCATGTGCTACCATGCCCTTTCAAAGGGCTACTCACGCTCCCCTAGCCTTTGCTTGGGCATTCTGATTGGCATACAGACTCAATGCCATTCCTAGCAGGCGCTCTCCTTGGTGATACATCTTTGCCAAACTCGATCTTTTTCCACTGCAAATGTTCTCATTCCACCGCTTAGAAGGGAGCATGGCTATACAACAGTCCCCTCTTCGGGCTGACATTGCAGATCTCTCCCTCCTTTATTGAAGAGCTGAATACCATCAAGGAACAAATGAGGATCATTCGAGAGGAGGAGGAGCAACATAAAGAGAAGACATCTTCATGGGTGGAGGTGATCACAGAGACACAAAAGAAGATGGACGAGGCGGAGAAATGGATCGAGGTCGCCAAGAAAGGGAAAGGTAAAGAATCCCCACCCATCCCCACTCCCACCATCATCAACATGACCCTTGAAGAGGAGCAAAGGAGGAAGACCCGGGCCTTACATGTACGAGTGTCCGGTCTAAAAGATCGTGATGATGCGGAAGGGGAAACCAAGGAGCTCTTCTCTATGATGGGCATTGAAGCCACACACACAAAGGCATGGAGAGTGGGAAAGAAGAGAGAAGGTAGTGGTGAATCTTCTAAGGAGAGAGCACTTATCATTCGTTTCCCCTCCATGGAAGCGAAGGACTTCTTGAAGAGACGTCTTCAAGAAGACGGGAATATTTCTTGCACTCTCGCAACTTGCCCACATGAAAGAAGTTATGCCCGAGATAAGGGCAGCCTGAGAGAAAGGGAAAGTGGCCTTTTATAGAGATGGTAGAGCGGTGATTATGGAGAGGCGCTCTTCATGACGGCGCGAGACCTATGGGACTACACTCAAAGTTGCTACTTGGAATTGTAATGGATCTCTACGCCTTGATGTAGGGGCTTTTGAGGATAGTTTCACTAGGAGGGACATCATCTTCTACTGTGAGACGCATCAGGCTCCTGGACAGTCCATGCCACATGTTAGTGGATACCGATGGGAGACAACTTGTAGACAGGAGACTCGTTCAGAGCATAGAGGACGGGGCTCAGGAGGACTGGCAGTATTGTTTAGAGAGGAGCTGCAGCCACTGATACATATAGTCCGCAGAGATGAGCAGGCTAGGTACATGTGGGTTAGACTGAGGGCAGAGACGGGTAGATATCTCTACATTGCTATATGCTATTTTGCTCCTAGTACATCAGTGTATGCATCACCTAGTGGGCAATCTTTCTTTTCTATTTTGGATGATGACATTTGGGAGTTCTCCAGGGATGGTGACATCATTCTCCTGGGGGACTTCAATGCCAGGACCGCCCATAACCAGACAGTATTTTATGATACCTCAGAGGAGATGTTGAGGGAGCTTGATGTTAGGGATATGGGCCTATCTAGACTCTCGCAGGATGAGGAACATAATGTGTATGGGCGGTATTTGAATCCTGAATGGCCTACAGAGATTCCCGACAGCGGGCGGTTTCACTAGCTTTCCACATTGGCATGGTGCTAGTACAGTGGACTATGTTATGGCTCAGCCCAGTCTCATTCCCTCTTTTCAGGATTTTATGGTAGGCACTAGGCCGGTTGGAGTAGCAGTGGATCATGCTATCTTGTCCTTCACTCACATTTCAGTTCAGCACAGCTCCATTGGGACAGGTCTTCACACACACTCGTTATACCTTTACGAGGGAGAGTGACACCGTGTACACGGATGAGATATACAGACGCTTATGTGCCGAGGAGCCGGGACGGCCATTAGATGAGCTCACTCAGATATTGATAGAGACGCTTCATGCTGCAGCATCAAAGGCATATCCCCATAGTCAGCCTACACGGAGCTGATCTGGGAACATGCCCCAGAACAGCTGGTATGATGAGGAGTGTAGAGAGATGAGGACCAGATTACAGAGAGAGGTGCTCATGGGTGTTACCACTCACAGATAGTCACAGATTACCTTCCGGCGCCTAGTGCGACGAAAGAAGAGGGCTTATCTTGCTCAGTTAGAGAGGGATTTGTATCAGTTATTTATGAGTCAGGACTCAGGCGAGGCATGGAGACTATTCCATGAGCATTCACCATCACCAGCCATTACCTCCACAGAGATTTGGGGTGAGTATGCAGCATCCCTGTACACAGCACCAGGACAGCCGCCCCTGCCAGACCCATTGGAGCCATGCCCAGAGACATGTGCTTTCTTTACTGCTGAGATGGTAAGGAAAGCTATTGACAGGATGAGGACTGGGAGAGCATATGATCATGACGGTTTGGTAGCAGAGCACTTTATTCATGCCAGAGATATGCTTGCAGAGCTTATTGCTATGATGTTTAACCGAGCCATGTGTGAGGGTTTTCCTGAGACTTGGAAGATGTCCACGATTGCGCCTATCTTCAAGTCAGGGGATCCCATGCTTCCTGGGAATAATCGTACCATCATGATTGGTCACACATTGGCTAGATTATATGCATCTATTCTTGAGCATGAGTTGAGTAGATGGAGGGCATACGTGCATCAGGGCAGGCAGGGTTCAGGAGAGGTTTCTCCACTCTTGACCATATCTTGACACTCAGAGCTATTATTGAGGAGGGCAGATTATATGGCAGGAGGATTTATTGTTGCTTTGTGGATTTCCGCAAAGCTTTTGACACAATACCGAGAGCCAGACTGATGCGCAGACTACAGGAGATGGGAGTGCCCACAGAGCTGATTTGGGGAATCATGGCTTTATACAGGACAGTTGTGGGGCAGATACGCACTACTCAGGGTATATCTGAGATGGTTCACTCCACTATTGGGGTGAAACAGGGCTGCCCCCTTTCTCCCACCTTATTTGGGATGTATGTGGATGAGGTTTCGAACTATGTAGAGCGCGAGGGTGACAGAGGAGCACAGCTAGCAAGGACATGGATTCCGCTGTTATTGTATGGTGAGATGATATTGTGTTGATCTCAGATTCTCCAGAGGGGATGTAGCGTCATTTGGATGCATTGCACACGTTTGCACACGATAGTGGATTGTCTGTTAACCTTGGTAAAACCAAGGTGATGGTTTTTAACACCACAGCACAGTGGGTTAGGAGGTCAGTACCCACCTTTACATATGGTTAGGAGATAGTGGAGTATACAGATGCATATACTTACCTTGGTGTGGTTTTTAGTGGCCCACTATTTTCCTTGAGGAGAGCAACGGAGACCAGATTGACCAGAGTTTATGCAGCATTGGGGAGACTAGAGAGGATGTGTTCGTAGGTTCAGTTTCAGGAACCTCGAACAAAGCTCTGGCTCTTTGACACTTTGGTCACTTCAGCCATGCTGTATGGAGTGGAGATATGGGGACCCTCAGTGGATCACCACAGCCGAGCTGGTAGCACTGATGGATGGAGATGTATGGATAGGCCCTTGGTTTCTATGATTTCCCGGACGATTAGGGCCAAGGCCTCCGTACCACATGATATTATCCGTGTAGAGATGGCTGCCCCCCCATTGGTAGTAGAGGCACTCACTCGATCAGTCTCCTTTATACATAGCACTTGGGCTCTCCCTAGAGACAGATATGCTCACTTAGCCCTGGAGTCTTCACGACAGTTGGCATCACAGGGAGACGGATCATGTTGGTATGCACAGCTGACAACTTGGTTCCAACTGCATGGCTTTACTATGGACAGGCTACCTCCATTTCAGTACTCCCTAGATGCACCTTCCCTCTCTCTCACACGGGCAGAGATTACCAGACTTATCAGGCAGGACTTGACTCAGCTGGACACTAGGAGGACATGGATACATCCGACACACGGGCTTGGTACGAAGATGGCTTCCTATAGAGATCATCTTCTCCAGCTCACGGAGAACGGGTTTGTGATTAGACCCAGCTACATGGATACTCATCTTTCTCATGGGGTACGGTGTGCTATTGGTCAGATGCGCACATCCTCACACCACCTAGAGATTGAGACTGGCAGATTCAGAGGAGTACCAGCTGAGGCCAGGATTTGTCAGTTGTGCCAGATGGAGCCAGAGACAGAGTTACATTACATATGTCACTGTCTAGTATATTATGAGATACGAGGCCGTTTTCACTGCCTGTTCAGAGGGGGTTTCGTACCACTTTCCAGAGTCATGAGATACCAGGATCAGAGATGCCTCGGATTATACTTGCTGGAGCTACGTAGACATAGAGAGGGTCTCTTGAGAGGGAGGGGATCAAAGAGGGAGAGACACCTACAGAGGCAGATTACAGACTTCTTTCGACCAGAGATTGAGCAGTCAGGCCAGCAGGCATTGCAGCTAGCCCCAGAGTATAGCCGCACCAGAGGTACACTGGTTGATCGGGCTATAGAGCTGGGGCGGTCCAGGCGTCCCAAGATGAGAGGCCCATCTCGACACCGGCGAAGACTACAACAGAGGATCAGGACCATACTAGCACGGCATGGGAGACGTCCAGTCAGAGTACTCACCATGGAGGACATTGAGGATATCCGCCATCAACCGATGAGAAACATCTTTGGAGGATAGTGATGTATATGATGCTTACCTTTGTTGCTGGAGTTTTCCTTTCCAGATGTTATCCATTAGGAGCTCCTAGTACCTTACTTTTCCTCATAGTTGTTGTAGTTTCAGTTAGTTGTTTAGTTGTTTTAGCTTTTCTTACACAGACATTCTATCAGATCCACCAATTGTTGTAACCTTTTTGGTCTCATAGGTCATTTTGGCCTTTTGAGGACGTTAATATATCATTTCATTTTCTCTCTCTCTCTCTCTCTCTCTCTCCTGCTAAGATGACTGGTTGACCTGCGCGCTGCTGACCATTGGCTCTGTGCGCACCCTGCGCGTTGCTGAGATGTGCACGTGTTGAGATGACTTGCGCGCCTCTTCTCTGTGCGCAGCCACTTGCGCACCTCTACCCGCCTCTCTGCTCTGCTCTGTGCGCACCTCTGTAGTCCGCCTCGCTGCTCTGTGCGCACCCGCCTGCGCGCCTCTGCCCACCTCTCTGCTCTACTCTGTGCGCACACCTCTGCTCTGCCTGTTTTGTTTTGTGCCCGCCTCTCAACTCTGATCTCTGCGCAGGCAATTGCCCCCCCATTTCCCCACCCACCCTTGCTCAGGCTCCCAAGGTAGCAACTAGGGAAAACATGTCTCAATCCCTAGTGGGAGAACACGATGGTGAGACAACCATTCACACCCCCACGAAGGCACCAAATGCCTACCGCAGAAGACTGAGGGAAGGGATCATGTCCCCTGGCTCACGAAGGCTCGGAAAGATGGCCCAACGAGATGAGGCCCTTTATGAGGAGAGACAGCTGCACATAAGGACAGAGATGAACACCATGCGACAGGAGCTTGAAAAGGAATGGACTGAGTAGATGCATGCCCAAAAGAAAGTGAGATACGAAACGCTAAAGGAAGAGATATATGCCCAATTGAAGGGAGAAATGCAAGCCCAAGTACGGGCTGAGATGGAATTAGCCCAAGCCTTGATGCACACGGAAATGAAAAAAGAGAGAAGAATGACATGCTCTTGGAGATTGGCACAACGGTTGCATCGTACAAAGGCACCTTGAAGACATGTATGGCTGGCCGCAAAAAAGACATCACAGAAATGCAAAACACTTTGGAATCATGTAAGGCAAAAGTGGCTGTGGGTGAGAAGGAAATGCATTCATGGGCTGAAATTGCTAGTGCCACAAAGAAACAAATTGAGGAAGTCAGCACATGGATTGAAGTAGTAAAAAAGCAGAAGGATACACCAGTCAATAAAGTAGAGGTGATGAATGCTACTTTGGAAGAGGAAGCCAAGAGACGGGCACGTGCCTTACATGTATGCCTAGTTGGTTGGGAAGATAAGGAAAATCCCCAAGAGGATGCAAAAGCTCTTGCAACAAAAATTGGAGCCACTGATGTACCCATTACTGGAGCATGGCAAGTAGGCAAAGATGAAACCAGGGCGAAGATATTGATCATCAAGTTTGGTGACTTGGAGAAGAAGAAGGCCTTTCTCTCCAAAAGGATGGCCCTTAAGGGGGAACAGATTTATTTGGATGAGGACCTTACACCAGCACAGATAGCACACCGGAAGGAACACATGCCGCGTGTGCTTGAGGCAAGGAAAGAGGGAAAATGGGCGGTATACAGAGATGGCCGAGTCATCATTACAGAGAGGAGGCGCGTGTGATGGTGCGCGGCCTATGAGACCATGCGATTCACGGTGTGGAATTGCAATGGAGCCCTTAGAACAGATGTAGGATACTTTGAGGATACTTTCAGACACAGTGATATTGCCATGTATACGGAGACCCATCAGTGCACAAACAAGAGGCTTCCTGACATGCGGGGTTATAGATGGGAATCAATGTTCCGCCCTCAGCCACACGCACAGTGGGAGGTACCAGAGGATTTGGAGGAGTGGCAATACTTTCCAGGGAGGAGCTTCGTGACAAAATATATGTGGTACATAGAGATGCAGATGCGAGGTACATGTGGGCCCGAGTATGCAGAGAGGGGTCCTACGAGCTGTATGTGGCGGTATGCTACTTTCCCCAACCCACTCCAGGTTCGCACCATCAGGAGAGTTGCCCTATACGCCACTATATGATGATATCATGAGGTTTGCCAGCATGAAAGACATTACTATTGGGAGACTTTAATGCACGTATAGGCACAGAGCAGACAGAGTTGTATGATACTCAGGAGGCTATGTACTGGGAGATCACGGCAGAGGATGTAGGGTTGCACAGATCAACACAGGATGAGGGGGAGATTACAGATTATGGCAGGCATTTTCTCACACTGGGGAGTGCACATGGGTTGGTCATATACAATGGCTTATAGAGATGGCAGGGATCAGATGCTCTCACACACTGGAACTCTATGAAGGGGGAGCGAGCACAGTGGACTACTTGATGGGATCTCTGTCATTGATACCTAATGTGCGGGGTTTCACGATTCCCAGTCGGCCCATTGGCATAACAGCCGATCATGCATACTTGAGTTTCACACTAGTAGGTAGACCCCTGAGAGATGGGCCAGCCACTCATCTACCTAGGTACCCAAGATATAAGTTTACACGAGACAACTGGGGTTTACCGAGATGCAATATCTGATGGCTTGTTTGCTTTAGACCCGCATAGCCCTCAGGACGAGGTTACGATAGGATTGGCAGGTGTACTACATGCATTGGCAGGTGTACTACATGCATCCGCCTCATATGCGTTTCCTTGCACTATGATCCTTTCTACAACCCCCCCCCCTTCCCCCCCATAGAACAGTTGGTATGATGATGAGTGTCGTGAGACACGGGCATAGCTACAGCGTGAGATTGCCATTGGGACTCACACGCATAGACAGGCTAGGATGATCATTCGGCGCCTTGTGCGGAGGAAGAAACGAGCCTACCTGGCTAAGTTAGAGGAGGAGATCTACCAACTCTTCCTGGGGAAGGACAACAAGAGGGCATGGAAGATGTTACAGGAGGGACAGCTGTTGGAAATAAGTGTACACTAGGTGTACTATTTCTCTAGTCTAGTTTCAGTTCAGTCTTTGTGTCTTGAGTCTAGTGCCATAAGGCACCTCTACATTTATCCCATAAGTCAGTCTACTCAATCTTGTACTTCTCACCTATATATTGTAGGTGTCACATCAATGAAAGTATCAATCTTGTGTCTTGTCTACACTCATCTCAAGGTAACACTTTGTCTTTCATTTTATTTTATTTTTTTTGTTCTTGTTCCATTTCTAGTCTGCTCTAGCTTTCATGTTTCTCATCAGAGCAAGTTTTTAGGGTTTCCCTGTTTTTCTTATGAACTTTCGCCATTCTCTCCAAGTTGTCCCACTCAACTCAGCGCAGCCCATCTGTTGCCCTGCGTAGATCTGCACATGTTGTGTAACTTGACTTGCATTTGTTGTCCAACGTCGCCTCTCAAGCTGCACGTGCTGCCCAGCCTATTCACATTCTGAACCACCCTGCGCCGGCCTGAACCTTCTGTCCGCTAGCTTTTGCTGTCCGCCGGCCTGTTTTCCAGTTGCTGCTGCTGGCGCTTCATCCTCTACAGGTTGCGCATCACTCCATACCTGCAGCTACTGTCGGCCTCCCTCTCTGGATGAGCAGCACTTGTACTACTTACTCACAGAAGCTGTATTACACCTCTGCAGCAGTCTACGTCTATCTGCTGGAGGCGGTGTTTCTTCATCTACAGTCTACGCATCATCTAAAGGCAGTTCAGTCCTCTTGACGAATCTACAAGGTACTGTGCATTGTCTCCTTCAGTTTGCTGGTCAGTCCTTTTCCTATCCTCATATCTGCAAACTGCTAGTTCCTCATGCTTCGATGGGCTGTCACATGCTATGGCCCTGACAAGTGGTGAGAGAGCTGGCTTCTAAAAACAGTTTGGATCTCTTCTTTCATTCATTTCTGCAATCTTGTAAGGGAATAGACATTGCCCTTGCATTTTAGCAAGAGGTAAGACCTTCCCACATGGCCTCTTCTACTCATTCTCTCATGTCTATCGACAAATTCAATGGGTCCAACTTTCATACTTGGCAAATCAAAATCAAGTGCCATCTTATGAAAGAAGGTCTTTGGGACATTGTTCACCATGCTGCTCCCGAAGATTCCGACATTGAGCAAGTTATCACTTATGCTCCCACTGCTAAGAATGACAAAGCCTATGCTATCATCCTGCTCGGTCTTGGAGATGATTACATTCATCACATCTCCGACATACAGTCTGCTTCTCGAGCATGGATCACTTTGGATACCCTTTTTGGACCCCGTTCTAAAAACTCTAAGATTGCACTTATGATCTCATTCTTTGATCTATATATGCAGGAGGGAGCTACTATAGCCTCTCATGTCAATTATTTTCGCAGTCTTATGGTTCAGCTTTCATCAGTGAAGTCCCCCATCTCCGAAGATATTGCTATTGCTGTGCTTCTCAAAAGCTTACCTGACACCTATGCTACTCTTGTCACTACCTTCAAGTATCACAATAATCCTACTCTTGAAGGTATCATCAATGCTCTCCAAGAAGAGGAAAGAATAAAACAACAAAAGGTAACTGACACTGCATTTTTAGCAAAGAAAGGAGGTTCTAAGGTAAGAAAGCCTTGCACCCATTGTGGAAAAACTAATCATATGGAGAAGGACTGCTTCAAGGCTCATCCATGCACCATTTGTGGCCGTGATAATCACCGGGAGAAGGACTGCTACTCTAAAACCTCTACATCAGCCCCTGCATCTACCTCAGCCCATGTTGCTGCAGCATCTACATCAGCAGATCTTGCTGTTCATTCCTCACATGATGAGGAATGGGCCTTCTGATTACTTCACCTTTCTTGTCTACCACTTTGACCACCGATGATGTAGGTCAAGGGGTTCTAGTGTCATACTCATTATGCTTTTTGACCTCTCTCTTGTCCCTACCCAAGAGGCAGAGATTGCCCTTGAGGAGGGAATGTCTTCAAGGTCCATCTGTTTGTCTACACTCAGTTTTCTGTCTATCTAGTCTTGTCTGTCTGTCTATCTGTTGTCTATCTATCTGTCTATCAATCTGACTGTGTCTTGTTTTAGATCCATCTTGTCCCTATCCTTGTGGACCCATATGAGGATATCACTTGAGGAGGGGTGTCTCAGGATCTTTTGTCTCTCATGTCTTGTCTCTCAGTCTATCAGTCTTTATGTCTGTCTTCTAGTCTTGTCTTTTTGTCTTCCTCCTAGTGTCCACCTAAGGAGGGTGTTGGAAATAAGTGTACACTAGGTGTACTATTTCTCTAGTCTAGTTTCAGTTCAGTCTTTGTGTCTTGAGTCTAGTGCCATGTGGCACCTCTACATTTATCCCATAAGTCAGTCTACTCAATCTTGTCTGGTACTCCGATTATTGCATGCATGCTTATGCTAGAGAGCTGTATGATGCTCCAGGATAGCCCCTAGGAGCTAGACCAGCTAGCAGCACCTTTTTTACTATGCGGATGGTGCTAGATGTGATAGACAGGTTACATAAGGGAAAGGCACAGGATCATGATGGGCTGGTTGGAGAGCACTTCTCATATGCGCGCGATACTTTGGCTCCGCTGATCGTACACGTGTTTAATCGTGCCATTTGTGAGGGTTTCCCGGCAAGCTGGACAGAGCATATCATTGTACCACTCTTTAAGAGTGGGGACCCCATGGTACCGGGCAGCTATAGGACGATCATGATTGGTCATTACTTGGCCAAACTATATGGCTCTATATTGGAGTCAGAGTTGAGCCGCTGGGTAGAGAGGCATGGTCATCGAGCACAGGGACAGCCGACTTCAGGAGAGGATTTACTACCTTGGATCACATACTGACACTTCGGACACTTATTGAAGAGAGCAGGGCACAGAAGAGAAGGATATATTGCTGCTTTGTGGACTTCTACAAAGCCTTTGATACCATACCACGTGCCAGGGTTATGCATAGATTGCATGACATTGAGGTACCTAAGGATATGCAGTGGGGGATATATGCTTTGTATGAGTCTGTGAGACAGGCAAAGTCTGAGCTCGAGGTGGACTATCCGATATGGTGACCAGCACGATAGGGGTGAAGCAGGGATGCCCGCTATCACCCACCCTCTTTGGATTGTACATTGATACCGTCTCCGATTATGTAGATAGATTGGGAGGCCCAGGGGCATGCCTGGCAGGGCTGTTGATACCTATCTTGTTATATGCGGATGATATTGTTCTAATCTCAGACTCTCCGGAGGGATTACGGAGACATCTGGATGCATTACAGGCATTCTGTGCAGATAGAGATCTGACAGTGAACCTTGGGAACACCAAGATATGGTGTTTAACACCACACAGGCATGGGTGACGAGATCAGAGCCTCAGTTCACTTTTCCGAGGGGAGCCGGTTGAGTACATCAGGTCATATGTCTACTTGGGAGTTACTTTCACAGGACCGTGTTCCTCCCTGAAGGAGGCAGTAGCAGCTAGATTAGCTTGAGGGTATGCCTTGGGGGCACTTGAGACGCAGTGTGCACACATACAGTTTCAGGAGCCGCGCACCAAATTGTGGCTACACGGACCCTCCTGTACGGAGCTCCAATTTGGGGGCCTAACATACATCACAGATCTCAGAGAGGGACGGATGAGGGATGGAGGAAAATGGAGAGACCACTGATTATGATGATTGCCCGCATGATTCGGAGGAAATCATCGGTACCACATGAGATTGTTCGGGCTGAGCTGGGTGCCGCACCAGTAGTGACAGGCCATATTCCATGCAGTTACCTTTTTACATTGGCTATGGGAGCTCCCTCAGTAGAGGTACTCCCGATTGGCATTGACCTCATCCATACAGTTGGCAGAGGATGGAGATACTCATTGCTGGTATGCTCAGATGAGATCATGGTTTGACCTACATGGTTTGCGGATAGAGGCACTACCACCCTTTCAATACAACCTGGATTGTCCATTTTTGGATCTCACCCGCTCAGAGCAGAACCGCGTGATTAGGATGGATATCATCAGAGTGGACACAAAGAGGACATGGACTAGTCCCCTCGAGCCCTTAGGCACGAAAATGGCTCATTACAAGAGCCATTTTCTACACCTCTCACCAGATGATTTTATCACCCGCCCGGCGTACATGGATGTACACCTATCACATGGGACACGTTGTGCCATTCGACAGATCCGGACCTCATCACACCAGCTGCGGATTGAGACAGGGCGATATGTGCATCGGATCTCGGATGACCGCATTTGTCAGCTATGCTACCAGGAGGCAGAGACAAAGGAGCACTACATTTGCCGATGTACAGTCTATTATGAGATCCGAGGGAGATATCACTGCCTCTTCCGAGAGGGTTTTGGGCTGTTACGCGGGGTCATGGAGTTTGAGGATCAAAGAGGGCTGGGATTGTTCCTACTTGAGCTTTGGAGACACAGAGAGACCCTCTTGGCAGACAGGAGACCGAGCCATGATGTGCCTAGATAGAGGATCCTGACAGATTTCTTCGGCACCGGCACCAGCACCAGCACCAGCACCCCAGCCCACACGTCTCTTGATACCTTCTCCATTAGGCCATCAGGGCACCTGCCATGCTCCCAGGGAGTCACCACTGATAGAGCAGTCATCTTATGTCATGCTCGTCGGCCACACCCACCAGGATCCTGACCACGGCATCCTCACCATCGCCAGATCAGAGCCATTATTGCTCGGCATCGGAGGCGCCTACCTCGCTTCTACGACCTCTCCATTCTAGACAGCCCCATGGCAGAGATATTTGATCCGAGGAGAGGGCAGCACTCCGACTGATCGGCATACATGGACCTACTTGATATACCTTCTACTCAGTATCATCTAGGAGTCTTACTTACAGTTCTTATAACGGTAAGACAGTCAGTTTATTGTACTTTTCAGTTTCATTCGGTTGTTCTCTTTGATGAGACACCAACTTCAGATGTACTCTCAGGTTTGGTCTCATAGGCCATTATGGCCTCTTAGAGACGTTACTATATCATTTTATTTCATTTCTGCTTGCAGAGGCTATCCATTCCAGCCCTTATTTTTTCTCCACATGCAGGCCCTGCTCTTACAGCATTTTATACAGAGAACTCCACAACACCTTACCCTGATGCAGTCCTCATGCGGCTCTTCATGGTAACCAGTCCCTTCATAGGGCTTCTTCTGTGATACACTTAACATCAGCACCATTTCACATGGATCCCACTGATGTTCGTGCAGCCCTTGTCTTGCAGACTATCCTCCTGCCATCAAGGTGGAGGATCTCCTTGTTTCTGTATTTCTACAGCCCTCCACTACTCAAGATCCCCTCACTCATGTAAGGGACGTCTTCTTCGACATCGGCCACCCAAATTGCATCGGAGGCCCACCATCGCCATCATCACTATTCACTGCCATACTCTGACATTCTCAGCCGACCATACAAGTGTAGCTAGAGCTTGGCACCAAATCCACAAGCCTCTGCATCTCCTCCCCAAGAAGGGGGGAATATTCAGTGTATACAGCTCTTCATCGACTTGATCATGCTCTCACAAGTGTTCTTGTCATGCAATCACATGATCCTAAACTCTGTAGGTAAGCTTGGCAAAGTGGTTGAGCCTCCTCATGAGACATTTGGCACGTGTGGCTGGTATTCCCTTTACAGGCCTCACAATGCCTGAAGTAGAGGACCTTCAGTTCTTGCATGTGTACTGGCTTGCTAATAGGTCCTCTGAGCCTCCTTCACAACCCAAAACAGCAATTTGCAAATCACACGCTCACTGAGCCTGCTCCATAGCCCAACTGGCACATATCAGATCAGAAGCCTGCAAAATCCCTTGCAACTAGCTTAGTAAACTAGGATGAATGGAAGGTAGTAGGACTTGCAGTGCTCGATAATTTTTTTTTTTCAACTAATCAAAATAAGGACAACTCAATCTACCCGGTTATACTACATGCCAGTTTTATAATCTTATGCATTTTTTTTCTTTTCCCAGAAAAGAGACTTCTATCAAGTAATATATAAAATCACACAAAGGGAGATCTCAAACCAAAAGGTAGGAAGACCTCAACCAATTGGGAGGCACTATGCTGCTATTAAAGCCCCGTAGGAGTGGAGATGAAAATACCATGGTTCCACTCTCTTATAAATCTGATGTGTTTAGTTTGTGCAGCTCTAGAAGATCCCTATATAGAGGCCCAAGTGGCCAAAAGAGTATGAATGATGTCACTCCATATACTGCAAATACACTGGGTGTCATATACACTGGCTGTCATAAACATGAATACCCTCCAAGGCCTCTGGAGCATCTGGTCTTCCAGATGTGCCACACCGTGATACTAGCAATAATCTCCCAGGTGGCCTCACTACTCAATAGAGGTGGTGTGTATTGTAACTAGGGGATATCCAGAAGCAAACATCTCTAAGCTATGTCCCTACGGACAAGTATAACAGGAGCTGGACGGTATTGCCTACGGGTGGATAAAAGCGCCTACGGGCCGATGAAAAATGTTAACTACGGGAGGATCTTGGGCCTAAGGCTAGTCGTTGGGAAAAAAAAGGCATAACAGGATCTACTCCCCTGCCCTCAAAAAGAAGCTCTATGCTTGACTGACTCAACCATGCAATAGCACCCAAAGTAATATAGATAGGAGCACTCTTCAATTTTCGCAAGAGCTGGGCTATAAATACCCAGATCCTCTATGCTCCTTTGCACTCCCATAACCAATGATACACAGTCTTGGATGGAGCTGGGCATTTAGGACAAGAAAGGTCCATAATAGATCTCCACTGGTGGGCAACGCACCATGTAGAAACAGCCAGAAGTAGGATATCGGGCTCCTCCTGTACGAGTGAAAATACACTAAGTTGCCTTTTTTTACAATTAAGCAGTAGGCACTGCCCTAGTCTGCCACTGCAGAGGCCAATAACAAGATCACCCCCCACCAAGGCTAGCGGGGGCCTCTGCGAGTGGACATACTCATGTGAATAACTAGACTGGCAGAAGAGCCTGGGCTCTCCTTGTAGTGCCTCTCTGCAAGAGACTGGGCCTGATGCATGATGAGTCACAAAGCTAGGTAGGTTGCCATTTTTCCTCTAAACTTAGCTTCTTCAAAATCCATTGTCTTAAATTTTTGGCAGGTTTCGAGAATACAAACACGGCTTGCTGTGGGGCAGGAAAATATGGAGGATGGGTGAGCTGTCTTATGCCCCAGATGGCTTGCTCTGATGCAAGCAAGTATATATTTTGGGATGCTTTCCATCCAACAGAAAAAGTGAATTATCTCACATCTCTATTACTATGGAATGGAACCGTTTGCTCACCATTCAGTGTACAGCAGCTTGCATCATCATCATCATAGACTAAAAGCTTGCAATGTATCCTATAGAATCAATTAGGTTTTTTGTTTTACATCTCTGGGTCCAACATGTGGGTCCACCTTGAAAAGAAATCTATATTTTGCAGCTGAGAGTTGTAATTTTACTTCAATAATGAAAAGTAATATAATTTATTCTGTGGGTATTTCAATAAGTGGAGCCTGTGTGTATTTGGTTCTAAACTTCATATGAACATTTCCAATTATATGCATGTCATGGATGTAGACAGACAATATGAAGGGTGAAAGATTTAAAGCCAATTGTTGATGAATTGCCGATCGTGTGTTAGTGCAGCGGTTAGAATGGAGTTCGAGAGTCCCCAGGTTGTGGGTTCAAATCTCTCCTGTGCGAGCGATGACACTTTTGTGTGTGGGTGATAACATGTGTACTTTCTACTTTCAGGCTAAGATAAAAGAAAAGTTTTTTCCTTTTACCAAAAAGAAGTCTTCTATTAAGTATAACAGAACATTAAATCAAGGGGCACAACATTTGGGTCCAGATGACTTCTAGCAATGCCATGCATACAAGGGCCTGTTCACACAGCAGATCAGTGCCAAAATGGTTGCCAACTGGTTTGAAACTAGGGCAACCGTTGAACTGGCTGTCCATTTGGATGGCAAAAATGCCTAAATTATTGCTGAAATTATGATCACAGTTGGAAAAAGTGGCCACTTTTCCAAGAATGGGGGGAGATCTCCCTTGCCCAAGAGAGGGAGTTTCCCCCATCCATTTCCCTGGACAAGTGTGATTTATGCTCAGAGCCCGAGGTTTCTGGATTTTGTGTGTAAAGGCCCTGAGAGTGTGAACCACATGGTGTAGATAAGCTTTGTGATAATGCTTATATGGAATAATTTTTTCACACGTCAAATCTTGAGATAATTTGAAATATGTTAAATTATTTATTCTTGTTCTCATTGCTTTTGAAGGTGGACTGGTGACTCATGACTAGAACAATCCAGGGTTAGGTCATTGTGTAGTGTGATTAGTAAAACTAAGAGAGGTCATTGTGCAGTATGCAAACAAGTCCTCCAACTTTGACCAACTAGATATCATCAAACTGCCTCCTCCAGGAGCAAGCACAGGCCTCAGCCTGAGGCCTATTCGCACGCTAGCTGGAATTGCCAATTGGTTGGTAACCAATTACTTGAATTTGGTTCATATGCATTTACTCAAAAAAGATCTCCCAACAAGAAGTAAAACTTTGTGGCAGGCTTAAGACAGGTTTTCGAGCAATAAAGCCATTCCACATCAGAAAATGCAAGGACTACTCTTGAAGGATCAACTAAATACACATGCATAAACAAATTTAGTACAAACAACATAGAAGTGTGTAGGCAAGCTCACCGCCTCCGCATTCACCCTCAAGCAGGGGGGACTAAGGTTCCAATCCCATAGGCTAAGCTAGTAAGCCTTGGTCTCCCATACCACTAGCGTGTCCTTAGGGATCCTTGGCAAGACCACACGTGATCCATCATGTCCATGGCAAGAGTATGACTACTGTGGTTCATACTCAGACCAATAACAGTCAATGACAATAATAACCCACGGCCTCTCTTATATAATGATAATTGTTGCATAAATAACCATCCAGTCTCATACATAGCCAATTCACATGGATGTTTAAATAATTAACCTTAGCCACCCGTATCGTAGGATCTCCTAATCTTGCTAGATTAAGCCTAGCCAATACATGGTATAAGACTTTTGGTGAGTAGAGAGGAGGTTGCCAGCTTGCCTTGTGGGTTTGAGCATACAGCATGGAGTTCTTTGTGCAAGTATTCGGCCCAATTTACAATCACGCCCTGATGGACTTTGGCAAGGGTGGAGAGGTTGTAGCGTTTGAAATGATCAGCCCAATGTGTGGTGAGGAGGATGGAGAGGGCTCTTACTGGCATCATCAATTCTTGACGGGTGATGTGCCATTCCATGCCATCCTTGGTCATGGGGCCCTAGAAGGTGTTGTGCACATGCCTCATGACATGGCTATGGTGCACATACGGATGCTCGATTCTGGGGAGTTAGAGTGCGTCCCTGAGCAAATTGAGACTGAGGTGCACTGTGAGGGGAGTGCCTTCCGAGTCTAGCACCTGCTCTATTGCCTGGCTAGCGTTGTAGGTCTCGATGAAATAGCGACAGTTGAGGAGGTCAGGTCCCCAGGGCTCCACTATGGGTAAACCATCGAGCCCAATTTGCTCCAGGCGTGTGACCATTGCGGGCTCTGCAATGGCACTCTAGCATGGCTCGGTGTAGTAGAGTAGCTTGTGCTCCACTTTGTGCATGTTCTTCATGAAGCTGTGAATAGTGTGGCCATCGAGCCGCCTCATAAGTGTCTTGCCTAGATGAGATAGTTGTGTAGGGTGCTTGCCATATTCCTCAAATCGATGGCTTGTGTGCCGTCTCTTCTTTTGGGGAGTGTGGGAGACAACCTTGAAAGAGGAGTTGGAGTGCTCGGTAGTGGCCATGTGATGGGTGTTAAAAGATGTAAGTTTACATCATCTCTAAGGTATGCAAAGCCTTGGAAAATGCGTCGCCTGTTTGGTGGAAAGTGATTCCTATATCAAAGGAGGAATCTTAGGTCGCCGTCTTCTCCAGAAGCAGTTTTGCAGAGCTAGCCTAACTGGCACAATTTAGCTGACCCAATTGGAAACTGCAGAATTCTAGTTGCACCTACCTCTTAAAATTGGCAACAAGATTATAGAAATGAAGCTTCAATCACGACTTGTCTATCTACCATCGGTGACAAGCTGTTCACCTACCTAGATCATTATATAAGCTTGTCTTGTATGCAGCTGCTCTCAGTGAACCAGAGTGAACAAGAAGTGAACAACCTTCGTGAGCTACTGAGTGTGTAGCCTAAGCCTAACACTGACAGCACTGTACGGATTGTAATATTTGAGCTGATTGAGCTCCTTAGCATTAGGATAGGGTTTTGGGGATTAGCCTATCCAGATTAGAATCATAATTTATCATTCTTGTATCTCATATGATTTAGTAGTATAAACACTATTGATTTGGCTTCAACTTGTTTATTCAATCTGATTACTAGTTGTGTCGCATTTCCTCTTCCCCATAATTTTAACATGGTACCAGAGCCTCGTTTACTGCCATTGTGTAGAGTCTACCTAGGCGTCACCTAGCCTCTGAGATCAAGCACACCAACATCTACATAGCTTCAGTCACATGCTACCTCAGATCTGCGCCGCCTCAGATCTGCAGTCGTATTGGTCTGCGTCGGCTCTACACAATTGCTAAATTAGTCTTTTGTATTCTCGCATTTAACATTCTACACTTGGGTTGCAGACTCGACATTAGCCACTTCCACGTGCAGACTCAGATCTGTAGAATCTACATCGGCTTCTTTCGACCTACTGATGCCAAGTTATCTTTCGATCTATTGATGCCACGTTACTTTTCGATCTGCTAATGCCACATCATCTTTCAACCTATTGAAGCCATGTCATCTTTCGACATGTTGATGCCACGCATCCATGAAGAACATCCATGGTAGAAACATCACTTTTGCAAGTGACAGTGACAAAACCCTCTTGACAACAAGAGGTAGAGGAAGATCAAATAATCAAAGTGTGCGAGAAAGACATAACAACTACCAACCCAACAACAACAATGATCAAGGTACTCATGAAGGTACTTATTCTTCTAATGGTAGAGGTGGCTATTCCTCTAGAGGTAGAGAAAGATGTAGAGGAAGAGGTAGAACTTTCCATAACTCCATTCAATGTTATTACTGTGAAAAATATGGACATGTTGAGAAAGATTGCAGGAAAAAGCAAGCTGATCTGAAGGGGAAATCAATTAGCTATGCTGAAGATAGAAGCTCTCAAAGCTTCACAAATGCCAACACTTTTCTCTTATTGAAGAGATCAAAGAGGCCAACCATGCAGACCATGGCAGCAAGCAAGATCCATGGTGGATTGATAGTGGGACAAGATCCCACATGACTTCTCATGGTGAATACTTTTCTAAGTTGGATTCTACTCATGAAGGTTTGATTTACAATGCAGACGGCACTCCTAATTCTATCATAGGTAAAGGAGAAGTTTCCCTTGAGCTAAACATAGGGGAAAGGAAGCAGCTTGGAGATGTCCTCTTGGTACCTTCACTCACCATGAACTTACTCTCAGTTGGAGCCATGGTGGATAAAGGCTTCAAAGTGGAATTTGAAGGTCAGCAATGCTTGATCAAAGATCCTCAACAAAGCTACAAGGTAGTTGGAAGAGGTCAGAAGCATGGCAAACTCTTCAAGTTGAGTGGAACCATATCAAAACTGACAGCAATGCAAGCTGATAGGTCAGCTTCCTTACCTCCATCATAATTATGGCATAAAAGGTATTGTCCCTTGAATTTCAATAGCATGTGTCTGCTGAAATCAAAAGGCATGGTTTTGGGCATGCTACCTCTGCAAAAAGTTGATAAAGTATGTGAAGCCTGCTACCTTGGCAACAAGCAGTCTAGAGAACCGTTTTCTAGAAGCACACGTAGAGCAAGAGGAGTCCTTGACCTCATTCATACAATCAGTCCACACTCTTTCACTTGGTGGCAATACATACTATGTTTCCTTCATAGATGATTACTCGAGATGCACTTGCGTTTTCTTCATGAAATCTAAAGTTAAAGTATTTGGCATTTTCAAAGAGTTGCGTGTTATGGTTCAGAACATGATAGGTAGAAGAAGTCCCCAGGTCAGATAATGGAGAAGAATACCTCTCAAAAGA
This sequence comes from Cibotium barometz, assembly GCF_041138505.1. Taxonomy (NCBI): domain Eukaryota; kingdom Viridiplantae; phylum Streptophyta; class Polypodiopsida; order Cyatheales; family Cibotiaceae; genus Cibotium; species Cibotium barometz. The sequence goes on from NC_141075.1 coordinate 40,533,508, forward strand.
CTTCGGCAAATACCTTCTTGAGCATGGCATAAGAAGGCAATTGACTTGTAGCTACACACCTCAGCAAAATGGAGTTGCTGAGAGAAATTGCTAGGAAAAAGAACAGAGTCTTGTTTGAGTCAGCCATGTGTATGTTAAAGGAGAAGAACCTCTCCAACACCTACTAGGCTGAAGTGACCAGCACATCATGCTACCTAATGAATAGATCCCCCACCACTGAAGCACTCCAGGGCATCACCCCATATAAAGCTTTTCATGGACTTAAGCCTCAGGTACATCATCTCAGAATATTTGGTTGTTTAGATTTTTCTCATATTCCACATGCAAATAGGAAGGATCTTGATGAAAAGTTAAGAAAGTGTGTGTTTGTTGGATATATTAGTGATGGGGCAGTCCGGGGCGGGCAACAAGAAGAGCGGCCTCTAAGCACTCCTCAAGGCTCCCGTGTTACTCAATGGGCTTGGGGCACAACGCAACACAAACATAAGAACCCCAAAACCACACACTCAACAAGAAAAGGGGCACCACCTAGTTATGTGTGTGAACTAGGACACCAAAGATCTTTCCTTGTAGCCAATAAATACAAGCTAACCATATACATCAATCAAAAGGCACACACACCCTCAACAAACACTCATAACATATGATATTGTGTGTGGAGGAGACTAGCATAACACAAATAGATGCACACCAAACTTGGAGAAGAACTTAAGAGACAATATAAGCTTGATTTTGTTGTCGGTATACACATGGTCTTAAGGTTACGGGATCTCTCTCACCATACAATCCTCTTACCATGGATTGAAAGGCAACAAATAAAAAACAGGCCCTCAAGCCGCCAAGCATAAAATCACACCACAAAATACAAGAATCGAATTTACCTTAAATCAAACATCGAATTTACCTTAAATTAAACATCGGATCGCTTTGCTAAATCAACTTTGGAGATGTAGGATTCCAAGATTTTGTACACAATTGCACCCAAACTACTAATCTTATTTATGCAACAAAGGCAAGATACAATTATGATAGGGAGTATGACATCACTCAAGGCCTCACAATGACATAACTAGCTTCAAGCTTCTCTATGCAATCAAAGGTATTGATGTATAGAGAGAGCTCACAAGTTCACTATCTCCTTACACACTAGAGTTGGGAGAGGTGTACAATGTGTAATCCCCCTTCACAAGGAATGGAGGGTCTTTATTTATAGGTTTGAGAAGCCCCATTAGAATTAAGCCTAATCAATTTTATTATGAGAAATCATAGATTATTGATTTTTTATTTTGAAATGAGAGTGGGCCTCTTCTTATCCCTTGAGTCTCATGGATGTGGGCTCAAGGTGAGAGAATTATTGAAGGTGAGAGGAGAGTGTGATGTAGAGGTTTGAGCAAATAACTTGTAGTAATGCCTACTCAAAAGTAGTAGAGTGGGTGCTTATTTACATATGTTTAGTGGTTAGTAGTTAGTAATCACTATAAAAGGTTAATAGTATAATGTACAAATGGGTGGCTTAGAGGTTGAGTGAGGAGTAAAGATTTGGAAAGATCCTTTGTGTGGTTGAAAGCTCAAAGAAGCTTGGACTCTCCCATGTGTAGATCTTTAAGTTAACCACCGCTCTCCTTCTTGCATTCGATGCCACAAAAGTTGATTGAGGTGAAGAACATGGGGGTTTTTGTAGATGAAAACCCCATATTTGCAGAGGTTAATATGATACAGTCATGCTGAATTTTTATGTATTTTTTGAGATTAGGAAAATAATTTAGTAATATGGGAGTGGTAGGGAGAGAAATGGAGATGAGGTATGGGTGTAGAGTAGATATGAGAGCAAATGGAGATGGAAGGAGAGGGCAAAGGTGAAGAGGGTGAGAGAGGACATGAAGTTTGCAGGTTTGATGGAGTGAGAAAGGAATGAGTAAGTGTGTAGGTGATGAATGTGTAAGGGAGGTGAGAAGAGACTAGGTTTACCTTGTCGAAAAGTGGGCAGACTTGGGTCCAATAAAAAATTCATATCTCACCGCCATTAGCTCCAAAAATTCTCCAAAAAAATTTGAGCACATTCCTGAGCTCACGAGCTAACTTTTTTCTCTTGATGATGACCAGTCCAAATTCGGAGTGGAGGTGGGCGCAAAAATTTCAGCAGAATCATGTATTTTTTGAATTTTCAAAATCTTTGTGTAGGTCCCCATCGGTGGAATTTCTTGATAGCTCCAAGAGTGAGCCCCCAATACATCATATCCTGACCTTAGAGACTCAAGTGTATGTGGACACTTGCATGGAGGAGATTTTTTTCATTTTATAGAAGGATTTACATAATAAGAAAAAAATAAGCTAGTACTTTAACTAGTCAACATATCATGATAATATGGTTATTATGATAGGAAAATAAAATAAACAAAAAGATCTAATTGCGAATAAAATACTAAAATAAAATATACAAAAATAATTGATATATGAAAAATAAAAATACTATACTATGGAAGTCAAAAAGGGAGGGAGACCCTCATTATTTTAGGGTAGATGAGAGAATAAAAGATGAAATAGTCTAAGGGAAAAAGTGATTTAGGTAGTAGATTTTTTATTTTTTATTTTTATTTTTATTTTTTTGGCTTTTTCTACACAGTGTGGGTAGAAATGTGAGAGCATAGGATTTACTTATGCATGGTGAAGTTAAAGCATATGTACAATGATGGTCCAAAAGTATTATAAAGAAGAAAAATAATAATAATAAATAAATAAATAAAAATATACTTAGATTTTATAATACACACACCTAATGACGTATTAACATAATTAGAGAAAATAGAGACCTCCATATTTAGGCCCTTATATGAAATGAAATATTTACACAAAATGGGTCGTAATAATTTTATTTATTTTTGATAAGTAGCTAGCAAAAACTTTTTTTTTAATAATATAAAAATATATAAAAGATATGGGTAAAGTTCTTAACGCACACACGCCTATTTACAATGAAAAGGTATTTATGACAAAGAGTTTATGTGATTTTCCTTGGCCGAGGTATCTCCCTGTGGTAAAGTGGATAGTCGAAAAAACGGCTATCATTTAGCCCTCCCCCTAGATGATGGTATATTCATGTACCATCATAAAGTAGGCCTTCTAAAGCAAGTCGTGTTTTGCACCACAGACATCACTCAAACAACAGAAGTTACATGCCCTTTTATCTCCTTTTTGTGGTTGCTTTTGTAAGTCTGTCGGTAGAATGCGACTCAAGTATGGCTTGAGTCTGTAGCCATTAACCTTCTTAGAATGTTCTTTGCCATCCAAATCCATGAGCTGATAATAGCTAGAGTTGAAAACCTTCTTGACAATGTATGGTCCCTGCCATCTAGTTTCAAACTTGGCATCAAACCGGTTGAGTCCGGTATGCCCATAGTGCTCCGTCAAGGAACTCGTCCCAAAGCTTCGTCTTGTTCTTCACCATCTTCCTTATGATTCCTGCAATGACACCATTAGCCTTCTCTACTAACCCATTTGATTGGGGATAGTAGGGTGTGCTATGATGATGTGAAATATGAAGCTCTTCACAAACTTCGGTAAGCAAACCTTTTCTAAAACCTGGACCATTGTCAAAAGCAATCTCCAAGGGTGTGCCAAATCTGTAACATATATGAGTGTAAACAAATTTGCTTATAGTCTTTTCATTCACCCTTGCCACACTTTGAGCATCCACCCACCTAGTCATGTAGTCTATGTGGCCACTAAGATGTACAATTTTCCATTTTTAGTTCTAGGTAGTGGACCCATAGCATCAATGCCCCATTTTTCAAATGGACCACTTGCAATGACTAATTAGCGTGGACCATGTAGCAACCTCTTATTACCATTGACTTGGCAGTTATGATAGCTCCTACACCAATGTTGGACATCCACATGTAAGCTTGGCCAAACATACCCAGCAAGCAAAATCTTTTTCACAGTTAGTTCTTGAGCAAAATGGCCACCACATGCTTCTTCATGCAAACCTTCTAAAATGGCTGGAATCTCCTTGGTTGTTGGTACTCTTCTGCACACTTGATCTTTTCCTTTTTGGTAGAGGGCACCTTCTAAGAACAAGAAAGAACTTGCCCTCTTCATGAGCCTCCTCTTTTGTGCCCTTGTGAAGTCTTGTGGGAATTCACCTTCCAAGATGTAGCTCACTATGGGAGCCAGTGTCTCCATTCCTTGGTACCGTGGTTGCTTAATAGCCGCTGCAGCCAAGACTACTTGCATTTGCTTCTTAACACATGCAACAGCTTGTTGTGCAATTAGATCAGCATCCTCATTTTGTTTCCTAGGAATATGATACAATTGCACCTCCTCAAATTGATTAAACAACCTACGGATAGCATGAACCTTTTGCCTTAATATTTCATTCTTGCATGCCCAAATGCCTAAAATTTGCCTTACAATAAGAAGTGCATCCCCTTTTACCAGGAGACGTTGTATCCCTTGATTGATGCACACCTTCAAGCCATGAAGTAGTATGTCGTACTTTGCTTCATTGTTGCTAGTAGAACTCGGCAAGTTGACCTTCTCCTTCATAACCACCTCTCCACTTCGGTTGAGCAGCACCAGCCCTCCCCCTGCTTTACTTGTGGCTTTTCTAAAAGCTCCATCAAAGAACAAGGTGAATGCATTAGGTATAGTTTTGGGTGGTGGCAATGGTAGGGTCTTTACTTCAGGCACCTTAATCTCCTTTTCATGCACTCTATAAGTGAGAATCCCTGCCAATTGTGCATGCACACTATCTTCTACCTTGAAAGAGTATTGGAATTCTTGCAATTCCATAACCCACTTTGTGATTCTAGCGCTGAGAGTCATTTGAGAAGACACCCAAGGAAACAAATTTTCTGCAGTGAGAATTACAAAAGGTTTTGGTAACAAGTTGGATCCAAATTTTCTCACCGCAAAGATGAGAGCAAGCATCATGAGTTCCGCTTCCGTGTAGCCTTTCTCCAAGACATTCATGACCCTACTAACAAAGTAGATGGATAGACCGCATCCTAGTACTGTGGGGATCTTGCTGTAACAAAACTGCACCCACTGTTTCCTTTCCAACACTAGAGCTAACGAAGAAAGTGTACTCCTAACAAGGAGGCATGAGTGTTGGTAGCTCTGACAAAATGACTTTAATGTTACAAAAGTACTCCTCAAGCTCATTAGACCATGCAAACTCTACTTGTTGAGTCAATTTTTGCAAGGGGTGAAATAACTCTGAGGCTAAGTGAATGAAGCGTGACATGTACTTCACCTTTTGAATGAATGAGATGGCCTCCTTGAGACTCTTTGGAGATGGTAGATCGATAAGAGCCTTTGCCTTTGTAGGATCCACCTCGATGCCTTTGGAAGAAACCTTATGACCATGCAAGATTACTTCATCCTCACCGATATGATGTTTGTCGGGATTGAGTTGGCCCCCCATGTCGTAGAGTTTCTTCAAGCCTTCTTCCACCCTCTGCACATGCAATGACTTAGAGCTATAGATGCAAAAATCATCTATGAACACTCTAATGGATTTCCCAAAGAATGCTTGAAACACCATGTTCATGAAACGTTGAAATGTTGCTGGAGCATTGGTCAAACCAAATGGCATGACTCTGAAAGCATAACAACCGCAAGGAGTGATGAAGGTTGTTTTCAATTGATCCTCCAATGCAATCCCAATTTGAAAGTAACCAGAGTAGCCATCACATATCGTATACCTGCTACCTCATTTAGGATCTCATCTTAAAATGGGAGAGGAAAGTGGTCCCTTTTTGTCGCCTCGTTGAGTGGACGATAGTCCACACACACCCTCCATTTGCCGTTCTTCTTGGGAGTGGACCACGACGGGAGAGACCCACTCTAAATTTTTTACAGGATATATAAACCCCATTGCTAGAAGCTTCCTCACCTCTTTGAGTAGTGCTTGCTCCTTGATGACTCCTAGTCTTCGTAGCTTTTGTGCCTTAGGTTTGGCTTCTGGCTTTAGCTCGATCTTGTGTTGAATGGCCTCTACGCCACGCACATCTGTGTAATCTTTAGCAAAAAACCTAGGAAATTTCCTTAGTACACATTTAAACTCCTCTCCTTCCTCCGATGTAAGCTTTTTTGAGAGCGTAGCATCAAACATTTCTTCATCATGCACAATTTGGTCTTCTTGAGAGCCTACCTCCTCCAAACCTTGACAGGGTGTCTCTTTGTCTTTTGCTCTGAATCTTACCCCCATGACTTCAATGGAAGACTCCTCTTCCGTAGTGCTACTGCTGCTTTCTTCCTCTGAGGTGTCATCGGTCCAATCCTCCTCTGTTTCACCTTAAGAAGATTCTTCATTTATCTCCTCTCGTCATTGCTCCTTCATGTCAAAGATAATCTTCTTACGATTTTCATTCCTACAAATCAACTTTCCATTTTCCCAATCCTACAAAGCTTGCATTCTCATTAGCCATGGTCTACCTAGGATAAATGGATAACCACTTCCCTTGGTAGACATAACATAAAAATCAACAACCTTCTTAATGCCAAAAACTTCCACAGAAACATTCTTACAAATCCCAAGACACTTTGCTTTGCTATTGTTTGCCATTTTCACCTTAATTTCAAGTGTTTCATGAATATGCATGCCTAGTCTTTGCATAAGGTCCTCTGTCATGATGCAAATTTGTGCACTCCCATCTACTAGACCCTTCTTAACTAGCCTTCCCTTGATGTAGCAATCTAATATAGGTGTAATGTCCTCATCCATCTCGGCTTGTGAGATTTTTACAACAACAGGCACATTCTCTTTTGTTTTTCTCCTAGTGCTCACGGCCTTTGTTAATTCTCTCCTAACTTGTGGACATAAGGCTAGAAATTGAGGCCACGAGATATCAGGACCCTTACCTCTCATGTCTTCCAAAAGGTTGTATGGAGCCATACCATGTCCAAGGAAAAAATCTTGGAGGTTTATACGACGTCGTCTCCTCTTGACTTCCTTGTTTTCCTTCACTTTCTTTCCTCGTCCATGGTCACTTTGTGATGCCACACCCTCCTTTTCCTTCTCTTTTCCATGCCCTCGTTTGATACCATTTGCTTCAATGTCTACCTCCTTGGCCTTTGTTACCTCTACCACATGTACATTTGGGTCCGGCAAGGGCGGCATTCCTTCCATTCCTCGTGGAGGTGGTCTTGTTGTATTGGGCCTTTGCAAAATCATCGGTTGTTGTTGACTAGTGCCTTCACCTGCATTCATCACTGGATAATTCATGTTAGGCTTCCTTGTCTCCCCACGAGGCCAAGGACAATTATACATCCCATGCCCTGACTCTCTGCAATTCCAACATTGCAAGAGTCGCCTAGGTCGTGGCTCTCGTTCTTCAACCCTTTTGGCTTGGCCCTTCTGTTCCACAGCTTGTGCAAAGTGGTTAGACAAGTTAGTTAAAGACTCATTTAGCTTTTCTGTCACCTCGACTGTGACCTCAGGTAATTCTCTACGAGTGCAAGACTGTACCTCTTCCCTAGGCTTTGAATCATCAAAGATAAAGCCCCCCCTAGCATACACCTCATCTTTCGGAGTTTCTTGGTAGCCCTAGCCTCAGCAACATCAAATGTTATGGGCTCTCCTGACTCTACTTGCAATTTTAGTGATGTGGGTACATCCCTGCAATAAATCTCTTCTTCTTCAAGAATTCTGCACCATCTCTAGAGTTAGGAAGACTACACAACCAAAGAGTCCAAAGACGTAAGAATTCTTGCTTATAACTCAAGTAGTCCTCTAGATCCTTTTGCTTATGAGCAACTATTTCTTGCCATAGCTTTTATGTGTTCAAAGGAGTGAAGTAATTGTCTCTAAAAAGTTGTATGACTCCCTTGTAATCTACTCGTGCATGTGCAAGTAGAGATTGAAACCAAGTGAAAGTATCTCTTCGTAGGACCAACTCAAACATGTCTAAGCACTCTTGGTCTCCTACCACTCTCTTTATGTGGAGTGCCATTCTAAAGTTTGATAAGAACAACTCGGCATCCTCACCGAGCTCTCCAAAGAATAAGGGGTAGCCACTCATTTGCCTAGTGGTATCCATGCTTATCCATGCTTAAGAAGAAGAAGCACAAATATGATTGCACAAAGGTCTCCCTTCAATCTGCTAACCAAAAAGGTTACAACAATTGGTGGATCTAATACAATGTCTGTGTAAGAAAAGCTAAAACAACTAAACAACTAACTGAAACTGAAACAATAACTATGAGGAAAAGTAAGAGAGAGAGAGCGTATGTGTGTGAGGTCTGGCACGATAATGCAAATGCACACTAAATGGAATAGCTATTACATGCCAAGAGGCACACATTGAGGGAGAGAGAGAGAGAGATGTCTCTTTTTCCAGGCTTACTCATAGCTCATGGCAAGGACAAAAACTATTGAAAAGGAGACGAGGTAAGGGGCAGGAGACAAGGTAAGGGGCCTAGATTGGCAGCAAAGGGTGCCTCTCAAAAGAAGCCAAGAAAGGGAAATCCTATCCACATTCTGAAATAGGCCTAAACAAGAAGTTTTCCCAAAACTTCTACATTCTGAGGGAAATCAGAAAAGCTCAGAAGTGTGTAGAGTTGTGGAACCTAACTCTAAGGTGGAAGAGGATAGCCTTGCTCTGTCTACAGGAGGCTGCTGAAGATTTTCTCCTAGAGTACTTCAATGACCTATGTGTTGTGAGTGCCCACGTGCATGTGATGACAATAATACCCAAGGACAGTGACACTTTGAAGAGGCTTAGATGGAGATATGAAAAGTTTCTACACCCTGCAGAGTTTATAGATCCAAAGATGAGAGATATCCTGATGGTTCCACCAGCAAGAGCTCCAAGGGATAAAATAAAAATTGTAGAGATTACACATGATATTAATACAAGAGCAAGGGCACAACAGGAGGCCAGACGGGAGGAAAAGAACAGGATTAGAAAAGAAAAGGATCAACAAGTGAATAGACCCCCAGCGAATCTACAAGAACAATACATCAAAGAAACAGAAGAGTTGGAAGAAGCAGCCAACCTGGAGATGCTAAGGAGCTTTAAGAGGGGTGTGTTTGTCTTTATGGCAATGGAAGATGGTGAGAGACAATTCTCCCTTGACCTGGTGGATCTCAGGACTCTGATGTGGATAAGACAGCACAGATCTCAGACACTATCCTATATGTGTGCCTAAAGTAAGTATGCGAATTGCCTTTACTGATAATATCGTCCTTCACTCTTTAGGTTTTTTCCTTTTTCCTCAATGATGTACCCTTGTTTTTGCAGTTTAATAAAGTGCCAGCTTCCTCGAGAGAGAGCCATTCTAAGGTGCATATTCTAAACTCACAACACGATTGCTAAGAAAAAAGAGCACTTCCCAGCAAGAGATACAAAAGTGGTTCACATATTTGAACATGCTCGAGGTTACAGTATTCCATATGAATCAAGTATGTTACTTCTCTATCTTGTTAGTCATATGCATCTAATAGATAGGGGATGCCTTAGTTTTAGACATTTCTACTTTTGCAGGAACCATTGGAGCCTTGCGTGTATAGAATTGGATAAGAGAATTGTGTGGACCCTTAATTCAATACCAAGATCACATCCTGAGTTAGGATTGTAAGTAAACATCCAAAGCACCTTTCTCTAGTATCTTAGAGTGCTTGAAGTTGGCAGTGTATCTTATTGTGAAAGCTTATTTGTTATATAGGTGTATAAAAAGGCTTCTTGCTGTTCTTGGTGCCCAATATGGAGACTATGAATTGTACAAGTCAGAGATCAAGTAGGTTCAAGTGTCCAAGCAAGGAGACTCACACTCCTCTGGTTGGAGAGTGATGATCCATGCGGAATATATTTGCAAGAGTCTCTTCTCCATGAACCCCTTCATGTCCAAGATAAGTGAAAGAATCATCGGGTGGACATTGATTTAGCTAGATTAGTTTGACATTGTGAATTTTGTGTATTCCAGACCGCCTTACAGAACTGTGATAGCAACTATGTGGAGCACTATAGAGTGACCATGGTACGTTCAATACTAAAGAATGCCATAAAGATGACTGAGAACAACCAGCCGGACTTCCCCGATGCTACAGACATTGAGATGCTTCTTCAAGATGAAGGGGGGGGAGACAAAATCTTCAAAGCACATACAGGCAAATGCTGAAGGAAAGACAGAGCCAAAGCTTGAAGAGCCAAGGCCCGATGATGAGGTGAACAACGAAGAATCCAAGGCCGAGGAGGCAAAGCAAGTTGAAGAGGCACAGCCAAAGCCTGAAGAGAAGACAAAGGCAAAGCAAACTGAAGAGAGAGAGCCAAGGCCTGATGAGGAGGTGAACAATGAAGAACCCAAGACTAATGAGGCACAGCAAGCTGAAGAGACAGAGCCAAAGCCTGAAGAGAAGACAAAGACAAAGAAAACTGAAGAGATAGAGCCAAGGCTTGATGGAGGAGGTGAACAATGAAGAACCCAAGGCTAATGAGGATCCCAAGGCTAGTGAGGATCCCAAGCGTGATGAAGATCCCAAGACTAATGTACCTGATGTAATGTAACCAACTCAATTTTAACAATTGTTTTTATTAAGTACTTCTTGTCCCTTAACAATGATTATAAGTTTCGAGAGAATCTAAGATTGAGGAGACAGAATTGTATTTTGTATATGACCAAAGGCACTATTATCTTGACCCAGGTGTTTATCATCCTAACAAACCTAGGGTACTATTGCATATGAAGCGCTTTGAGGATATTCAACATCCCTTATGATCCCACAAATACATTATTAATTGATGATACCCCTGAAAAGGCAATATATAATCCCATTGGAACATGGATATCACCCCTTCCTTTTGAAGGTAACCCAGATGATGTTTATTTAGAAGGACAATTGATTCCATATTTAGATGGATTGTACAAATCAAAAGACTCTCTACAAGATTATGTAATGAGAAACCCCTTTTTGTAATGTAATGTCTTCAACTGTAGTATTCTCATTGAAGTAATGTGTCTTGAAAATAGTATACATTGTCTTGTTTTTTGAAAATAAAAATCAGACAAAAGGCTCTTGATTAATTATGTTAAAAGAGTGCATTCAAATGGGTAATGTCAAGTAGGAGTGTCATTAACAAGATAGACTTGATTAATTATGTGAAAAGAGTACATTGAAATGGGTAGAGTCAAGTAGGAATGATCTTGGCTGTGTTACCCAATTCTTACATTGTATTAGTCGCTCCCTTCTAAGGAGGACTTTTCTTCCATTGTGAATAAAAGTAAAGTGTGCTGGCATGTCTTGCAAGGATTCTTCAACAATATCCTTCCTTAACTGTTGTAGATTGCATTTCTCCCATATAGAAACAATTGTCACCAGTGTTGAAGCTTCATCAATCACTTCAATATCTATGACTTTGTTGTCCATTGCAGTTACGACTTCCTAATCCATTGGCACCAACTCTCCATTGATGTAACAGGACCTGCTATACCAAAAGGACAAGATAGAAGTTTGAGTTGCAATCATGTACTTTGCAACTATTGTCTCTAGTATAATGTTACAATGGATATCGTCAAAAACTTTACTCTGCCATCCCTCATCAAGAAGTCTTGCTAAAAGGAATGTATCCAAATCTTTGCAAACGAGCATGGTTCTTGCTATCTTCACTTGGAATAAGCTAAAAAGCTCCACAAACATAGTAATTGGTAGGTAAACCACAATTTTCACTACAGGAGTTGGAATGCTCTCTCGTAGAGAACGTTGCACATCCTTGAAGACCTTGCTCCTTGCTGACTCCATTACTAAGGAGTCTGGGATAGTCCAATCCATGTAGTTCCACTCAGCTTCTTGCAGAGGTAGCTCTTCCAAGCGGCCACAATTGTGTTTCTTGTTTAGTAGACGATAGAAATGATCATACAAAAAGATACCTGCATCTACAAGGCTTTTGCTCCTCCCCTCATACTGTAGCCGACCAATGTGTGTATGACCCACATTCATAATTCCAATGATGCACTCAACTGGCTCCCACTCCTCATAGGATGAGGGATACACATCTGCAACCATAGAGATGGGGAGTTTACATAGTTGATCAGACCATTATGAGAAAATGGAAGATTAACAAGTGATAGATTAACTTACAGTTTGGTCTATGTGAGAGCAAAGACATGTCATCTTGACTCTCAAGCACAACCTCATTATGCCTATATACATGATGCGCTGCACTAGGACCTCCTTAATGGTTGTCCTTCCAACCTCTATCTTGAAGTCTTTTACTCTTCCTTTCCATGACGCCCTGAAGATATTCTTGTTGCTTGTCTTTTTTCTCTTCCTTGGCTACATAAGGACCTAGGTTCCCTTGGTGATTAGCACTTCAGTCCATTGATTTTGCGCATTGAGAGAGTTGGATACAATTATGGCAAACACTGATGATCTTGGTCTCCTTGCCCTAGGAATTGAATCATCTATGATGGCATTAGTGGGGCAAAATCAAGATGATATAAAACGAGATTTGCTACCCATCGTTTCAAGAGGAAATGGAGTGCAGAAGGTTGAAGCTTGGGGAAATGCAGTGCAGAAGGTAGAGGAAATAAAAAGAGCGCAAGAAATTGTTTAACCTAAGAGGAAGTTTGAGAAGGAGGAAATTTTTCCTTCTCTACAAAGATACGTGTATTTAATATATGGATAGGAATAGAAGTTTCTCTCTCTACAAAAGTGTAGGTGTGTTTAATGCATTCGGGTATAAAAAATGAGTATCAAGTGTAAGTAGAATACATTTTAAGGTGGATTTAGGAAAAAGAAATAACCTATTTTTCAATGTAACATTGCCTTGTTCCTAATTGGATGCGCTCCTTTTTCTCTCTATATGAAAAGGCCCTACGAATGACCTCCAAAATATCCTAATGTGAAAAAAAGGAACGTGCTTAATAGGAAAGATACATATACATAAAAAAAAAGACACATAGAAAAAGACAGGTACAAAAAATCAAAATACATAACTTCAATACGATACATGAATATATTACCTAGAAACATCTAAGATCTTCTTATAAATAATATTTACTTATTTGTAAGCCAAGCAATGAGGTGGATATCCTCCCCCAAGATTGAGACCATAACTGAGTGGTTTTAATAGAAAAGCTGTAGCTATCAAATCAGGTCAATCACATGCATGTTATCTCGAAAGTAAAGCATCTAAAACCTCTTGTTAGTTTGGATTGCAAGTAAAAATAATAACCAAATCAAGCTTTAAATCAAGCTTTCTCTTGGAATAGATAATTGCCATTGCATCTGATATATTTAGATGGTCTGCCACTAAAACGCAATGGTAAATAGCAACAATGTTGTAGATAACAAATTGCTTCTAGGTTCTTCTTGTTACCAAATGCAAAACTTCTTTGTATACAACATTAGTAGTACAAACCATCTCTGGACCACTCACATTGATCTCACAGGTAGTATCTTGAAGAAATACCCTAATAGCATTTGATGATCGTACACGTGAGAAAGCAACATATAATTGCCCATGACTAAACAATGGAGTTACCAATTATAATCATAAAAGAACCATTGTTTGGCCTTATGATTTGTTTATTGTCATGCCAAGCGCAAGTCTAATGGGGAATTGTCTCCACCTCATATCATATACGGAAGTTGCAATGTACTTAGAATAAAAGTTATCCTCGAAATGAAGACCCTATCTCCAATGTTAGTACCAGTAATAATTTCCACCTCTAAGATCTTTGTGTGGAATTTCTTGCATATTAATCGAGTACCATTGCATAATTCCTCTCGGAGATTTAGATTATGCAATAAAATTATTAAAGCATTTCTTTTCAAAATCAACCGATGAGATAGATAACCACCACCAAGATTAAGAGTATTTAGTTACTCTATTATATACAAAAAAGAACCTTCACCAGTGTTATTGATTGAATCAACACTCAAGTACTCCTTTCTCTCCCCAAGCATGGCATTCAATGCACTACTATTTATTGCATCAACCTCACAGTTTCGAGATGCAAAAATAACACGCTCTCTAAAATATGATGCATAATCTACAACGCCTAGAAGCCCTCTATACACTCATTTAATCAAGTTTTCATAGACCCTCTCTCTAAAAGCATTTTTGGTAGAATTAACATGATACCTTCTTTTATCCCTCCATGTCTGTTCCATTGTCAATGTCTAGAACCCACTATGAATTCATGCTCTGTTAAGTTATTACCATTTTGAAGCACTCCATGTTCTATGTAAACTTCAATACTTTAGTGTCTCTCCATATTTGTAAGTGACATAATGCGGCATTAACAATGGCCTCTCATCCTCTCTTTGGAACAACCGACAAGATCTACCTAAAATCTTTACCAAATAATATGACCTTTCTATCAAAAAGCCGCTAATTGGCCATGATATCTCTCAATGTCCTATCTAATTCTTCAAAGGCATATCAATGGATCATGGATGCATCCATATTATTAGCTTAGCTAGCTTTCATCCCTCCAACTCAACCAACCTTTGGCCATACTATTGAAGAATGTTCTCTAAATGCAATAGAGCCTCATTCTTTGCCACTACTTGACAATCATTTAAATACTCTATAGTCAATTCTAATGCATAAAATAAATCATCCAAATGTTCCAGTGAAAATCTTGCCCACAGAAGGCCGGGAGAGGTAGGCTCACAAAACACCAAAATTATGATAAACAAGTGTCTCAATTGCGATCCAATTTGATGAAACATGGCCTCTTACATACACACAAACCATTCTTCATCACTTTATAATAAACCTCTAGATATGCATGCTCCGTTAAAAGTAGGATAAAGTTTCCCATCAAAAGTGCACAAGTCATCAAAAGACTTACAACCTTTGCAAACAATAAGCAACATACGTAAGAAATATTGCTCATCACTAGCATGATAAAACACGTAGGTTATCAGATCCGATCGATCATGTGCACTCTACCCTGAAAGCAATGCTCTAAAGATATTTTAGACCAATGTGGATTGCAAGTGAATGTAATGAGCAGATTTGGCTTACCCTTCTTCTTTCTTACAATTTCCATTGCATTCTGGTATAACTAATACATATATCGTGACCCTCCTGTAAAAGAAGATGGTGACATAACTGTACACCCTATAGTGTTGGCCCGTATAGTTCTCACACCATCAACTACATTAGCCATGTCTGATAATCCTTGATACACTTCTGCATGCAAGTTGTTTGATTATTGTGTATCCATATTGTTGGAGTATGCACAGGCAGAAGCATAGACAAGGAAAGAGAGATAGGGAGCAAAGGGGAGAGAGAGCTTGTTCACAAGATCACCTTTTATATAAGCATGAAGCTTTACAGTGGCAATAGCCAACAAAGAAGTGTATAATGTAAAGAACTAGTCACAGTCCCTAGGAGCTGGCAAACTACTCCACGACCTACTAACAAGAAGAAAATAGAATAAAGCTCATAAAATAGGCACAGTCCCATCACACAGAGATGCACAGTTTCTAACACCCCCTCTGCAGCTCATAGTGTACAAGAGTCTGAAGAAGATAAGCTGATGAAGATGCAACCAAGGACCCAATACTGCAGATACCAAAATCACCTCGGAGAGCACCCGCCAACCTGTTTTCTCGAAACCCACTGTCACCATGAATAGCAAGAAACTTTGCTTGGCTACGAATTTCCACACAAGTGTGTAGTGAACTCCAAGAATAAGATGATGAGCTACTGGACACACCGCACCCACTATCCCCCAACAATGAACTATGAACACATCGTGTCCCAAAAGCCTCGAACAATGAACTTGGAACTCAACCAGTCCATAATCTGTCATATACCAAGGATGACCTTGTCTTGCCAGATTTTTAATGCTTAAAACTCTGCCTCACGATTCCCATGCACCAAAAAATGGAGCTGCTACCAACACCCTTCCTATGCATACAAGCCTCCTTTTGTTGGAAGCACATAGGGGATACATCATGTATACTAGAGCAATACACCATCTTGGTCCTCTCGAGCCAGAAGCACCTTGGGAGCCCTAGATGAGGTATTGGAAGTGTCTGTACCACTGTCGTGTGCTGTGTCATTCCCCTTCTTCTAAGATGAACTTGCCCTTGGTCTTGTCTTTCTTCTCGGACAAACATTCCTTAGATAGATGTCCTCTCTTCCTACATGAGAAGCAACAAGTCCGACCTTTCTTCTAAACTAAAGTAAGTGCTTGATTTGAACTATTAAGAGACACCTTGATCTTACCCTGAGAAACAAGGACAAACTCTTCTTCCAAGAGAAGGGAGCTAAGGTCATCAAAATCCAATTGAGTGGTTGTGACTTGACACCTCAAAGCTCAAGAAACCACATCATACTCCCGGGAAAGCTTGGTGATGATGTAGCCAACTGAGCAAAGGACAAAGTAGCACCCATTACCAATAATAACTGATCTTGGATAACTTTGGCCTTCATGAGAAATGACTACATAGAACTACCACAAGAAATAATAGACCATAGAGTTGCTCTTGCAAAGTAACTGCCCACATCGATGAATCTCAAGCAAAGAGATCTTCCAAGTTGTACCGTACTTGATAAGCACTGGTAAGAGTTTGCTCGACTGATGAGACCTCCTTTGTAATGGTCCACATAAGCATTGAATGCACTTCAAATCACCATCCTTCTAGTCTTGTAATTTCACAAGTGAATTCATCCTCTTGAACCTGGGTCCAACACCTCGGGGTTTGAGGACGCTCGAGCTTCTTCTCACTGTCTTAAAACAATCTCTCACAAACTCTTATAGTGAACCAAATCTGCATATTCAGGTTCCAATGGACATAGTTGGTTCCGTCTAGCTTGTCATCCTTATTCGTATAGGACAGACCCATATCCACAGCAACAAAGTACACAAATCTTAGCTTATTACTCCAAGACTCCTCTCGATCATTTTCCAACGAAGCGAGACACCAAGACCAATCAGCTCCCTCTCAAATTTGACAGAGAAAGAGGCTGATCAGCAGCAAAACAATCCACCAAAACGCACTAGAAACACCTAACCGGAGTGAGGGAAAAGCGAAAAAGAAACAAAGATATCAGGGACGCTTGTCAAATTACACCACATGCAAAGAGAACACCTTCCACTATAGTCCACGCTGTAAAAACGGAGAAACAGCTCTTTCACTATGATCAAATGCTGAAAATCAACACCAAGAAGTTGCTAATGATACTTGGCACAAAGCAGCAGCATCAGGGCAACTTGGGAAGTGGAATGCTAATGAAGAAGAGCATCGGGAGCAAAAAAATACAGCTGGGTGGTTGCAAGATGAGGGTACTCACTTTCAATCACTCTCTCTAAAATTGGGACATCCACCACGAATCTCGGGCGGGGTACCTCGATCGTGATATCGCCATCAATTAAAACACGACACGTGCCTCCCAAACCTAAAGCGACATATCTCGAACGAGATACTGACTGACGCCACGCTAGCAAGTCCAGGTTTCCAATCATCATCCATGTCACCAGTACAGGTCACCGCCACCACACTATCTCGATCAAGATATTCATGCCACTCGGATCCACATCAATGCCACGGTGTATCCCCCTAGACACACCGCTCAAATATACACTCAGTATATTTGACCAGCCCATCTCCACCATCCACATATCTCGAACGAGATATTGAAATAAAATATCGACCATTGAAATATCTCGTTCGAGGTATAGAGATGCAATCTCATCCCTCCACATACCTCGTTCAAGATATAGAGATGAAATCAAGACCGTTTAAAAACCTCGAACGAGATTCGTCTACAAAATCCGAGCCGTCCATTCACGCACATTTGAAGATGCGATCCCAGCCGTTTAAATATCTCAATCGAGGTATTAAATAAATCTTGACCATCAAACATACGTCGATTGTGGTAATGACTTAAAATCTAAGCCGTTCGTGTACCTCGAACGAGGTATTGAATTCAAATCTTAGTCGTCGATCCTTTACCAACCCTAAAATTAAGTGCGTATCTTGGCCATTTGTCTCACTAACCCTAAAATCTAGAGCGTACATCTTGCAAACTCTAAAGTGCATGATGATGCCACCGAACCTCGTTCGAGATTATAAAACCGAAAAAGTTTTTTTTTTGCCTCATTGTCAGAAGTCGTTTTCACTCTCCTTACTCTCTTGATTTGGATTAGTATTAGTGGATCCATTAGCATTGTTTTATAGCTTCATTAGTGCTACTTAGCACTAAGCATTAGACCTTTCACATTGGACCTTTGTGTTAGGCTTAGGTTTTAGTATGGAGTCACACAAGGAGGGCCACGAGGAGGGCCGCTCGTCTATTGTGGATCTCATCGCGGAGAAAGACCGCGAGTTAGCAGCTATCCGTAAGAGTGCTAGAGACACACCGTCTACATTACATATTGTGGCAGACTTGGAGGCGATGCTATCGTCCCTTCGTAGCCTTCATGATATTGTTTATGTAGATGAGTGGATAGCCCACCATCGCACTGCTCCGTGTGTCACATGGCCTGACATATCGTCAGGTCTGTGATCTTGGTCCAATTAGGGATGGAGCCTACTTAGATCTTTTCCTAAATAGCCGTGGGATGAGGCCTGGGGCGGGTAAGTCCCTTACTATTTTGCGGTGTTCGCATCCTCGTATGGAGGCACATATCTATAGTCGATATGTTACCACATATGGGAGGATGAGGCCTGGGGCGGGTAAGCCCCTTACTATTTTGCGGTGTTCGCATCCTCGTATGGAGGCACATATCTATAGTCGATATGTTACCACATATGGGAGGATGCCGAACAACGGTCAAATTTCCATATACTTCGCAAAGCAATTATATGCGAAATTTGTCTTAGGGGAGGAGGTGGATTACACTAGCTATCAGCCTAGTGGTGGTGCTGGCCGAGGCCATCTTCAAGACCAGGATAGGCGATCTCCACCAGCCCTTCTCGTGTAGCTCCTACAGATCTGGCGTTTGCCTATGTCGACAATCGAGGCTCTTGGCACCCAGGTTAGTATCGACGTACGGAGTACCACGAAGAGCATCCAACACGTGGTGCGCTTGTTCTCACGATCGATACTGACGAATATGTCGAGGTATTTACACATTTATTACTTCTTAAGTTTATTTAGTCGTTTATTTACATGTTTATATATACTTTTTTATATTTTTACATGAGCGGCATAATTGATTGTGTCACGTAGGGTCCCACACCTACCACTGAGAGACTCACTCAAGAGTAGGTAAAGGCGAGAGCGGAGATTGACCGCCTTAGAGCTAGAGCTTCTGGAAAGGCACGACATGCGAGAGTCTGACATCCAGCAAGTAGGTTTCTCTTGTACATAAAAGAGTTATAATTAAGGTCCTAAGTTATAAATTTCTTTAAGTAATACCTAATGAGAGACTAATCAATTATTTTTATGCTTTACTTTTTGTATAGACTCGGATCGGACTGAGGTAGAGAGTTCTAGAGCTGAGGTGCAGCAGCACATGATTATGGAGCGGATTGCACAGCATAGGGCAGAGCCAGCACATGATTATGGAGCGGATTGCACAGCATAGGACAGAGCAGTTGATGCTGCATGTTCGGGAGTTTCGTAGATCCTCAGACGTGACAATGCCCTACTTGCCTTTATATCCACGGCCTGTTATTACAAAGATTTTTCGACGACCTCTCCCTTAGGATGCACCACCATTCCTCCGTGTGATGCCTGCTGCGCTCTCTGTATCGAGGACATTGACAATACTAGTGGATATGCTCTGGGATGTGAACATTGTTTCCATTTATCTTACATCACCCAAGAGCTAGTACGCTTCTCAGCATGTCCATCTTGCCGCGTACGCGTCGACCTAGCGACATACAAAGTTTTGGGCATTGACGATCTTCACCCAGGCTTCGCTCGAGTAGATGCTAGGACTGGCAGGCCTCTTGATTTTACCTCAGCTACTGACTTGGCACTCGATGCCGCCGATGATGA
Source organism: Cibotium barometz (assembly GCF_041138505.1). Classification (NCBI taxonomy): domain Eukaryota; kingdom Viridiplantae; phylum Streptophyta; class Polypodiopsida; order Cyatheales; family Cibotiaceae; genus Cibotium; species Cibotium barometz. Next base: position 40,553,421 of record NC_141075.1, read on the forward strand.
CAGACATCAAGAGCTGAGGTGCCTCCAGAGATTGAGTGGAGTGCACATGAGTTTGATGCATACCAGATAGTCCTTCACGAGAGCCAGATCACAGCATAGGAGCGTGTGGGTGGTGCTGGTCCTCGTGGCACCTCGTGTGATGGTGCTAGCAACGTGTCCTTACATTAGAGAAGCTTACACGCGCACATTGGTAGACACATACCATTGCTGATTACAGATTTTGGGTTTCCAGACAGAGACGTCTTGCAGTAGCACGACGTAGAGAGAGAGAGAGGGCTATAGCAGCTTACCACCTCATGATCCTATCTTTGAGGCAAACCTCTCCGCAGATATTCAACAACCCTTGCAGCTGGCACAGTCTCCTTGACATGCATAGCAGCCTCGACGTACACGTCGACCAGCAATCAAAGATGACGATTTTGATTGGGTTACCGTTGATAGTGACTAAACTCAGACTAGCTGGGTTAGCTCACTTACATTGTACTTAGATTTATGGGCAGTGACTAACCTCAGACTAGCTGGGGTAGCTCATTTTCATTATGCCTTGATCTTTTAGTACAATGTAAGTGAACTAACCCAACTAGTCTGAGTTTAGTCACTATCAACGATAACCCAATCAAAATCGTCATCTCTAATTGCTGATCGACGTGCGGGTCGAGGCTGCTGTGCACGGTCGAGAGGCTGCCGGGTACAGGGGTCATCGAATATCTACAGGGAGGTTTGCCTCAAAGGCAGGATCATGAGCTGGTGCCAGTGTACTCGGGAGCTCACGAGTCCCATAAGTTGTTATAGCCCTCTCTCTCTACGTCGTGCTACTACAAAACGTCTCTGTCTGTAAACCCAAAATCTGTAATCAGCAATGATATATGTCTGCCCACTGTGCACGTGTAAGCTCCTCTACTATAAGAACATGCTGCTAGCACCATCACCCAAGGTGCCACTAAGACCAGCACCACCCACACGCTCGTATGCTCTGATTTGGCTCTCGTAAAGGACTCTCTGGTATGCATCAAACTCATGTGCACTCCACTCAATCTCTCGAGGCACCTCAGGCTCCTGATCTCTGTCTCATCGGCGGTGTCGAGTGCCAAGTCAGTAGCTAAGGTAAAATCAAGAGGCCTGCCAGTCCTAGCATCTACTCGAGCGAACCTTGGGTGAAGATCGTCAATGTCCAAAACTCTGTATGTCACTAGATCAACGCGTGCGCGGCAAGAGGGACATGCTGAGAAGCATACTAGCTCTTGGGTGATGCAAGACAAATGGAAACAATGTCCACATCCCAGAGCATATCCACTAGTATTGTCAATGTCCTCGATAGAGAGAGCGCAGCAAGCATCACGGAGAAATGGTGGTGCATCCTAAGAGAGAGGTCGTTCAAAAAACCTCTGTAACAAGCCGTGGATATAAAGGCAAGTATGACACTGTCACGTCTGAGGATCTGCGGAACTCCCAAACATGTAGCATCAACTGCTCTGTCCTATGCTGTGTAATCCGCTCCATAATCATGTGCTGGCTCTGCCCTATGCTGTCCAATCCGCTCCATAATCATGTGCTGCTCCGCCGCCTCAACTCTGGAACTCTCTATCTCAGTCTGAGCCTACACAAAAAGTAAAACATAAAAAAAATTGATTAGTCTGTCTCATTAGATATTACTTAAAGAAATTTATAACTTAGGACCTTAATTATAACTCTTTTACGTACAGGAGAAACCTACTAGCTGGATGTCAGACTCTCTCGCATGTCATGCCTCTGTAGTAGTTGTCGTCTGCAATGCAGCTCTAAGGCGGTCAATCCCCGCTCTTGCCTCTACCAACTCCTGGGTGAGAGAGTCTCTCAGTGGTGGTAGGTGTGGGACCCTACGTGACACAATCAACCATCCCGCTCGTGTAAAAATATAGAAAAGTATATATAAACATGTAAATAAATGACTAAATAAACTTAAGAAGTAATAAATGTGTAAATACCTCGACATCTGTCGTCAGTATCAATCATCGTGAGAACAAGCGCACCACGTGCTAGATGCTCTTCGTGGTACTCCGTACGTCGATGCCAACCTGGGTGCCAAGAGCCTCAATTGTCGACATAGGCACAAACGCTAGATTTGTAGGAACTACACGAAGGACTGGTGGAGGCCGCCTACCCTGGTCTTCGAGACGGCCTCGGCCAGCACCACCACTAAGCCAATGGCTAGTGTAATCCACCTCCTCCCCTAAGACAAACTCCGCATATAATTGCTTTGCGAAGTATATGGGAATCTGGCGATTGTTCAGCATCCTCCCATGTGCGGCAACATATCGACTATAGATATGTGCCTCCATACGAGGATGCGAACACCTCGAAATAGTAAGGGGCTTACCCGCCCTAGGCCTCATCCCATGGCTATCCAGGAAAAGACCTAAGTAGGCTCCATCCCTAATCGGACCAAGATCACAGACTTGACGATATGTCAAGCCATGTGACAGAGGAGCAGTGCGATGGTGGGCTATCCACTCATCCACATAAACAATATCGTGAAGGCTATGAAGAGACGATAGCATCACCTCCAAGTCTGCCCACGATATGTAATGTAGACAGTGTGTCTCTAGCACTCCTACGTATAGCCGCTAACTTGTGGTCTTTCTCCGCGATGAGGTCCACAATAGACGAGCAGCTCTCCTCGTGGTCCTCCTCGTGTGGCTCCATGCTAAAACCTAAGCCTAACACAAAGGTCCAATGCTTAGTGCTAAGTAGCACTAATGAAGCTATAAAACAATACTAATGGATCCACTAATGCTAATCCAAATCAAGAGAGTAAAGAGAGTGAAAACGACTTCTGACAATGAGAAAAAAAAAACTTTTTTGGTTTTATAACCTCGAACGAGGTTCGATGGCACATGCATTTTAGGGTTTACAAGATGTATGCTCTGAATTTTAGGGTTAGTGAGACAAACGGCCAAGATATGCACTTAATTTTAGGGTTGGTGAAGGATCGTCGTTTGAGGTACATAGACGGCTTAGATTTAAGTCATTACCACGATCGAGGTACATAGACGACTTAGATTTAAGTCATTACCACGATCGAGGTATGTTTAATGGTCGAGATTCATTTAATACCTCGATCGAGATATTTAAACGACTGGATTCGCATCTTCAAATGTGCGTAAATGGATGGCTCGGATTTTATAGACGAACCTCGTTCGAGGTTTCTAAATGGTCTAGATTTCATCTCTATACCTTGAACGAGGTATGTGGACGAATGCGATTGCATCTCTATACCCCGAACGAGATATTTCAATAGTCAAGATTTTATTTCAATATCTCGTTCGGGATATGTGGACGGTGAAGATGGACTGGTCAAATATGCTAAATGTACATTTGAGCAGTGTGTCTAGGGGGATATACCATGGCATTGATATGGATCCGAGTGGCATGAATATCTCGATCGAGATAGTGTGGTGGAAGTGACCTATACTGGTGACATGGATGATGACTGGAAACCCGGACCTGCTAGTGTAGCGTTAGTTGGTATCTTGTTCGAGATATGTCGCTTTAGGCTTGGGAGGTACGTGTCGCATTTTAATTGATGGGGGCGATATCATGATCGAGGTACCCCGACCGAGATTCGTGGATGTCCGAGTTTTAGAGAGTGAACGAAAGTGAGTACCCTCATCTTGCAACCACCCCAACTAACTGAACCCTTCTACTTCTAATTAGAGTGCCTATTATATTTCTTTCTCTAGAAGTATCTCGATACACATTGCATTCTTGGTCAACAAGTGTCTTCAATCTCACCAATTGGTGTGCTATTAAATTTCACCCCACCTTCTTTATTTCTAATTGGCTATTTTTTACGAAACATTATTCTTTGTCTAGCAATATTACATGATACTTTGCGCATTATATGCAACTATCTTATCCAGTCAACACGTGCTATATTAAAACATTGCTCCACTCCAATAGTCTATTTTTGCTTCGTCCAACCATCTTCTATTTATAAGCACAACTAAGTCCAAAAGTATTTAAGGTCATCAAATCTCTCTCTCTCTCTCTCTCTGTCTCTCTCTCTCTCTCTCTTCATAAATTGATTTTGATAAAACATAAAAAGCTTAATATATATTCTTATCTCAAGTAAGAAGATTATACAAAACTCTTATGTATCAAACTAAGAAATTATATCATACTACTTTATGTAATAATAAACCAAGTGAAAAAAGCCAAAATACAGATGTCTTTATAGCATACCACATGTGAGGCACATATTTCCATAATTGAGCATGGCGAAAAACTACAAAATTGATTAGGAGATCCCAGGGAGTGAAGAAGAGTAGGAGTACAAAACACGAATGGGTACATAGCCGACTATCTTATATCCTCTTTTAATGAAAATTGACGAAGAGAAGTCTTTATAACATATCACATGCGAGGCGTTGCAAGACAATCCAACTTGTAACTTTTATTTCAGTCATAAGAACATTTAGCCTATTTAAACTGGCTTTAAGAGTTGATAGCTTGGTGCACAAAAAGGTAACTAGCATGCTCCTTTAAGGCATTGATTTGCAGCCTACACCATTTGTTACACATGATCAAGCGTTCATCGCTTCCCCACAAAAGATGTTGCATGTACCCATACATGTATGACCATTACATGATATTCTATTTGAGGAGTGTTAGCAATGAGAGTTTCAGAGGAAATTTCCATGTCCTCTCTCAATGTCTTCATACCATCCCCTACATCATGTTCTATCTCAACAGTGTTGGCAATGAGAGTTTTAGAGGACATTTTCATGTCATCTCTCAAAGTCCTCATATCATCTACACTCATTCCATGGATCTGGTTCCATAGATAGTTTAAATATCTTATGTTTATGACATGCTTATCTTCAGTGCACTTACACATCTCTTGAATCAACTTCAAACGTTTTACAATATTAATAACATTTCGTTTGAAATGTAAGAGACACTTAGGTGGCTACTTGGTGACACACCACAACCATCCCCCTTGCAAGCTGTTTAAATGCATGGAGACTGGTATTCTCGTTGGGATGAGAATACGATATTAGAAATGATGTCTTTTTCATTTGGAATAACTTTATCGGCTATTAGAAGAAGTCATCTCCTTAACTATATTACACGTAAAATTATTTTTAATATGCATTAGGAATTTTTTGAGGTCATTTTTGGGCCTTGTAAGGAAGTTTGATCGGAATATTCCCTCCAAAAAGGGACACCGGATAAAATTTTTGCAAACGAACTCCAAATTTGTCGGACCTCATATATTTAGATTCTACTCTTCAAAAACTATCCATTGATATATAACACGATAGGGTTCGGAGAAGGGACAAGATAGATACCTAGAAGATTCCTTTTTGCCTGGAGAAGATTCACGTTACATAACACGATAGGGTTCGGAGAAGGGACAAGATAGATACCTAGAAGATTCCTTTTTGCCTGGGGAAGATTCACGTAACAGTTCGGAGAAGGGACAAGATAGATACCTAGAAGATTCCTTTTTGCCTGGGGAAGATTCACGTTACGTGAATCTTCCCCAGGCAAAAAGGAATCTTCTAGGTATCTATCTTGTCCCTTCTTCGAACCCTATCGTGTTATATATCAATAGATAGCTTTTGAAGAGTAGAATCTAAATATGTGAGGTCCGACAAATTTGGAGTTCGTTTGCAAAAATTTTATCCGGTGCCCCTTTTTGGAGGGAATATTCCGATCAAACTTCTTTACAAGGCCCAGAAATGACCTCAAAAAATTCCTAATGAATCATCAATCTACTACACAAACATACACACACACACACACATACATACGTATATTAAGCACATGTTATATATATGTATGTATATATACACATACATAATATATGCATATATATATATATATACATACATACATACATACATATATATATACATACATACATACATATAGATATATATATGTATACATACATACATATATATGTATACATACATACATATATATGTATACATACATACATATATATGTATATATATATATATATATATATATATAGAGAGAGAGAGAGAGAGAGAGAGAAAGCTAGAGAGAGAGTTAGCCAGTTTGAGAGAAATAGAGACAATTAGAGAGAGTATGAGAGATTGAGAGAGTGAGTGAGCGAGAGTAAGATAGAGAGAGAAAGAGAGTTAGAGAGAGACAGATATACAGACAAAGAGGTAGAGTTAGATACAGAGAGAGAGTTAGAGACAAAGTTAGAGAGAGAGAGAGTTAGAAAGAGAGAGTTAGCGAGAGAAATAGAGGGAGATAGAGAGAGTATGAGAGATTGAGAGAGTTGAAGAGAGTTAGAGAGAGAAAACTAGAGAAATAGAGAGAGGGGGGGAGAGAGAGAGAGAGTTAGACAGAGAGAGAGTCACTAAGAGTTATTGAGGGAGAGAGAGATAGTTAGCTAGATAGAGTTAGAGAGGGTGAGAGAGTTAGACACTACACTAGACTACTACTTCTCTATACTAATATACTAGATAAAGTTAAAAAGAGAGAGAGTTAAAGAGAATGAGTCACTATACTAGACTACTACTTAAAGAGAATTAAAGAGAGAGAATTAGAAAGAGAGAGTTAGAGAGAGAGAAAGAGTGTTAGAGAGAGTTAGAGAGAGAGTTGGCCATTTTGAGAGAAATAGAGAGAGTTAGACAGAGTAAGAGAGTTAGAGAGAGTGAGAGAGAGAGAGAGAGAGGGTTACAGAGAGAGCTACATAGAGTTAGAGAGAGAGCAAGTTAGAGAGACTTAGAGAGTGAGTTACACAGAAAAGTAAAGAGAGTAGGTTAGAGAGAGAAAGTAAGTGTCAGAGAGAGAAAAAGGGAGTTAGAGAGAACTAGAGAGAGAGTTGGCCAGTGTGAGAGAAATAGAGAGAGTTAGAGAGAGTAAGAGAAAGAGAGTTAGAGAGTGAAGATTAGAGAGAGTTGACTACTTCGAGAGAAATAGAGACAATTAGAGAGAGTAAGAGAGGTTGAGAGAGTTAGAGTGAGAGTATGTGTGTGTGTATATGTGTGTGAGGTAGAGAGAGAGAGAGTTACAGAGAGTCAGAGTGAGAGAGAGAGAGAGAGAGAGAGATAGAGTTAGAAAGAGACAGAGCTAGAGACAAAGTGGGAGAAAGAGTTAACGAGTTAGAGAGAGTAAGAGAGTTAAAGAGAGAGAGAGAGAGAGAGAGAGAGAGAGAGTTATAGAGAGAGAACTAGAGATATAAAGTTAGAGAGTGAGAGGGGGAGAGAGAGAGAGAGTTAGATACTATACTATACTACTACTCTTCTATACTATACTAATATGCTACTCTTTTGTACTACTATACTTTTATATATATATATATACATATATCTTATTTGGGAGTGAGAGGATTAGATTATAGGGTTAGACATTGAGAGAGAGAGAGAGAGAGAAAGGGAGAGAGTGAGGTAGAGAAAGAGTTAGAGAGAGAGTGAGTTAAAGGTAAAGAGATTGAGTTAGTGAGAGTTAGAGAGTGTGCGTCTTAGAGAAAGAGAGGTAGAGAGAGAGAGAGAGAGAGAGAGAGAGAGAGAGAAAGAGAGAGAGAGAGAGAGAGAGAGAGAGAGAGAGAGAGAGAGTGTTATAGAGAGTTAGAGAGAGTAAGAGAGCTTGAGAGCGTTGAAGAGAGAGAGAGAGAGAGAGAGAGTGACATAAAGAGAGAGAGAGAGAGAGAGAGAGTGAGAGTGACGTAAAGAGAGAGAGACGTGAAGAGAGAGAGAGAGAGAGAGAGAGAGAGAGAGTGAGTGAGAGTGACATGAAGAGAGAGAGAGATTTACAGAGAGTTTAAAAGAGAGGGTAAGAGAGTGAGCTAAAGAAAGGTAAAGAGAGTGAGTTAGAGAGAGTGAGAGTGAGTGCTAGAGAGAGAGAGAGAAAGAGAGAGAGAGAGTGAGAGCGAGTGCTAGAGAGAGAGAGAGAGAGAGAGAGAGAGAGAGAGAGAGAGAGAGAGAGAGAGCCAATTCAAGAGAAATAGAGAGAGTTAGAGAGAGTAAGAGATATTTAGAGAGTTAAAGAGAGAGGGAGAGTTAGAAAGAGAGAATTGGAGAGATGTTGATCAAGAGAATGGACAATATAATTATAGTTTTTTTTTGTCATGTTAATCTGTTGCAAGGGTTTTCCCCAAATGTTAGCTCTATGATGTGTGTGTAGGACCAAAGAGAGGGCACAACATGGGCCATGGTGCCTACCTTGGCTGGTCATTAGTGGACAAAATTTGGTATTAACTAAAAGTGGACAAATGTTCCAGTATAAAGCTTAAGAATTATGGTTAAGTAAGATTAATAATTGACTTTGTATTGTTACACATGTATACATTCCTCCACTCAACTTTAAATTTATTCACGTTCACTTTATATTACATAGAAAAAATTTCAATGTAGTAGTTTCATGCTTACACAAACTTCATCAAGCCTCAAAACATGTGGCAAAAAAGGCAATGCACTTATCTAGAAGACAATGGTTTGTATTGCTGAATATTATATTTTATAGTGTGTGGTAATGATTTTCCATTCCCTTATAGGCATTCAAAGTGAACAAGAGAGCCTTCTAGATGGTGAAATATTTATTAATGTTATTATCCATGGAGCACCATTGGAAAACAAACATGGTAACATCATGTTTGATGTGTGCTAAAAAGATTTGTTAATGCCATTATCCATGGAACACCATTGGAACTCAAACATGGTAACATCATGTTTTAATGTGTTATCCATGCCGTTATCCATGGAACACCATTGGAAAACAAACATGGTAACATCATGTTTTAATGTGCGCTTCCTTCTCGTGTTCTAGAAGATAACAATGAGACCCTATATGAAACCATCAACACTTACATTATTTGGTCATAAAACCATTTGTTGGTAAGTAGACTAAGTATAAAAATTTTGTGATATTATAGAGTTATATGGTTTTTATTATTTCAAGACTAACGACACACATGTTTTGTATAAAGTTATCTTTCAAGAAATCAATAGTACAAAAAATGTTAATGATGGAACAAAAGATCAACATCCTCGTGAAGACAAGGATGAGATAACTATTGATGGGTAGGCTTTACAAGTTGTAATATTATCCAATCTTAGAGATTGATTAGAAGTATAGCAATATGGATCATGTACATATATTAGCTCAATTCGAACAATCATTACTTAAGGCTTTTTTAAAATTTTATTGACATTTTACTTAGAAGTATAGCAATATGGATCATCATGTACATATAGTAGCTCAATTGTATTAATCATTATTTAAGTTTTCTTGACATTTGAAAGTGAAAATGAACATCCCACCACATTCTATACCTCTTATTCAAATGGTTAGTCATCCTGAAGTTCATTGCCCCATGATTGAGCATTATAGAAAATGGGTAAGGAGTCCAAAAAACATAAATATTACAAAACAAAAGGGATTCTATCAAATCCTTCCCCCTAGAATAGCCAATCAGCATGGATAGTTTAAGACATCTTAATAAGAAGGCACTCTCCGTCAATTGATAGCTAAGCAGTTATACAAACTAGGGATCATGAGGTGGTGCATTATTCGAGAAGATGAATGTGTTTCATTCTAGAGCAAGCCCACTCCAGTGGTGGGACTCAAGGGATTTTATAGACACCACTACTAAGAAGGTCCTAGTAGGCTTATGGTGTGGCCAATGCCGTTTTGTGATCTGTCCAAATTTGCAAAAAGATGTGTTGAGTGTCAACAATTTGCTATCACACATGGCAAAGATACAATGCCCTTATACCCTATTGTTTCTCTACAACCTTTCAAGAATGGGACATTGACTTTGTTAGATTGATTATTCTAGCTACATGCAATATACAAGCTTGCTATATCATAGCAATTATACAGCAAGTGGGTAGAAGCCCAATCTACAATCCACTTGGTGTATAATTGTTGTATCATGGCAATTATACACCAAGTGGAAAGAAGCCCAATCTACAAGAAAGATTGATGCAAGGTCAACCACACAAGAGAATGTTATCACTAGATTTGGGTGTCTATTAATGAGTGATTGAGGTACACACTTCATCAATGAAGTCATATAGTTCTTACTAAAAGAATTCTTTAACCCACCGAAAATTATTACCCTCAAGTGAACGGCTAGCCTTAGAGTACCAATAACATTATTTATGCTATCTCTGAGCAAAACCGTTGAAGTTATGGGTGCAATGACTTGGAATAGAATTTTTTAGTAGCTTGATAGGCTTACAAGAATGCCTACAAGGTAGCCATGAACATAACACCTTTTGACTTTACTTATGGATTAAACATAATAATGCCAATAGTATTCTTAGTGAACAATGAAGCCATGAACATAACAATTTTAACTTTACTTATGGATTAAACACAATGATGTCAATAGTATTCTCAATGCTAGCCTAAGAATTGCAGTCAAGGAAAGTGCCTTCATCGAGTGTCTTCTTGAGCTTGCAAAGCTACAGGTGTCTATAGCATGATTTTCAAGGAACTATGGCACAAGCAATGGTGATGAGCTCAATGATAAGGACATGGAAGATATGATCCTAATGTACAGCACTAAAAACAAAACCAAAAAAACAAGCTCAAGTACATGTACGGTCCTCATGTATAGCACTAAAAACCAAAAATGCAACTCAAGTACATGTACAGTCCTCATTTATATTATTAAAAACCAAAAATGCATGCTCAAGTAAAGAGCACTTGGTCCCTTCAAAGTTTTAAAAATAATCCACCAAGATGTAGTGCATATCAAGACACTTGATGGTGTTGAGATGGAAGAGGAAATTTCAATGGTACAAGCTATGGCACTACTGCTATGAACCCTAAAATGAGAATGTCCTAAAGGCTATCCACTTTAAGAACAAGAAGAAAAAGAGAGGAGCTAAGGTGAAAGGCGAATATTAGCAAGAGGCAAAAGGGAGATAGGAGAAGGTTCCAAACCATGACATTTTTGGTGCTCTACCACCATAGGTATCTCAGCCATGCCGTTACTCTTGCTCGAACTGCAACCGTAACCCAAGGCTCCTAACATGCATCACCCACACTTGCCCAATCTCACCAAACTCTAGAGACTCACCTCATGGACCAAGCCTACGAATATTAGCAAGAGGAAAAAGAGAGATAGTAGAAGGTTCCAAACCATGACATTTTTGGTGCTCTACCAACTCAGCCATGCCATTACTCTTGCTCAAACTGCAACCATAACCCGGGCTCCTAACATGCATCACCCCATTACTCTTTCTCAAACTATAATCGTAAACCCAAGGCTCTTAACATGCATCACCAACACTTGCCCAATCTCACCAAACTCTAGAGGCTCACCTGGTGGACCAAGTCTAGGAACAAAACCCTCATAAACTAAAGAGGGTTACCATAGTTACATCATGACCTTGATTCCCTAAGAAATTGGATGAGGGGTAGAATGTTGAAGAAAGTTTTGAAGAGAGTTAAAGAAAGCAAGAGTGTTGTTGGGAGAAATGAATAAAGTGGCAATAAGAATAAAGCAGATGTGTAGGAGCCAGAGTTGGAATACTCTTTGTTTTTGGAGCACTTACAAATTTAGAAGCAATAAGCATTATCAACAAGAATAAAGCAGATGTGTAGGAGCCAGAGTTGGAATACTCCTTGTTTTAGGAGCTTACAAATTTAGAAGCAATAAGCATTATCAACAAGAAGAAAGCAAACGTGTAGAAGCCAAAGATTTGGAATAGTGCTAATTTCAAGAGCACTTATTAATTCCACACACTCAAGAACGATAAAGGACAAGAAAAATGTAAAGGAAAGCATAACAGAGAGTTGAAAAAAATAGATTTGATTTGTTATAAATATTAACGAAAGCAGAAGTGTTAAGAGACATGCGATGGAGCAAATGTCAAGAACTAGAGACGCATACACACAGGACACACCATCAACCCACACCGCGCATCTACATATCTTTCACCAAGGTCTTAGACACATCTTGCATCCTTCGATACTCACACATACATCACAAAATTTTGGGAAAATCTATGCACAAATCTGGATTTTTTTTTTTGAGCGACATATGAATGTACATTCTTACAATCTAGGGATGTACATACCAAGAGAAACAACATACATTCTTACAGTTTGGGCATGTACATACCAATCCTATGTTTGTATGATTACATCGACCCTAGTCTCTCTTAGTTACCCCAAGAGCTTCCATTTTCTCTCTTCGACCTTACTCTCTCTTAACTGCCCCAAGAGCTTCCATTATCTCTTTTTTGCAAAGACCTTGACCCCACCAAGAAGGGAAAGGGCCCAAAGGTCAAGAGAGTACATGACTCCCACATAACACTCGACACTCTAATGAAGGAGCTAGGAGGTCACCTGATGTATAGCCACATCAAAAACAAGAAGAAAGTGGAGCACAAGGTTACCTAGCATATCGAGTCATACTATTAGATAGTCCACAAGGTAAAAAATGATGCTGTAACTAGATGGCTGGGCGTGGGACAAATGCCCACTTTGCCAGCCTAGGGACCTGACCTCACATCACCTCAGATCATGCATAAAGTTCAATTAAATTTTTTATGCTAGCACATCCACATGGAATTAAGGGCTCCACCAAGGGACATAATCAAGGGCTCCACCAACAAGGGTGACATAGAAAGAGAAATCCATCAAAATCTCTTACTTTGATAACACACCTCCAGTGGAAAGATGTGTATGACAAGAGGGTAATCTATCAAACCTAAAAGAAATGTACAACAAGAGGTGTAGTCTATCGACCCTAAAGGCCCTGTGCAACAAGTCTACAAGAGTTGTAGTCAATCAACCCTAGTTCATGTCATTCATAGGCAAGGTTTGTCTATGAATTGGTCATACTATTTTCACAAGGATCTCCAAACCATCTACATAAATCCCTAGTTCATGTCATTCATAGGCAAGGTTTGTCTATGAATTGGTCATACTATTTTCACAAGGATCTCCAAACCATCTACATAAATCCCTAGGGAAAGCTTGACGCATGGATTGTCTTCATCAAGTTTCTATACCATGCCACCATGTAGCCCTGCCACCACCTATAAGAGTCCAGGTAGCATCACCTGCTCTAGAGAGCGAGGCGGCCTACCACTACCTGAATTGAGACACTTATCCATTTTCCTTTCTCAAAGAAGTAGCACACTACTGAGAGGGCCAAGGAAATTGCAAGGATAAACTTTTTGTAGAGCACTTTTATCGATAGTGAAATATCACCACCCTCCCCTATGCATACCACTCCCAAAGAAACCCAAATTCCCTAGCTAGGTGCTATATTAGACACCATTTGGGCCCATAGGTGCAAAGCCAACAACCCACCAATTTTAGATCTTGGAACTCAAAAAACACATAACACACTTAAGTGGATACATGAGGGTAACTAATTGAACCATGAAATGCCATCTACAACTCTTGAGGCATGATGTAGATCTCCCTAGTGTGGATTGACCACTCTTTGTAATTCACAGGGCGTGATGCTAGATGTCCACTATGGACTAACCACTCTCATAAGGAGTTGGTGGGATTAAGCATGAGTGGTAGCTACATAGGTGGCAACCGCACACAATAGGCCTTACTTCTCTCCCATGCAAACTTTTGCGAGCTAGACTTACAGAGATAATCCACCATTGCACTTACCGACATATTATAGATGCAAAAACAAGAGCACATAGAAAAGAATACAAGAGTTTAGAGCAATGGGCATAGGACATGCTACAAAAGGAGCTAGAGGGAGCCCATGTAGTCAGAAAGTAGGCCTAGGAGACCCTTACTCAGACATAGAACCCATATAAGATTGTAAAAAAGATAGCCGCTTATGAAGCTAAAGACCTTGGAAGCCATTGACTAAGCTCTGATACCATTTAAAAAAATGAGTGTACGTGCATGCTAATCAATGAGTAAAGTGACACATATGCATTATTAAGCAAAAGACTTAATGCTAATGAGAACAATTAAAGATTAATTAGCACTAATGACCCACAAGTTGTTTTAGAGAATAATTCATCACCTTTATTCATGAGGTGGTACCTCTTATATAGGCAAGATACAAGCATAAGGAGCCAAGCTTTATTCTCCCAAATCTTTCCACTATTCTATCTAGTTTGACCACTATTCTCTCCCTAGATTGTGGGCATTCATCTCCCCACTTTTACTTTGACACTTGATTTTACAATGCATGATTGACTCTAAAGTCATTTGGGCTCTTACACTATTGGCTAAAATGGCTCCTCCATTTGATGGGTTATACATGAGCTCCCAACAAACATATTATTATTCAAGTTATATGCATACAAACCAAATCATATGCCAAGAAATTGAACCAAAATGGACACAATTTTTCTTCTTTTACATCAGACTGTTCTATTCATACACGTACATATTGATTTATACACTCGAACAAATTGTATATTGAACATTAAAAAAGTACGCCCAAAAAAGTACATGTATCATTAAAAGTTCCCACAGATAACATCAATTTTCTCGCATACAACATTGCTCGCATACATCTTATTTGGCCATGTACACCTCATTTTTGCTTGTGTATTACTTGTTTTTCTTTTTTGTCGTATTTTACACGTACAAGTCCAATTTTGGCCATCTAGGGGCATCCAACCTGACTGCCTCAGGGAGCTCTACACTCCTAAATTATTTACACAAAAAGTAGAAATATATGAAATGAGTATTCTATTATACATTATTGCAAGTTTAAGTGTGAGCTCTATTATCTAGTATGAAGCCATCCATGACTCTTAGACTAAGGAGTATACATAGTACAAAATTGAGGCTCAAGGGAGTCCTATTGGCCTAAGATAACAAAAATCTTGAGATACATCAACAAATGAGGGATCTCATAAGGATGAAAGCACAAAGATGCAACAAGGATACGTTGTGATCCCTATCATGGAAAACCCTGTCTAGGAGGGACATCCAAAATCATTTGTCAAGTAAACAATGTTGCCAAGTAGCCAATGAAAAAGAAGGTCGATGCCATGTAGGTACTTTTATTGTCTCCTCTCCAACTCACCTAATCCTCCTCCTTACCACTTTTCTAAGTCACTCATGGCAAGGAAGATTGTCTTTAGCCCGCACAAGTATATACAAAATAATAGTAACCATGTCGCACTAGGTAATCATAAAATTTATCTCCTACACCATCCTCTGAAATGCTATCGCAACATTCTTGAGACCAAAGGTGATCCCGGGGAAGGAAGGGCCACGCGGGAAACTTGTGAGGGAGTTTCCATCCTCCTTTCGGTCATTATCACCACGTTGACCAGAACCAGGAACAATTGGTGAGAATAGCCTTTTCCGACGACGGAACAGGATCATAGCCAACTGCTTATCGGGGTAGGGTTCGGGACGGTCCCAACTGCATACTTATCGGTCTGGCTCTATACTTATTAACACTGCTAAATGGCTTCTCACATACTTATCTAGCGGCTTTGCTGCACCCAGCTCTGGTTCAACCCGCCCATTCTTTGAGCTGTGCTTCTTTTACCCGGTTACCACTGTATGGAGTATAGCCAAGTGGTAAGGCATCGGTTTTTTGTACGGACATGCAAAGGTTCGAATCCTTTTACTCTAGGATCCCAAGGAATTCAAAGCATTGCTCATTCATAGCCTTCTTATCTCAGTCATTCTTCTCACCTAGCCTGGGAGGCATCGTTGCCTCGGCAACGCATGTATATTCTGAACCGAAGGTTCTCCAGAAAACCTACTTTTTCCCTTCTCCCTCTTCCCGAAAGTACAGTGCAGAAGTTGGATTCTTTCCCTCCGCACGCATATGTGAATCTCCCGCTAATTAACCGATTTGGATTAAATTAAGCACCACCTTAGAACCAAATGCCCTTATTTGGTTACAAAAGTTGTCTTCTCCCAATCTCCCAATGCCATCACGACCCAATTTTACCCTCTGAAGCCATCCAAGAATGAATACATCTCACAGTTTGCTACAACATCCAATATAGAATTAATAAATTGGATCCGTTCTTGTTGATGCATTAAGCTTCCTATAATCCACATAAACCTATAGCTTCACATTCTTCTTTGAAACTATCACTATAGGTGTCTACCATGTCACTTTATTCACTAGCGGTAAATCAACCCTACTTTCAATAATTTATCTATTTCTTCTTTTACCACTGTATAATTTGGGTTCATCTAGTAGTATGCTACTTAACTAGAATTGTCTCCTCCTTGAGATTGATGTGATGTTGATAGAACTGGGGATCCACCCCTTTCATGTCTTTGTAGCTCTATGCAAACACATCCATATATGAGTGTAACAATGCATACAACTTCTTTCAAAATTTTGGTTCTAGCTTGGCACTAACTCGAACTATCTTCAGATCACTCTCATCCCCAAGATCCATACCTTCTAGTTCATCTTCCTTGACTCTAACAATCTGTAAGATAGGGATGTAGAAGTTATCTAGCCAAACCAAGAGATAGGGGATGCATCATCCAAAGCCTAGTATAGCTTTAGCACCAACAAGAGTCCTAGTAAGGACATGAGCGTGGATGAGTTGGTAATAAGCTTAACTAATTAGGCCATTAGTGCAAGGCCAACCCTAAGGAGGGCAATCTCAAGGATAACCTGAGCTAGTTCCTCAAGCTAGATATCCACAATTCTTTCCATGGAGACATATAATTTGGTGTGTAATTTTCTGCCAAAAACCATACAAGTACAAAGTGTCCATTTGATGAGGCCTAGATAACAACAGTACTACGAGAAGAACCATGATATAGCTCATTGCCACCACCATGAGAAGAAACATGATATAGCTCATTGGTGGAAACCCAATACAAATTCACTTTGGCACCATGATAGATGCTCCCTACGCCAAGGCAACCATTAGCCTTGCTAATGCTACAAGTCACTCCTCAAGTGGCACAAACTCCAATGCTTGCCTACAAAAACCCTTTACCAAGCAGTATGTATAAACCCCCATAATTTCTATATAAACATGTGGTATTACTAGCTCAATCAATTCCTTCAAGAACAACACTGGTATAATATAGAAATAGAAACTCAAGAGCAGGAGAGCTATAATTCTTATGTAAGACCCCTATGAGAGTAGCATAGCACAGAGCTATAATTCTTATGTAAGACCCCTATGAGAGTAGCATAGCACTAGTAGTATGATCCTTATGGGTATCCCAAATAGGCTCTTGCTATAGACTATACCTCTTGTTTGAAGCTATGGTGCAACAAAGAGGAGGAGATGGTATAGAGGCCACCCCATTGATGCAATGCTTTCGATGCAACAAATGCCCTCACCGTATTATGGAGTGTCCTCACAAAGACCTTGGATTGAATCTTACAAGTGCTCTACGCACTTGCAAGATTCAGAGTGCTCTATGCACTATCTGAATCCCTTGCCAAATTCTAATGTCATTCCTTATGGAGGCACATGTTACAAGTGTATGGATTCAACCATACTTATAAGTATTTTCCCAACAGAGTGATAGAAGCATTACTTACCATGTAAATGAGCCTTAACTTGTTGACTATATAAGGAGTACAAGTCCAAGATTTAGAGCGCTCTATGCACTCTATGGATCCCTTACCAAATCCTAATGTCATTCCTTATGGACACACATGTTACAAGTGTATGGATTCAACCATACTTATAAGGATTTTCCCAACAGAGTGATAAACAATCCAATGTCATATATCATTATAAACCTATATGAGGGTGTGGTCTAATGAACATATTTCATTATTGTACACCTAAAATCTATGAGACTATATTGCCATATCTTAAAACCATATCTTACCTTTGGATATCATTAAATAATTCAAGTTCGCCTATCTTTTTAGTATAATCTTGTGTAGTCTAAGTGAGAATGTTAATGTCCTAACTATTATAACTAGCACGAGAGAAATCATGAGTGGAAAAAGATTGAGTTAGTCTTGACTTATAGCACCTGAAATGATAGTCATAGGCTATCTGGGTGATCTCAAATGTGAGTACCCTATCACACTGGCCCAACTAGTAGAAAGGTGGACAAGACTATAGTCAACAATGTTCATAGTAGTCGATGATCCATCAAGTAAAGTTGAGCAACTGTGGGATACTTGCGGTGTTTACAGAGGTAGTATCCATGATGAAGAATGGCATGCACCTCTAAAACAAATGCTGCCTCCTTGTTCATCTATAAGAAATCCTATGGGTCATAAGCAAAATGTGAATATGTAAAGGGATATTGTAGCACCTAGTACATTTATCATCATGAATTAACATTCCATGCTGAGCTGTACCGACCCTGTGGGGATGGCCTTCATTGTCCAAAACGTCTCTGGTGTGCAGGTTGGCATCATAAGTCTCAGTGAATTACAAACTATTGTATAAGTATGGTCCCCATGGCTCCGAAGTGGGCAATCTCCCCAAGAATAGCTGCTCGAGCTTGGTTATGACTGCAAGGTCTACCTACGACTGCTCTGTGGCACAGCCGTGGAATCTAGGATGGTATAGGCATGGCATCATCAGAGCAAACAGCCCCGCGGGCAACTTGAGAGAATGGGTGTGGCATCATGATCGAACGGCAATTGGCAACTTGATCGAACAATCGTGCATGGGGTGGAGTGGGCGTACCGAATTGGTTGAGAAGAGAACACTCGTGGCCTTGTGAACAAAAGTTGGTACGGTCGGGCAGATGGGTTGAGGATGAAACAACCGGAGCACTTCCATTTGTGGGTTGGTACAGTCGTGGTGGTGAATCAAGATCGGTCATGGCAAATCTGAAATCCTAAAGAGTGCAGCCGTGGCAAGAGGAGGTGGTGTGTTGGTACGGCTGTGGTGGTAGTTGTGGTACGACTATGGCAAATCTGGAACGACTGTGGCAGATGGGTGAAGGATGGAATGGCCAGAGCACTTCACTTTGTGGGTTGGTACGGCTGTGGTGGTAGTTGTGGTACGACTATGGCAAATCTGGAACGACTGTGGCAGATGGGTGAAGGATGGAATGGCCAGAGCACTTCACTTTGTGGGTTGGTACGGCCGTGGGCAAATTAGGAATGGCCATGGCAAATCTGAAATCCTAAAGATTGCGGCTGTGGGCAAGAGCAGGTGGTGGGTTGGTATGGACGTGGCACTTCAATTTTTTTTTGGGGCACCTTGAATTAGATTTTGTACCCTATGCTACTAACACCCCATTGCAAGTTTTGTATTGACTGTGTGCCCAATTAGTCAAGGTTAGGAGTCGGTTCCAATTGGGTGATGGTGTGGTGGGGACATTTGATTCCTATGGGGGTGCAGAGGTTGATTTGACAAGGGAGTACCTGAAATTGAAGGAGTTGATAATGGCTTTGTAGTACTCTGGGGTAGCTTGACAGGTGGAGGAGTTTTTGACGTTGAGGGTATATCATTAGTCAGCTCTATTGGGTGGCAACCAATTGGTGGCATGGTGTATGCTAGACCTTCCTTTGGGTAGTACCCATATTTTCCATTGCCCTTCATAGTAGTAACCTTGTGCCCAGAGCATAAATTTTGGTACTTATCATGAAAATATTGATGTTGCTAGGGACTGATAGGTGGTCTTGATTCTGCAAGGTTAGAAATGTTAGCAGTATTGGTGCTAGCTGGGTTAGTTATCAGAGAGGCCACTTGTGTCGAGGGGCTGAGGGGGTTTTTTGAGACAATGAAGGTTGATCCTCCTTAGGCAAGGCTTTTTATGAACCTTGGTCACTTACCCCTACATTCAAGTATAGAATAGGCCTCTTTTTAAGTAGCTTGGTCAAAGTGTGGGGGTTAGAGTGTCATTTGTGAAGCTTCTGCTTCCCTTTTTCCTAGGCAGTCTTTGTGGCGGGGGCCACCTTGGGTTTCCATTGAAATGTAAGTGACTACAGAGCGACACGGGGTGGAAGTTGGGGTTGGATAGTTTTGGGGATCCAAATATGATCATTGCCCTCATAGAAGTGTTGGGCTTGTAGGAGAGGTTTGGGGATCCACCGAGGGGTTGTTTTCGGGCACAGCTGAGGGTTTGATTGAGGATAGGGGTGATGTGGAGAGCGTTTAGGCCTGCATTTGTCCTGTACCCTGTAGGCTTGTGGTTGGCAAATCCATTTGCTGATGCGGGGGACGAGGAGCTTTGGGTGCTGTGGACGAGGGGAAGAGTTGGATCATCGGGGGATCCACAATGTAGATTCACCCTCATAATAGCCTTGTGCAGAGAGAAGCTTTTTAGGTACCCAATGGGGAGATGGCATGCCCATTGTAGTTTTGTTAGTTTTGTTATAAATGTTAGTTAGTGGGTCAGCAACTTGTGAGGTGGCGATGTGAGAGTGGGTTGCTACTGAGCGTGGTGGTAGGGAGGGTGTGAGAGGCATTGATGTGGTTGGAATGATGAGCGGCCTCTTTTTTACTGGCATGGATTTGTGGGGGTGTGGTGACAAAATGATGGTGGGTGGTGGAGCGGGAACTTCTTGGCATGGGGGAGCAGCGACGAGTACAGGCTCTTCATCCATCTCATGAGGATAGTAACTTGGCTGGGGGCCAGCTGTAAGGTCATCGTTTGTGCATCCCAGCCAATGTTACACCTGTTATGTCCCACATCCAACCCCTTCCAAGGAGTATTTCCTCATGCATCGTTTGTGCAGGCATCACATAGAACTTCCCTTCTAAGGGATTATTTCCAATGTGGAATAAAAGTGTGACTGCTCTAGTAATCCTAGATGGTGGTGTTAGTGCTACAATGCCCTAAATAGTTTTACACTAGGCCGTCTAGTGGTTTGGCTATACTACTAGTAGTCTTAAGCAAAGTATATACACGAAGTCCTTTCCTTATTTGACATTAAGCTTATGATAAGGCCACTTTATATATTCTAGTGTTATCTTACAAAAGATAAGTGCTTGTTTGAGTGGGTAAGATGACAAAGATCTTATGGTAGGTCGAGCAATTGAAACGATGTTAACCTACAAACTAGTTAACATACCTCTCTTCCTAATGGTGACTACATCCTCACATTACCTAAGTCATCGATGGTGAAGTTGCTTTTAGGGAAAGGTATTGATTATCCATGATACACTATGAAGTTGGGGTGAGAGGTTAACTGGTATGTTCGGGACCAATCTGCTACTAGGGCATACTAGTGATAAGCTTTGGTTAGTCCTAGTGGTGGGTAGCTTATCAAGACCACATAAAAGATAGAGACAAAGTAGAAGTCCTTGATATATTAAGGCCTCTTTCTTTAATGAAAATGGCTCACGCTCTTCACGTGTTCAAGAGTTTTGATATAATTGGCCCATGCCCTTTTATTAGCAAAATGAGTGCCAAAACCACCAATGAATGATTGGCATGGTAGATGGTGATCCAGATCTTCTTTACATGTCATGATATTATGCCTTGATCTCACAGCATGATTCTTAAAGAGTGTGCTTCTTTATGGCACATATGTGATATTATGCCTTCATCTCATAGCATGATGCTTAGAGAGTGGGCTTCTTTATGGCACATACATCAACTAGGCCAAGGTGTGGGTGTGTAGAATTGAAGGCAAAGGTAGAGGTTTCTTTCATTGAAGCACTTGGTGGAGGTACCTAGAGTCAATGGGTCTCCAACAAGCGTGATAGGTCTTACCATGGGTCAGTTCTATGTGATCATATGTTCGTGACGCCATATGGTCCTCCATCTAGAAATTTACTCAGAGGGCTGGCATTGACGAGGTTAGGTGCATGTGTTTGTGTGTGCTATTAGGTACAAGACATGAAAAAAATACGATGCCCATAGTGAAATATGCATGTGACATGCATGGGGGATGGTGGGTGAACAATTTGTGTACTCCTCCAACTTTTACTACTTTGGTTGACATTTAATCAACATCCCTTTTCTTGGGGTGTCAAGATTGTAAGATGATGTTTATACGTGGCTATAGACTTTGCCCATATTTGTAATGGTATTGGGTGGCACGTGTGGCTCCAAGGGATTTGGCATTATTAAGCACTAGGGATAGAGGCAATGTGGATTGATAGTTGGTGTGGTCAAAGAAGAGGCCGTGAAATGATGCCCCTGCTGATTTGAGGAAGGTCTAAGCGATGGGTCGTACCACGGGGCAGGCTTGCATCCACCACCATGTCCCCATTTCATACTTAGATGGAGGTATAGTGTAGGCTTTTGAGATGGTTGATGTTTATGCATGCTATATGTGTCTATTATTTGTAGATTTTGTGTGAATATTGCAAGTGCATGCTTGTGTAGAATCTCCTTCCTTTTTGGGTGAAAACTCCAGTATATCAATTTCTTCAACTCTTATCTTTCTTCTTTCTTTGACTCATACACATGCTTACGGATAGGAAATTGAGTGTTAATGTGTAATAAGGCTAGTCGACAAGGTGCTTGTGAATGTGTAACAAGGCTGGTTAACAAGGCACTTGTGAATGGGGTTGGGTTGTTCATAAGAATGAAACAATTTAGGATAAACAGTATAGCATGTACATTGGGAAACTGCAAGCTATGGGGAACTTGGCAAGGGAGCTAATAAGTAGTAAAAGGAGGTTTAAGAAATTTACTATACTTACCTATTTGTCAATGTCGATGATTGACAAATCGTTGTTGGTAAGGGGTTCACCTATGGTGATGTTTAATGACTTATCTTTGAGGTGGATTTTTCAATCATGTTGGGTTGGGAGTTGGGCTCATAGCTCATGAGGGGAAACCTTCATAGCTTGCAATGAGTGCACACGCTTTCCCAAACTCCATTATTTATTGAGAGTATGAACACAAGGAAGGAGGAAATCAATTGTGTCCACAATGCAAGATAATACAAAAACCTCAAATAGCACCGATGCCCATAATAATGTAAGACAATGCAAACATCTCAAACTTAAACCCCACACAATGCCCACAATAATACAAGATAATGTAAACACTTTGAACTTAAACCCTAAACATGTAGTAGTACTTCTCTCTTCATAAACTCTAATTGAAGTAGGCTAATGAAGTGTAATCTTAGACCCACTTGAAGAGTGCTATTATCTTGTTTTCTCTCTCTTTTTTTAAAATATCATTTCTCCATTTTGGATTTTACTGTGTAGGACCACCATTTGCAAATGGGAGTTTGTGACTTGTTTATTTGATGTCTACCAAATGGCATGAGACCCACATTGATGGTATCAAAGCGCTGACATCAGTAACACTCCCAATGTTGTCAGTAACATGACCATACACATGTATGAACACAATTATTAGCAATGCTACTTGAAAGGGGGGGGGAGCGAGGGGAGTCCTACACGGCTACTTGCACCTTGTTGATCGTGATAGTTGCTTGCCCACACACTTATATTAGCTCCCCTCTCTTTCCATATTCAACTAGAAACATTATAGATAAAGGTATTTCTTTTTAAAACCTCAAGGCTTTTCCATCCTTTTCATGAGGGACACAAAGTAATGCTAAGTGCTTTCCTCCCCTCTCTTTCTCCTTGAGGAGTTAAGAATATGTCCTTCACAAGAAATGGAGTTTATTACAAATCAACATAGATTGCACCTCTTTAGCGCAAACAAACAAACTATCTCCATAGCTCTGCAAGTTGGGCTTTGATACCGCTTATAACATCTCTACAATGTATAATTAAGATCAACTTGCATCTAGAGCACTCACATACACATATGTATAGATCAAACAAAAAGTAGGAGTTGCCTCCAAACAATAGGTTCCGTACTTTGAATCAAGAGAGCGAGCTTGATAGAGATAGATGTGTACACCACCATAGCATGAGGCCCTCATATCTCAAGACCATAATGCATACGAAACACAAACCATGTGCATCCCATGCCACACATGGTAACAATCTACAAGCTTAACCACCAAAACCCCACATAAGATTGGCTCAACGTATTAAGTTTTGAGTCGACCCCTTTGCTTATATAGGACTTTAGCACATACGATAGTCTAACCATGTCAATAGCTAACTACTAATGTATGTGAGACTATCTTTGCCATCAATTGCCCATCCCAAGAATGTTATAATAAGGACCTTTAACTTTAATATATTATTATATGCTAGTTAGGTTCAATACACTAAGCAATAGTAAATCATAGGGCCTACCAATGTGTATGGGATGTGCATTGATCCTTCCCTAGGAGGCGGTGCCTCTGATGAAGTCGTCACCTATGCAATCGAAGAAAATATCGTGGTTACTAAGATGACCCATGTCAAGTCAACTTTCACCTCCCACCACTGAGTCCTCCTTCACTACATCTACCAATGTGGAATCTAGTCGGATTGGCTCCAAAGGTAGAGGCTCTGGAACTGGCTCTTTTTATAGCCTCTTGAGAATGGTTATGGCTTCGGTTAAGGCCTTTGACAGGCATTGAGATTCTCTCATTGGCTTTGGAATGGGGTTAGAGATCTACTCAGGCAGGCTCAGTGGTTTGTACGTGACCACTTGCTCAAGTACTAGCTCTAGCTCATCTAGCACCTTCCTTACAAGCTCTTGGGCTTATTTTATTCACTCTTTCTTTACCACGGGGTTGGGGTACTCTTTGAGTTTCTTTGGAAGGTTTGTATAGTCAGTGGGTTTCATCTCTTTTGGGGAAGAGCTGGTTTGAAGTGGAGATCGCTCGTTGGCCAAATGTCCTAGAAGTGCATATCAGCAAAACAAACACAACAAGTAAAGCCACAATAATAGTAGCAGCAATCATAGTAACAACCTCAACCTTAGCCCCAACAATTGACATGTTCAACTTGGAGCATATTGTGTAGTTACAAAAAACATCTCCCATCAAAGGACACTAGGTTACAACATATAGTCAAGGGAAATCTAGCATGACAAGGACAGCTTTATCAAAGCTCATGACAGAAGCCTATGCATATGTAAGGAGCATGAAGAAGACATATATGTCTCAGGAAGCTTTTAAAGTTCAAGCATAGGAGGAGACTAGCAAGTCTTAGAATTTAGCAAAGCATATTGGGTTTTATTACAAAAGGAGATGTTGGACATAAGAGACACTATGCTAGGATATAACTTACAATGTAAGGGTGAGAAATAATAGAAGTAGAGGAGGTATAACTTACAACACAAAAACTCATTAAAATTTTGATACAGATTTAGAAGGGTAATGATACTAAGTTTAGCAATATTCCATTAAAAAATAGATTGATAATTAAAATTCACCTTGAGCTAACGTGAAAGGATACCACTTCCTTAATGTAGAAAAGTTCCAAAATATAACTTCCTTAATGTAGAAAAGTTCCTTAATGTTAAAGTATACCACTTCCTTAATATAGAAAAGTTTCAAAAAATACTAGGTAAATCCTTACAAAGAGGAAGTCTGTAGTCTTCCAAACATCTCCAATAGTTCTTTAATTTGTTTACATAATTCACTTTCTTACCATGATTTTAGCTAAATGTATAAAGGGTTAAGTGGGACATGTGTATGCACACACACACACACACACACACACACACACACACACACACACACAAGTGTATGTACATATATCTACATATACATACACGTTCACGTACACACATATTATACGTATGTATACGTGTGCATGCACATACACACATACACACATGTATTATATGCATGTGTGCATACGTGCACGTGCGCGCGCGCGCACACACACACACATATACATATGTACATATATATGGATAAGGTAGCTAGCACTGCCTCTGGCAAGGGCTAGAACTAGACCCTACCCCAAGAACCTCTGGCTCCACGAACTCGAACAACGAACCTCGCCTTACTCTAGACCAAAAGGCTTTGGCTGACAAGATAGGTAGTAAGATCAGTCCTAAGAAATAGGAATAGTACAAGGAGGAGGGGTAGTGTTTCTTTTGTCATACAAAAGAACACACTTCTAGGGCTTGCCCTAAGAAGACCCGTGTGGTGCAGACCGCTGACACCACAAATACATACATACATATGTCATACACAAAATATACATTGTATACATGTGTACATATACATACATGTGTGTGTACGTAAATAAATAAATATGTATATGTACACATACATACATATGTACACACAAAATAGACATTTTGTATATGTGTGTAATGAGGGGATTCCAGCCCAAGATTCCCACTTTCTAAGACTAAACCCACCTGAAACCTAGCTCTTTATGGCTCTAGGCAGCAATTATACTATCCACATTTTACAAACCTTTAATCCCGCCTAAGAATGCAGACCTTAACAAAACCCCTTTTTCAAAAGCCTTAAGGGTATCGCGCGGATTGCCCACTCTCAGAAAAATGGCTGCGAGTTTTATACCCAACATGAGCATCGAGGCAATCATGGAGCCTGGCGGAGCCCAAAGAGAAGTTTATCGTCGTTATCGGTGAGCTTCTGCTGCTCCTCAAATTCCCTTCGCTCATCTTTGCTCGAAATATTCAATTTTTTTTGGAATTAATGCGTGACTGAGTGTGCCCAAATGCTTGATTAAAAGGAGTAATTAAGACTTATTTAACCTTCACACGCTTGCAATAGGAGGGGGTCGTACAATCTGTACGGCATCTCGGGGTTGCAAACTCCTTTGTGCTCGTACATTTCTTTTTGAATGGGCTCAAGCACACAGTATTGTGCTCATAAACTGCACGGAGAGTTGGTCTTACAACAGATGATGGGCAGTATCAGCCGCAACGTTTGTTCGTATACTCAGGTGCAGTACTGTGTGCACGGACTGTTTGGAAACTCAGATGTACGATGCCATGTATTCGTACAACTTTATCGGGCTTAGCTAGACAGTGCAGTGGCAGCCATCGAACTGTCAGACCTGCTATTTAGATGCATTGAAGCCATACAGTGGTTTCCGTGCCATGTGACACTTCAATCAGGAAAAGCCCAAAAAATAAAATGGGGGAGGTTAGTGGGTCTTACTGTAATCTTTTGATTACAATCCTTCATTTGTTGTTCTGGTATAGTCAATAGGAGCAATGCTGGTAGTGATCATGGAGATGACAAAGAGTTTGGATGTCTCAACACATGCCGTATGGGAAGATATATGCGTGGGTATCCAATGTTAGCTATATTGAGAATGCTCTCACAAATGCAAGGGGAGGCATCAGTGGAGAGGAATGCATGATCATGCTGCATTTTGGGTTGGAGGAACGATTGATGAAGCGGTAGCAAACTTATTGGAAAAATTGCAGCTTTGAAAATAGTCAATTCCAGACCTCCAACACAGTTTGCAAGTCATTATCTGATTTATCTTCCTCTTCCTGCTTCTTCCAGCAAAAGATCTATTGATGCAGTCTTAGAGGGAATTGTCCTCCAAGTGTAAGGGTCGTAGGACCAGATTGTTGTGAGTTTGATGCACCATCAGTTTCTATTCTCTATGCAACAGCAGAAGGCGGTCCTCTCTTCTCGAACATAACAGGAAAACCTGTTTTGGTGGGTGGAGAGAGGCTTCAAGGGTGCAACAATATATGGCATTGTCAACTATGACAAGCAGGATTTGACACTGGCTTTTGGGACTGCTTTCTCCCGTTTGCAGTACACTGAGCAGTTGGAGGATGAGAAGGGGGGACCATTGATGAGGTAGTAGTTATTGTGTTTGAATTCGTAAGGCACTTATTTGGGGCTACAGCGTTGCAAATCAAAGGCAGATAAGCAATGCAGCTCCAGCCTGATCAGCCTTCTGTGCCAGCCACACGAACACAGCCTGCTGATTCCAGCCACACATGCACAGCTTGCTGATTCCAGCCACACGTTCAGAGCTCGCTGATGTCAGCTGCATGTGTGCGTAGCTGCCGGGAGTTTCAGAAATGAATTCTAGAAGGGTGGCCAGGACCCCTATGCCTCACGTTACTTTGGAGAAGATAAAACAATACAGAAAGCCACAAACATTCAACATTGAACATCCTTTATTGAATAAGCCAACGTGTTGGGTCATATTTCATTCTTTGGGAAATAACTTCCAGAAACCCTTTGTAACCATGATAACCATCTAACATCAACAATCCAAATGTTAAAGCTCACAACTTTGAAATTAAGAGTTTAGATTGAAATCGATGATTGGGAATTGTGTCCAAGTCATACTTGAAATTTGGGTTCAATTTTTGTATTAAATCTCAAGAGAATGTGTTGACAATGTAACGTTTTTTACAATTTCATTTGGTATGAAACATGTTTTCTTGCAGCTATGCATATGTGCAACCCCTGCTGCTTGTCATACAGCTCTGTTATGTCCTTACCGGAATGGTTTCACGCGAGGGGGCTTGGAGATGGTGTTTTTTTTCTTTTTCTTAATAACTCAAATAATGTAGGTCCCTTACCTTTTATAACATGTGTATATGACTAAAAGCCTGGGTTAGCTCACATTGAGGTGGCACTTTTGAGGACTGACACTCGCAGGTATATTTTGATCTTGTTTTGGTAGAGTTCATGGGATTTCTTATGAACCTTCCATCATTACTCACGTATGTTGTGATCATTGGTCTCATGGACGGTTGCTGCTTGCTACAGACTTCTTTCTTTCTTTCTCTTCATTGTTTGCTCTCCGATCTTGCGTTCTTGACGATGACTATTTGTATTCATCCATTATAGTGGATAAACAACAAATTAGATCGATACAATGAGCTCAGTTAAGGGCTTTAGCTTGAGTTGTAAGCGAGTTGCCATGCTGGGCTTCATCAGCATTGTTGTTGGCACCACCTTCTCTAATCATGCCCCAATCCTCACCTATGCACCGGAACTTGTCAATAGATCACAAAGATCCTGGATAGCCTCATCTAGGACCCAGAGATCGGCCAGAGCATTGAGGAGATTTGGGTCTCCTTCTACTTTGGTGTCGTTGCAGCTCTAGGTAGTAAGGCTCTGCAGAAGGTTAGCTACTTCGTGTAGGTGGCTTCCCACCACAGGTTTTAGGCTTTTGAGCAGGAGAGGAGTCTGCGCTGCAGCCTAGCCCACACTTCGCTGGAGGGCCTGGAGGTACAGCACATGGTGATGGAGTACCGGTATCACATGCGTGCTTCCTTCTGGACTCAGGCAGGAGATAGGGTGTGAGGAGATTTCTTCTTGGCCTCAGGCCCCCATCATAGCAGAGATGCGTCTGCCTTCTCCAAGATCCGGATGGGAGAGTGGAGTTGTACCCCTCCTCAAGTCTGAGGCCTAGCCATTGACTTTCACCGGGATCTTCTTGAGACTTCTTGGAGTCCCGCTTCCTGGATGACGAGGTAGAGCAGGCCGTGCTAGCCCTCCTCCGCTGAAAATAACCAGGCAAGGATGGTCTTCCAGTCTCGCTTTTCCTGGCATTGGGACATCACGAAGGTCGGTTTCTCTATGGCCTTTAATGAGGTCATTGCTTCAGGTTCTCTTTTCAAGCGCCTTGCCGAGGGTGTGATTGCGTGGAGGTGCATCAGCTGTGGGCCTGTGGCTTGGCGCCCATCACCTTGACCGGCACCATTTACAATATCCTCACTAAAGCCATCAGCTCTGTAATTTGATCATGGCACGTTGATATTTATCTAGGATAGAAGTATTCTGGATAACATCTTCACTTTCTAGGTGGTGACAATGGCACCCCAGCTTCATGAGGAGGACCAGGTGGTACTCCTCGACTTCAAGAAATATGACATGGATTGGCCTTTCTTGAAATTATGGTTCTGTGGATGGGCTTCTCAGGTTTGTAGGTGAGAGGTTTCCGTGCTCTACATTTCTGCCTCACAGCTAGAGTGTAGTGCGACGAGGAAATGCATGTCAGTTTGTCTGAAATGTGTTTTGCTAAAATGGCTGAAACAGTTATGTTGAAATTTCATTTTATTTTTGGCTATAAGAAGATAAAATTCTCCCATCTTTTCTCTTTTCATTCCATCAATTTCATGCAATCGATTTAGCTTGACTTGAGTTTGAGATTTCGAAGCTGGGCATGAATTTTCACATTTTAATTTTTGGTAGATAAAATGCTTCACAATTTCCATTTACACCTTCAGTTTTCAGTTATCGTTTTGAATTTAGGGATGAAATATTCATTTTCATCTTGGTCTTGAGCTTTAAAGATGATAATTCAATCTAGGGAGTTGGGTCTATATGTGAACCTAAAGGTTAAAAATTTGACCTCGATTTTCAGATTTGGGAATGATATATTCACATTTGGTCATTGGCATTTCTTGCAAATTTTCCCCAAATTTGAACATTTCCACCAAATTCAAAATTTCCTTAGAATTGGGCATTTTCCTTGAATTTGGCCATTTCCCCCAAATGTATGGTTCTCCCTCAATTCTCCCCAAAATTTCCACCTACTTTGGGAATTTCCCTTGAATGTGTCCAACATCTATGGTTCCTCCCCTCAAATTTCCCCCGGATCTAGGCATTTTCCCCAAATGTATGGTTTTACCTTCAATTTTCCCTGGGTATTTTTCCTAAATCTTCCCCAAATTTGGGCATTTTGAGCATATCCCTCAACTTTGCCCCAAACGTAATGTATCCTCCCTCTTTTCCCCCAAATTTGGGGGTTTTCTTTGAAATTTTTCAAATATGGGCATTTTTTTCTCAAAAATTTCTACAATTTTCCCCAAATTTACCAAAATGTATGGCTCCCCCCTGAAGGCTACGTACAGATTTGATGCAATTCCTTATGTTGTTTCTTGAATTTTGTATATGGATATAAAACTATCTTTAATTTACACTTTTTTAGTTGGGCGTTTCAGGGGCCACTTCTGTAGGCAATTCTTGAAAGTATATTTCTTTCTCGACCATTGAAACTGTTTTGGGCAACTATGCAGCCACCTAATAATAATGATATAAAGGTTTAGTTTCAGGCTTACCATGTGCAAAACTCAAAAGACCAATTAATCAGTGCACACATGGAACCATAAGGTTAGATTTTTGTCCAAACGTTTTTGGGGTTTTTGGGCATTTTTGAAACCCGCAAACATTCGTATGCATGAATGCCACACAATGTCCATGTGCAAAAAACAAGTCACACGCACATGTTCATTTCCCATATGCAACAATGCAAACATGACATAGATCACATGCAAAAATCTGTCAAGCATTTCTCCCATCTCATGGGGCTTGGCACCAATTTCCAAGCGGGAGAAAATTGGTAGGTGATTACGTTAAGTTTTAGTGACTTAAAGTTTGCCTCTCACAAGAGGATGCTAAGTGTGATACACCTGACTCCACAAGCATGGACGGCAAGGTTTATGATGTTTTTGGTCGAGTTTGGACAACCAATTTTGGGGCTGATTCGGCCCTTGTTTGGGAGCGGCAGGTGTGTGACAAAGTCCATCGATATATCTTGGAAAGGTCCATCCCCTTTGATCCTGGAACCTCAAAGCCTGGAGACTGTTCAACATACACCTCCTCCTGCAAGTCACCATTAAGGAACGCGGATTTTATATCCATCTGATATATGGGCCACCGTTGAGAAGAGGCAAGGGCAAGAACGGTCCGAATCGTGGTCATTCTTGCTGTCGGTGCAAAGGTATCCTCATAGTTGATGCCAAGCCACTGAGCATAACCCTTAGCCACAAGTCTGGCTTTGTGTTTGTCCACCAACCCATCTGACGTATACTTGGTCTTAAAGACCCACTTGACACCAATGACTTACCGTTTTGATGGCCTCGGAACTAACTCCCTAGTTTTATTCTTCTCTATGGCATCCAGTTCCACCTGCATGGCTTTCCTCCAAGTATCCTGGGAAAGGGCTTCCTTTACAGAAGTCGGCTCTTTGTCCCGCATGATACGAGACATCAAAGCATAGTTTACCTGTAAGAGCTCCGTTGAATGACTTGTCACGAACTCTATGCAATCTTTGAGGTCCGTCCTTTGTGGTCCACTCAGAGTGAAGCTCCGTAACACCTGACTCCTGAAGGGTGTCTAACAACCACTTGGGTACTCGAACAGAATGCGGAGCCTCCTATTGCTGTGGGGGATCATCTCCAGGCGTGGGCTCAACCTCCTCAACTGGCTGAGGCTGTCCATCTGCAATAATCGATTAGGAATCATCATTAGACTCATCTGGGTCTCCAAGAAGTGGTGGCTCATCAATAGAGGAAGCTATATCCTTTGGAAAGAGAGAAAGACAAGCTTCTAGGACTTTGAGTGAAGCTTCCCCCTCTGCTTCTTTGGAATGTGAACATAGGCATCACTCCCAAACACACAGAAATGGGAGACATTTGATTTCCTACCAAAATATGCCTCAAAGGGAGTCATCTTTGGTACTGAAGTCGTCGGAGATTGGTTGAGGATATGGACAGCCGTAGCCACACCTCTCTTCAAAGTGGACGAGGAAGATCACGATGTTCCAACATCGTCCTCGCCATCTCCACCAAAGTCCAGTTCTTTCGGTCAACTACTCCATTCTCTGAAGGTGAACCTGTATTGGCCAGCTCCCGCTTGATGCCGTGTTCCGCACAAAATCGCACAAACACATTGGAAGAAAACTCTCCTCCTTTGTCAGCCCAAAGAGTCTTTATTTGCAAGCCAGACTCTTTCTCCACCATCACATGCCACTCCTTGAACCGAGCAAAAGCTTGGTCCTTCTGGGAAAGGAAATAAACCCATGGGAATCCGCTACAATCATCAATAACAAGCAGCATAAAATACAAAGAACCTCCCAAGGATGGGGTTTGCATAGGTCCACACAAGTCAGTGTGTTCCAACTCCAAAGGTTTCGAAGCCCGCCTAGAAGCCTGCTTCGGAAAAGATTCCCTGTGCTGCTTGCCATGAATGCAAGAACTATAGTAAATCGAAAGTTCCACAAGGCACCGATTTGAGTGCCTGTAAGAGAGGAGAGTGTTGAGAGTTTTTAGATACCGTTCTCCACACCGCCTTCCCAAACAACCTGGCTTGTTTCTCTGTCCCATAGAGCAACATAATACTCCTCATACTCCACCCGGAAGCCAGTCTTGCAAATCTCATGCACTGACAATAGATGAAAACCAAGTGCGGGGACGTAAAGAACACGAGAGGAATGCTTCCCTCCTCTGCCATCAGGAATGACCTCCATCCAGCCCTCACTATGAATCGGTATAGTGGAATTGTTGCCAATGAAAATGCGACCTGACTGCCGTTTAAGATCCTGTAAGAACTCACAGGAAGGAGTCATGTGCCTGGAAGCACCACTATCAAGAATCCACTCCCGAGTATCCCTGGCGGTGAAGCCAACTGCCTCCTTGCTCAAAGAATCTGAAGAATGTGCTATATACACATAAGAAAATCCCGGAATCTACAATGGAGAGTGTGGGGGGCAAGGGGCCATTTTATATGGCCCCAGGTTATTGGGCGGCCAGTCTAAAACAGGCCGACAACAGCCAGATGCTCACGACCAGCAAAAGGAGTGCTCATGACCAGCAACACCCTGGTCGGCCAGGTCCCAGCAGTGAGCCAGGTCTGCAGATCGGGTCGGGTAGCAAACAAACCAGTCGGCCAACAACTGAATCAGCCGACAGCCCTCCCGCACCCAGAAAAATGGAAAAAATACATGGAGAGTGAGGAAAAATGGGGGAACACCAAAATTAGGCGGGCACACCCACAACAGAGACCCTGGTGTACTGTACAGACAGGAGATGACTGCTAACAGTCGGATGTCCTCAGCACTGATTATATATCCAAGGTAGTGAACCTCGAACAAATAAAATTCCGACTTCTTCTCATTGACGTAGAGCTTGTTGCTTTCCAACAACTTCAAAACTTTCTCTAGATTAACGTCATGCTGCTCAACCATAGCTGAAAATACTAGTATGTTGTCCAGAAATATGAACACACTTTTTCCTATTTCCTTGAAAACCCGGCTGGTGCGTTCGTGTCACCAGCTTGGACATTTCCCAGTATGAAAGGGGTCTTGTGGACTCCAGGATGTCTAAATATTTGGAAAGTACAAGCTTTGGGAATGGGGGATTATCCTAGAATACACAGGACCACACTCCTAAAATTTAGGAGAGTTGCTATTTTTGGCCAGACTCCGATGGAAATTCTGTTCGCGTCATTACATTTGGAATTGAGCAGATACCAAGAGTTGGCAAAGTGCCTATGACAGAATGTCTACCAGTTGGGATATTTTTAGAGATAAAGTTTATGGACGGACCCATCTCTTAGACTGGGACATGTTGTGTGGGAGGAGGAGGAATTAGGGTTAGTTCATGTGTGGGAGACATACACAGAGAAGAACAAGGGAGAGAGAGAGAGAGTTGTGGGGATAAGTCAACTCATCAATAGCATGAGTGTGTGACTCCCCTATCACACATGTATATTGCACTAGTACACATAGTGCACTTAGTACATTAAAAGTACTAAGTGTACTATGTACTATAACTTATGAGCTTGTACACACTATAAGGGTGGGCATAGTGCCTTTACCCCAACAACCTCCCACTTAAAGGCAAAGTGCCCTTAAATGAAGGAAAAGAAAAATCAGCATGTACATGATAATATACAAGGCCATATCAAGGCTGAAACTGGCCTCATCCAATGCCCATCAAGTGTCTGCAATGAGCAAACCGCTCCGGAGGCAAACTCTTTGTCAATAGATCAGCCGGGTTGTCATCCGTATGAATCTTAACAAGCTGAATTTGCTTGTTCTCTATCATCTCTCTGATGAAGTGATACTTCACATCCACATGCTTCGTCTTTGCATGAAAGACAGGGTTCTTTGCCAACTGGATGGCGCTCTGACTGTCACAATGCAACAATGGAATATCCCCTGTATAGCCCAAATCAACCACTAACCGAGATAGCCATAATGCCTCCTTGCAAGCCTCTTGGCTGCAATATACTCGGCCTCTGTAGTAGATAAGGTTGTGCACTTCTGCATCCTGGATATCCATGACACAACACCTCCTGTGAATGTAAACACATAACCGGTAGTAGACTTCCGGTTATCTGGATGACCGGCATAATCCGAATCCGTGTAACCATGCACTAATGCATCCTGTTTGCCAAAACAAATGCACAAATCCTGTGTGCCCTTCAGGTATCTCATGACACCTTTCACTGCTTCCCAATGCTTCTTGCCAGGGTTGGCCATGTATCTAGAAACCACTCCCACTGCAAATGCAATGTCCGGCCTAGTAGCAACCATGGCATACATGAGACTGCCACAAGCTGAAGCATATGGAATCTTGGCCATATCAGCCCTGTCTCTATCTGACTGTGGGCTGTCCATAGCACTGAGTTTCACATATGGAGGCAAAGGAGTACTAGTCTTCTTCCCCCCATCCATATTGAACCTCTGCAAGACTTTGCCAATGTATTCCTTCTGAGACAAATACAACACATGCTGATTTCTGTCCCAAAGTATCCGCATACCCAAGATGTGATTTGCATCACCCAAATCCTTCATATCAAAGGTTTGATGCAGCCTCTGCTTCAAGGCATCCATCTCTTTACGAGATTTCAGGAGAAGTGATCTATGTCACTTCTCCTGAATTTCTGAGATTTCATGAATGTATCAAATTTATGATACCATTCTCTTGGTGCCTGTTTGAGCCCATAATGACTCTTTTTCAGCTTGCATACAAGCTTCTCCTTTCCTCTCACTGCATAACCCTCTGGCTGCTGCATATATATCTCCTCATGGAGATCACCGTGAAGAAAAGCAGTCTTCACATCCATCTGAATCAAGTCCAGATCATCATGTGCAACCAAAGCTAACACAGCTCTAAGTGTGGTCATTTTGACCACTGGAGAGAAGATCTCATCAAAGTCCACACCATATTCCTGCTTGAAGCCCTTAGCCACTAACCTGGCTTTGTATCTTGGCTTTGCATCTGGTGCAACTTTGAGCCTGTAAACCCACTTGCATGGCAAAACCTTCTTGCCTGCAGGCAAATGCACCAACTTCCAAGTTCCATTTTTATGCAGAGAATCCATCTCTGACTTCATGGCACGCTCCCATAGAGCCTTGTCTGCCCTCTGTAAAGCCTCCTTATAACATGAGGGTTCCCCACAGTCAGTAAGCATTAAATAGTCAACCCCTGGAACAAACTTGTCAGGGGCTCTGGAGGGTCTTGTGGACCTCCGTACCCAATGACCATCATTTGCAGGTTGCTGTCCAGCCTGCATATCACCCATTGGTGGCTCCTGTTCCATGCCATAAGGCTGAAATATCATGCCCGGTATTTCTTCTAACTGTGGTATATCCATAGGGATATCTTCTGCCATCTCTGGCTGTCCATTTGGACCATTTTCAGCACCATTTAAGGGCTGGTTTTCCTGCTGTAATGGCTGATTTACAGCCCTTTGTTGTTGTCCACGATGTCCATCATCATCAAAGATGACTCTGCCAGGCTCCTGTTGCCTTGCAGGCTCCTTATACATGCATGTTTCATCAAAAATGACATCATTGCTGCGTATAATCTTTCTATTCACGGGATCCCAAAGTCTATACCCCATTTCACCTCTGTCACCATATCCTAGGAATATGCATTTGTGAGACTTAGGATCAAGTTTGGTGCGCATTTCCCTGCGTATGTGCACGTACGCAACGCAACCAAACACTCTCAAGTGCTTGTATGACGGAGGCTTCCCTGTCCATACTTCTTCTGGCACTTTCCCACCAAGCCTCGTGTTAGGTGACCTGTTTATAAGGTGAACGGCTGTCATAACAGCCTCAGCCCAAAAACCATGAGGTAATGCAGCATGTGACAACATAGAACGGACCTTCTCCTGTATGGTCCTGTTCATCCTCTCTGTTGTCCCGTTTTGTGGAGGATCATAAGGAGTAGAGAGCTCCCTCTTGATGCCTTTAGCATCACAAAAGTCCTGAAACTGTTTGGACATATACTCTCCACCATTGTCGGAACGCAAAGCCTTCAGTGTTTTGCCAGTTTGATTCTCAACATGAGCAACAAACTTCTGAAACACTGAGAATGTATCACTCTTCAAACGAAGAGGATAGACCCACACCTTGCGTGTGGCATCATCAATGAAAGACACAAAGTATTTTGCCCCTCCCAAAGAAAGCTGAGGCATCTCACATACATCTGTATGCACAAGCTCTAACTGAGCATCTTTCTGTCCAAGAGCTTTCTTGTGGGGGCACTGTAGTTGCCTACCATATATACAATGCTCACAAAACTGAAAACTTGAAAACTTTAGAGAAGGCAAGTAACCCAAACGAGACAATTGCTCCATTCCCTTGACACTCATGTGTCCCAACCGGCTATGCCACATAGAAATTTCCGGCAGCTCGGTTGCATTTACATTAGCATGGTGACAAACACCTGCATGCATAAAGTAAAGAGTGTCCACCTTAGAGCCTCTGGCAACAACCAGTGAGCCCTTACTAATCTTCCACTTTCCACTACCAAATGTGGTAACATAATCAGCATCATCAAGCTGTCCAGTAGAAAGCAGATTCTTCTTGATCTCAGGCACATGCCTGACATCATGGAGCATAAGCTGTGAGCCATCTGAAAACAGAAGCCTCACATCACCTTTGCCAAGAATCTTGCATGCATGGTTATCACCCAAATAAACCACTCCTTCATTGCCAGCAGTATACCTGACAAACAAGTCTCTGCAACCTGTGACATGAAAGGAGGCACCTGAATCAATGATCCATGAGTGCATACCATGACCACCTGTAAGAAGTGAATGGGCATCAAGTGAAGACGTAAATAGGACCTCATCCTCACTGCCACCTGCATGTGACACATTGATTTCTTCAATCTTGACTCCACTTTTGCCCTTTGGCTTTACATCTTTGGCTTCATCTTTCTCTTTGTCTTTGCCTTTTCCCTTTTCCTTTTGATCATTTTTCCATTTGTAGCATTGCTTTTTAATGTGTCCCTTCTTGCCACAATAATGGCATTCTAAATCCTTTTTGGAGCGAGACTTGCTCCTTCCCCTTTCTTGGCTTTTTCCCCTTTGCTGGGATCTCCCACGTGCATTCATTGCATTGGACTTTCCAACAGAGTTGTTTTTCCTCTTCATCTCTTCTTGAAGAAGAGCACCCTCAACATCTGCATATGACAACATAGCATGCGAATTGCTAGTGGCTGTCCTGAATGTGTCCCAACTCTCTGGCAAAGTGCATAACAGAAAAGTGGCTTTGAACTCATCGTCCATTGCCAACTTTTGATTAATGACCTGGCTGACAATACCATTAAACTCATTTAGATGGGCTGTCATAGACGCCCCTTCCTTCATCTGAAGACCTATGAGTTTCTTCAACCAATACACTTTGCTTGAGGCACTTTGTTGGGCATACAAGTCCTACAATCTCTGCCACATTCCCCAAGCTGTCTTCTCTTCACGAATGCTGAAAAGTAAAGAGTCTGACACAGACAACATGATAGTAGATCTTGCCAGCTCATCCATATCTTCCCACTCTTCAGCAGTAAGAGAAGCGGGCATTACACCCCTTTCTTTGATAGGCTTGTGCTGCTTTTTCTGGAGCAACACATTGTAGCACTGGGTTTGCCAAATATCATAATTATGCGAGCCTTCAAGCTTCTTGATGTGAAGCAATGAAGAGCTCTCACTTGTGGTTGCCATAGCAAAATGCAACATGTCAATGCCTGACTCCCTGCAAAATGTGCAAACACTGCACCAAAAGCACACAAAGTGCTCACAGTTGTTCTCCCAAGCTTTATCTCCCACTGCGGAAGCAAGAATGTAACTTTTTTCCCACTTTATGTGATGAAATCACCAAAATCTGGTTGCTGCAGATTTTGGACAGCACCTTAAATGTGCTCTGTTGCCCTTCCAAAGTACTGTACAGCAGAACCCCGGTGCCCGTCAACAGCACATTCAACGGAAGCCCGAGCATCAGCATCAGCATCAATAGCAGCACCAAATTCATCAATTTTTTTTTTCTGCAACAAAAAATCAGAAATTACAAGGTATCTTGCTTCAATTTTTTTTAGGGATTTGCAATTGAGCAAGTACAATCATCAATTGAGTAGGTACAGGCGCCGAATTGCTCAATTTTTGAGCAAAATTGGCAAAATTGGGTGACATTGGTCACAATCAGGATCAATTTGCAGGAAATTGGTCACAATCAGGATCAATTTGCAGGAAATTGGATGTCAAAATTTGGGGCTTTTGATGTAATTGTGCAATTAAGCACTCATACATGCTGTATGATGTGAAAAATCGCACATTTGGGCAAAATTGCAGCAAATTGCAGTGCAAATCAAGGGGCTTTTGTGCCGATTGGATTGATTTGCATGCAGGCAATCGCATTTGATGCTTTGGGCAATGTGTTGATGCCTGTCAAGCACTCAATGTGCCTGTAAATCAAGGGGGTTTCATGTATTGGATGTATATGTGGCCAGGGGGAAGCATCGTGAACACTCTGGATGTCTTTATGTGCGTCAATGTACCATGTATGATCAGCAATTGATCATACATGGATGTCTTTATGTGCGTCAATGTACCATGTATGATCAGCAATTGATCTTAAATCAAGGGGCTTTTCAAGTTTGTATGCTTGTTGAGCTTGGCAAAGCAGCAGGCAAGACATTTATGCAATCCTCAAAAATCAGCTTGCAGTCAAGGGGCTTTTGCCCAATTTCTGTTCGGGACTGTTTTATGCAGTGTTCGGGACTGTAAAAGTCTGATTTTTACTCATTTGGACAGCCAGGAGAGCATTTATTGCTATTGTACCTGCTGGTACAGGTTTGGCACAGCTTTGTGCAAGTTTTGGCATGGCTGTACACTGTTTTGAGTGACCAAAAGGTTCAATTTCAGCTGCTGTACTTGCCGGCACAGGTTTGGTGCTCACCGCACCATTGACTACTTGATGCTCATCGCTTCTCGCCTATGGCGCTGCTTTCGCTTCTGTTTCGCCTAGCGCCAGCTTTGCTGCCTTCGCTTGATTAGCTGCGCCTGACTCCTTGCTAGCTGAGAGCAGTTGTGTGGGGTTACGCCTTGTGGCCACCAACACTTTGCTGCTAGCCGGTGCCTGCTATCAAGGAGAAGAGGGAAGAGGGAGGGATCACTAAGCTCTGATACCAGTTGTGTGGGAGAAGGAGGAATTAGGGTTAGTTCATGTGTGGGAGACATACACAGAGAAGAACAAGGGGGAGAGAGAGAGAGAGTTGTGGGGATAAGTCAACTTATCAATAGCATGAGTGTGTGACTCCCCTATCACACATGTATATTGCACTAGTACACATAGTGCACTTAGTACATTAAAGGTACTAAGTGTACTATGTACTATAACTTATGAGCTTGTACACACTATAAGGGTGGGCATAGTGCCTTTACCCCAACACATGTGGCAAGAAAGTGGACCAAAGTGAGACAAGTGGCCTGACACTTATTAGAAAGTGGATCAAAGTGAGACAAGTGGCCTCACACTTGTCTCTTCAGCTATTGTGTGGCTCTCCACTTGTCATGTGTCTCTTGTTGCACACTAGCCTCTACCACCATTACAGGCTGTCCTAATGATGGCTACTCTCTTTCTCTCTCACTTGAAGGCTGCCCATGAAGAATACCGGCTGTTGGGGACTGTTTTGGAGGCTTCCATCGCGAAGAAATACTGAAGGCAAGGGTATTTAATCATTTATTATGATTTCTAGCCATTGTACTTGTTGTACCAGCATTTGTACTTGTTGTACCTACTGTACGAGTCACCGTACCGGCTGTACCAACCATTGTACCTATTGTACCAGCCATTGTATCGGCTCTACCAACCATTGTACCTGTTGTACCGGTTGAATGGAGAGTTGTACTTGCTGTACCAGCTCTATTGCGTGAAGACCGGTGGTTTTTTGGGGAAGAATCAATACTCACACGGAGGTATATGGATTATGTTGTTGGCTCGGCATTTCTACAGCCTATGTTCCGGCTTGGTAGCCTCGTGTTGGGCTGTGTTATGGCATTTGTATATGGATAATCCGGCATCTCTCGTGGGGAGAGTAAGGTCCTCAAAGCTTGTACATGATATTATTCTCCTTGGGTAATAAAATACTCCAAGGGGGGGTCGGCCCATTCCGGCCTCTATGCGGTGTCACACGTGCAAGCTCCATTTTCAGCGTTTGTGGATGTTTTGTCCAGCTTTATGTTTTATGCAAAGTGATGATGGATATGTGTTAAGGCTGTGGCCATGTTTAAATGTTTTAATATGCTTTGATGGTATCGACAAGTGTGTCAAAGGCCCTAGTCCCCCGGGCACCCGCTGCGAGTTACATTGGTATCAGAGGGACGGGTGGGTTTCGTACGGAAGGTTGTCTTGGGGATGTTCCCCTCAGCAATCCTCACCTGGTGGTACCCACTCTTTTAAGTCCAATTTCGAGAACACCTTGGCTCCATTCAGCCTCTTGAGAATATAATCTATTCGAGGCATCGCGAACTTACTCTTGATAGTCAGCTTATTGAGTGCACGATAATCGACACACAATTGAGAAGAACTATCTTTCTTCCTGACGAATAGGATCGGTGCTGCAAATGGCAACACACTAGGGTATATGAAGCCAAATTGCTATAGTTCTTGGAGTTCGTGGTCCAACTCCGATTCCATGGCCTTGGATAGGCGGTATGGAAACTTGCTCGGGGGATTCGAGCCTGGGAGGAGGTCTATCTTGTGGTCCTCCGGTCTAGATGGGGGGGGTTGGGGAGGGAGATTGTCTTGAAGAAAAGTCTTCTAGAACTTTTCATGGAGAGCATGGTACTTCACTAAAGCACTGGCCACCGTTTCGGTAGTTTGGATGTATATCATCGCACATTGTGCACCTTTCTTGATTTCTCGTTTAGCCTGCAAGTGGCTTATGAGAGAAAAGTTCGGGATTCTTGGCTCACAAAATTAATGGACACTGGAGCTTTGGACACATTCCGGGTAATCTGAAAAGTGTGCTTGTTCCAATTGATATCTGGTTGGAACTTGTGAAACCTTTAAATTCCCAGTATTATGTCTGCCCCTCCTACAAGACGGGCAACCATAAAATCTCGCACAAACTCAATGCCATGAAGCACTAATTTAGCACCTTGAGCTTCAAACTTGATGCTCGTTGTCATTCTTGTGCCAAAACTCTCAAATTTCTTGTCTATTGAATTCAGGATGAAATGGGAGCGGCCTATTTCGTGACCACATCCTCCATGGTGCCGCTATCAAATAATATGACGACTCTTTGGCCACCTATGTAGCCTAAGGTCTTGAGCAATTCGTTGCGCTCATACTCCTGGTCTTGGGCGCCCTTCTGCTTATCTTCGAGCTCTCGGCTAATGATCGCACCAACTGAAGCACCGGGATTTGAAGAACTAGGGACAACACTGGGGTTTGTGGGGGAGTTGGGCTCATCACCACGGAAGCTGTGGAGGCTGGGGTAGGTGTTTGTGGAGTGGTAGACTTCTTCGGACAATCCTTGGAAGTGTGTCCTTTTGTGTGACAAAAGAAACACCTACTCTCCTTCTTGTACTGAGCTGTCTCCTCAGCATTCAATTTCCCACTGGTCTTGCTTGCCTGAGCTTTCTGGTCAGGAGTAAGGTTGCCCGCGAGGCTGTTGCCTTGGGAGTGGCAGGCTGGGAAGACTTGGGCTTTTCGCCATTATGCTTCATTTTAGCACTCTGTGCAAGCGAGAGTGCATCCTCGAAGGTGGTTGGGCTAAACATACGCACTTTCCATTGGATTTACGTGTCAAGGCCATAAATGAATTGCCCTTTCTTGTCCTTGTTAGATATGCCCAATTGCAAAGATAAGTTCAAAATTTTATTGGCAAACTGGAGGACTGGTTGTGCGTTTTGATGCGCCCTCCTAAACTCATCTTTGAGTCGCTCAAGGTAATGGGGCGGTAGAAACCGCTGCTTACGGTCGAGGATAAACTCGTCCCCAACATAAGCTACCATACCTTATCTAGTGTGGGCATGAGCCCACTGGGTCCACCAAGGAATGGCCTCACCTTCCACGTATCAACTAGCCAAGATCACTCTGTCAATATCATTTTTTTTAACTGCAGCAAAATAAGCTTCAAATTGACGCAACCAAGAATAAAGAGT
Organism: Cibotium barometz; assembly: GCF_041138505.1. Lineage (NCBI taxonomy): Eukaryota > Viridiplantae > Streptophyta > Polypodiopsida > Cyatheales > Cibotiaceae > Cibotium > Cibotium barometz. Next base: position 40,596,238 of record NC_141075.1, read on the forward strand.
TGTGGGGTCGAGTTTATCATTATACTTACTAAAGTTTATTTTCTTGGGAAAATGACTTGAGGAAGCCGCTGGTGTCATTCTTGTGTGTAAAGCCGCAAGGTATCTTTCGTGTTCCACGCGTCGCCTGGTGCAACAGCACAGGATGCTGCCACACGGTCATCTATCATTCGAATCTCCATTGCTCTCATTTGTAACTCAAGTGTCGAACTCGGCTGCAGTCATAACCCTTCAAAAGGGTCAGTCGGTAGAGGATCTGATGTCAGGATTTGGGAAACGGAAGGAGAGGGAGGAGGAGACGAAGAAAAAGGGGTTGGAAAACGGGTGCGCTCTTCTAGGGCCAAGATTTGCGCCTTCCACTCTTAGAATTTGGTGCTCTGTTCTACGATTGCTCGCATCATCTGTTGGAACATATCATGCACACTGAAGTCTGCCACCCTCGAAGGATTGCCTGGTGCACTTTGTTTCGAAGTTCGTTGTTCTCTCTCTTTGTCGAAGCTCCCCATAGCAAGAAAATGCACTTCCTTTCCAAAGCGCAATCTGACCATCCACTATGCGTGTGGGAGACTTCCGGAGGCTTTTGGAGGTTGAAAAGCAACCGTCCTTCTAGGGACAGGAGTCACACCGAAAGGTGTGGTCCACCGGAGTCTAGAAACCAACCACAGAAGCGAGAATTTTTTTTTCTTTTGTTTTTTTCTGGTTTTTTGGTTGAATCTCCACACTTGAAGAAGGCTCTGATACCAATGTAACATGCGGAATCTTGGTGGAAGAATCGGTAACTTCAATGCTCACAATTCAGAAATCATTCACGACAAAGATAACACACAACATAGGGGAGAGAGAGAGAGAGAGAGAGAGAGAGAGAGAGAGAGAGAGAGAGAGAGAGAGAGAGAGAGAGAGAGAGAGAGAGATGAAATGATATATTAACGTCTTCAAAAGGCCAAAATGACCTATGAGACCAAAAAGGTTACAACAATTGGTGGATCTGATACAATGTCTGTGTAAGAAAAGCTAAAACAACTAAACAACTAACTGAAACTGAAACAACAACTATGAGGAAAAGTAAGAGAGAGAGAGAGAGAGAGAGAGAGAGAGAGAGAGAGAGAGAGAGAGAGAGAGAGAGAGAGAGAGAGAGAAATGAAATGAAATGTTATATTAACGTCTTCAAAAGGCCATAATGACCTATGAGACCAAAAGTTACATCATGGTGGATCTGATACAATGTCTGGATAAAAAAACCCAGAAAATGAAAAATAAAGATGAGAGAGAGAGAGAGAGAGAGAGAGAGAGAGAGAGAGAGAGAGAGAGAGAGAAAGTTATATTAACGTCCACGGGAGGCCGAATCCGACCTATGGGACAGATCAGGTACATCCATTTACATTCCACTCTGGGTATCGATGCCAAAGAGGCATAAAACTGAAAAAAAATAACTCAAAATGAACTCTTAAGACTCTTAAGAGTTTAAGTTACAATGGGTTTTATTGCATCTAGTTCGAAATTGAGGTTCAAAATAAAAATAGCTATATTTCATCCATGGATGGATTTGCTCTTGAGGGGGGTGGGGTACGGAATTCTTTAATGATTGCTTGTCCTCCTGTGTATATTGCCCATTTGCCATTCTTTCTTGCTTCTTTAACTTTATTCAGCTCTGCTGATTTGTTCTTGAGTTGTAGCGGGGTGACTTCATCAGCTATCCATACCTTTGTCCCTTGGAGAGACCTTGTTTGCTTCATCACTGCTTCCTAAGTCCACGAAGGAGACTACTTTGCTCAGTTGTGCTGTAAGTACATCTGTATCTAATATGTAGTCTTCTCGAAGCTCTTGAGCTATGTCTGCCCTATCCCAGCCTTGAGGAAGACCACCGACTCTGATTACCTTTTTGTTACTTTCCGTTCGTTCCTTTTCTTTGACCGCTGATATGACTTCTTTAACAAAATCTTGTGAGTTAATTGAATTTACCTTTGAAACATGGTTTGTCGTTTCTGTTTGTAGTGTTGTAGGTATGGGTCCTTCTCGTGCTTCTTCTTGCTTCGTCTTCATGGATTGCACTTGCACTTTCAGTTCGTTGATTTGTTCATCTTTCTTGATAGTCTCGTGTTTCAGTGCTGCTAATTCTCCCTGGAGTTTCTTCAGTTCTTGCATGAGGTAGGCTTCCCATGGTGTCGGCTTGCTCACGGGTGGAGGAATGGGCGGTAATCGTATAGCGGTGACTGAGGCAAAAGAATGCAATGTAGATCTGTCTCGCTCCAACCAGTACCATAATGGGGGTGTAATATGTGATACATAGGCGATGGTGAGGCAAGAATACCTTGGAGCATGATCTCCGTGTGTGAGTGTAAGTGAGCTAGCCGCTCCTGGATATGGTGCTGATGTCGAGCCCGTATCTCTGTGATCTCCCTCTGATGTAGTCTGGGAGTCTGGTAGCCTGGTGCAACCTATATGCGTAGGGTATACAAGAATGCAATGTAGATCTGTCTCGCTCCAACCAGTACCATAATGGGGGTGTAATATGTGATACATAGGCGATGGTGAGGCAAGAATACCTTGGAGCATGATCTCCGTGTGTGAGTGTAAGTGAGCTAGCCGCTCCTGGATATGGTGCTGATGTCGAGCCCGTATCTCTGTGATCTCCCTCTGATGTAGTCTGGGAGTCTGGTAGCCTGGTGCTCTTAGTCTCTGTCTGGCTCGGAGGTCCGCAGCGCGTTTAAGTGTAACCCCCTCCTGTGTCAGGGTAGGCACTGGGATAGATCTCTGGAAGAAATCAGTGAGCTGGAGCTGTCGCCCACCTCTCCCTGTGGTATGAGTCCGTATCAGTGTCTCTCTGTGGCACTGTGTCTCTAACAAGAACTGGCCAAATCTGCGCTGGTTTGCGGACTCCATGATTTGGCGGAGTGAGGGATGTCCATTGAAGATGGTGGTGTATCTCTCTCTAATGACACTATATGCTCTGCATCTGCATACATAATGTTCCTCACTCTCAACCTCCTCTTGGCATAGTCTGCATATCCTCTCTGCTCTGGGGATCCGTGCTGCCCTACCTGCCTCAATCTCAAGCTGGTGTGATGACACTCTGAGCTGGCTAATCGCCACTCGGGCATTGTGAGGCATGTACACATCCATGTATCCAGGTCTCTGTATGAATCCATCTGCTGAGATACGCATAAATTGATCTTTGTAGTATAGCATCTTCGGCGGTAGAGGCTGACTGGGTGTAATCCAAGTCTCTTGAGTGTATCGCTGCCATAAATCCTGCCGAAGGACTTTGTTCCTCTCACTGTGAGAGAGCTGGATGTGTGTGGTGCATGTATATCATACTGGAAAGGTGGCAGGTGATCTATGTCGAGACCATGCTGAGTGAGCCACTGTATCATGTGTGAATACCATGATCTCCTATCTCCACTCTTTGCGAGTTGCCTGGACGCCTCAAAAGCTCTATGTGAGAGTGGATCTGATGGCATATCTCTGATCCTCTGTATGAAGCAGATCGTCTGGAAGAGGGCCTCTACTAGCATAGGAGGTGCAACAAACTCCGTCCAGACAATGTCATGTGGGACGGAGGGTTTGGTGTGGATCATCCGTGGAATAGCCCGTCATATACATGATGCTCATATATGTCTGCCAGGTCATGGGTGAAGTAGAAAGTTGTATGCGATGCATGTGTGGGTTGTGTGGCTGCTGGTGTGGAGCTCAAGAGGTACGTGTGATCCGCACCAAGTGATCCGCACCAATAGGACAAGGGGGGATGGTGAAAGATGTCACTGCCTGTGTGGTCTCCATGGACCCCATGATGTAGTCCACTGTGCTACCCCCCCTTGATCGTGGAAAGCATGTCAGTGCTCCTGAATCCTGCCACCACTGTCTCATCCCGTTATAAATAACGAGATGGTGTCGCGCTCCCAGCTCAAGTAAGTGATGACCATATTTGGTATTATCCGGCCCCATGTCCTCTGACACCTTGCAAGCTCCCGTGTCCTCCACCTCTAGTGTGTGCATCACCTCGTGGTTCTCAAAATCATAAATGTTGCACTGTCGGCTCTATGTCCGTGCATTGAATTCCCTTATAAGGAGGACTTCCCCCAGGTTGGAGTAGTGTATGATCTCATCTGAAAGGGCTGCATATGGTGACTCTCCCAATGGCCATGTGTCCTCCTCCTCCCCTCTACTCTCCTCCTCTGCTGTCATGGCATATCTGGATCCTCTAGGAGAGAAGTAGCATAGAGCAATGTATAACACCCTGTCTGCTGAGAGCTGCAGTCTATGACACGGCCATCGCGATAGAATGCTCTCTTGCCCTCTTTCCGGGCCTGTAGGACTCTCGGCATGCATGTTTTCCTGTGTTCTATTTGCATCCTTGTAAGGTCGTCATCCAAATAGATGGGATCTCCCTGTAATCCTCGTAGAATCACCCTCTTCCTCATGAAGTTGACCCTCTACATCTCTCCTGCAAACTGTAGGATGAGGGCTCGCTTGCGTGTTGAGTCTTTACCGGCTCTCCATGCTTTGGTGAAGGGGAGAGGGTCCTCTTCCCTGTAGCCGAGCCTCATGCATAGAAGCTGTCCATCTTTCTCGGGAGTGGAGTCGGGTGTTTTGGCTATACGTGTGACTCAAATGTTGAGGCGGCGGGCGTGCCTCATCTTCTCCTCCTCAATGGTGGTGTGAATGATTTGGTGTTCTTCCCTTCTCCTCCCTCACTTCTTTACGGATGTTCTTCTTCACCACTTCAACCCATCCTGACTGCTTGGCTTCGAGTTTTCCCTCCATGTCCTGTGTGATCTCCTTGGAGATCTCTTCTTTGATGGCCATGAGAGTGTTGTCATTGATCTCCCCTTCTTCCTTCTCGGTGTTCTTGACGGCTACTAGTTCCACTTTCAATGCACTCACCTCCTCCTTGAGTGCCGTGTTCTCTTGTTCAAGGTCCGTGACCTTTCGAGGGCCATGATGTGCCGGCGGGCGGACAGGTAGACGGGTAGGGTGCGCGCGCGAGACAGAGAGAAATGAAATGATATATTAATGTCTTCAAAAGGCCAAAATGACCTATGAGACCAAAAAGGTTACAACAATTGGTGGATCTGATACAATGTCTGTGTAAGAAAAGCTAAAAACAACTAACTGAAACTGAAATAACTGTGAGGAAAAGTACGGTACTAGGAGCTCCTAATGGATAACATCTGGGAGGAAAACTCTAGCAACAAAGGTAAGCAGAGAGAGAGAAGAAAGATATATTAACGTCTACAAGAGGCCAAAGTCGGCCTATGAGACAAAAAATAATACAACTGTGTTCTTCCGGTCATCGGAAAAAAAGAAAGAAAAGAAAAAGTGTGCATGTGTCTGGATACAACTGTGAATCATTATGGATCGGTGGAGCCCATATACAAACAATATAAAGGGGGGTGGGGATGTGGATGGAGTGCTAAGGCAAGATGCATCTCTATATGCTGAAGGGGTAGTACAAGCATGCTATGCAGATCTATGTCTAACTCCGTCCAGTGCCATAAGAGGGATATAAGATATCATACATCGCCGATGCTGAGGCTGTGAATAGTGGAGGCTGCAAGCCCTGGTGCCCAAACCGCTGCTGCATACATCAAGGCTGGTGTCACTAATGTATCAAAGAGCCACCCCTTCGTGCGGGGTTCCTGAAAATGTGCCTGATGACACTGACGCTCAAGGCCAGCAAGAGCTGCGTACCCCCGGGTCACTCTGTCTTGGACTGCCTGAGCCATGGAGAAGCGTCCAGCTGAGCTAGTAAATGTGATGCCAAGGTAAACATAAGAGCTCACCACCTCGACCCGCCCTCCTGCTAATGTGAGAGTAGTGTGGCTCCTGACTGCGGGTGAGGTATGGAAGATCATAACCTTGGTTTTCCCAAGGTTCACTGTGAGACCCTGCTGTGCGCAGAAGTCATCAAGAGCCACAAGGTGTCTTTGAAGCCCAACCTGCGTGTCGGATACCAAGACGATGTCATCAGCATAAAGCATAACATGGACAGTAATACCTGATAGCTCAACCCCAGAGCCTCCTCCGTGTGTGATGTAATCGACCACCTCATCAATATAGAGCCCAAAGAGCGTGGGGGAGAACGGGCACGGCTGCTTCACACCAATGGTGCTAGCAACTGTGTCGGACAAGCCTCCTGGGCATCGGACTCTCCCAAAGACCTGCTCATATAGCCTGTATATCCCCCACATCATGTCTGAGGGTATGCCTAGTGTCTGTAGTCGCCGAAAGAGGCGCTCTCTGGGCACAGTATCAAATGCCTTGCGGAAATCTACAAAGCAACAATAGAGCCATTGCCTCCGTGCCTTGGCCTGATCAATCAGGCACCTCGTGGTCGATGGTCGAGAAGGCTCGTCGGAAGCCTGCCTGGCCTGCTGCTCTCAATCCCCCAACCTCTGCATGAGTGCTCAGCTCTGCCTCCAAAACTGCCCCGTATAGTTTGGCCAATATATGGCCAATATATGGCCAATCATGATGGTCCTGTAGTTCCCGGGGTCTAGTACATCTCCCGCTTTATGGATCGGCACAATAGTGTGCATCGTCCACTCAGCCGGAAACCCTTTGACAGAGCTCTGTTGAAGAGATGAGCAAGAAATGGTGCCAATGTATCAATAGCATAGATGAGGTGCTCTCCCTGTAATCCTGTATGATATGTTGCCCGTCCATGTTGGAGTCGGCATATGGCCCTCCTAACCATAGGTGGGGTGAAGAAGGTGGAGACTGTGGAGCATGGCTCTGTGGGCTGTGGTATAGGGGGCCATGCAGGCACATCATAGAGTGTCTCTCCATATGTCTGCCAGGTCTGAGGATCGGTAATAGGTGTGGGAGGACGGGGCTCTCTGAGTCTCCTCCAAGCAGCAGCAGCATCTCTGCTCATGAGCATGTGATGTGTGTCCTAGTACTGAGCCTCCTCATAAGCTCGCCGCTTACGGCGGGTGAGAGTATGCATCCTCCTGCTTGCCTGTCTCTGGGTGATCTCCCCGCGAGCCCTCTGCACTCGAAGACTACGGTAAAGGTTTCTGCACTCATCATCATACCATCGGTTCTGGGGCATGCTCCCATATGTAGGTGGCTGTCCTGTCTGTATGTGCTATGGGAAACTCCTCGCGGCTACGGAGTGCAGTACATGTGAGAGCCGGGAGGTGAGCATAGCCATGGGTGCCGATGGGTCTAAGGCAAATAGCTGATCATGAACATGATAGTCATACACATCGGCTAGGTCCTGAGTGAAGTGGAAAATAGTGCGTGGTGGCTGTATGATGGGTGGGTGGGTCTCCAGTAAGCTCCTGAAAGTGAGGGATAGATATGTATGATCCGCTCCAATGGGGCATGGTGGTACGGTGAAGTGAGACACCATATCTGTTGCCTCTCGGGATCCCATCACATAGTCCACTGTACTGCTGCCGCCCCCCACTGGAAAGCAAGTCAACCCACCTGAATCTGGCCACTGAGTCATCCCGTTATAAATAACGAGATGGTGTCGGGCCCCAAGCTCCAGCAAATGTTGCCCATATCCAGTGCTGTCAGCTCCTCCGTCAGCGGAGATCCGAGTGGTCCCTGTATCCTCTGTAGCTAGCGGCTCTAGTCTCAAGGGATCCTCAAAGTCATAGATCTCGCACTGTTTGCTCTGAGTCCATGCATTGAATTCCCCCATCAAGAAGACTTCTCCCAGTGTCGAATAGTGTAAGATCTCCTCAGATAAGACAGAGTATGGAGACTCACTAGCCTCTCCTCCACCCGGCTCCTCGGTGGTGGCAAACCGTGACCCCTTCGGAGGAAAGTAGCAAAGGGCGATATAAATCCATCTGGTCTCCGAGAGGCGTAAGCTAATCCACATGTATCTCGCCTCCGAGTCTTGTTACGACTCGAACATGCTCTTGTAACCCATGTCTGAAAAGCACTGCAATACCTCCTGAACCTCGGGAGGTGGCTTGTCTCATCCCCTGTCGGTGAATTGACTCCCACTGATAACCCTCAACCCATGGTAAGCCCCTCTCCGGGCTCTCATGTGTCTCTGTCATCAAGATGATATCCCGGCCCTCCATCACCTCCTCAAGTCTCCCTGGATGTGTCCATAGGACTCCATTACAGTTCCAGACTACTATGTGTATCTCTTTGTCTTCATGTTGTTTCCTCCGTGTCTCATAGGCCAGATGGCGCTATTCGACCCTCTTCCCATCAATGTAGATGTGACCATCCTATAATGTGCCTTCTTCCCTTCTTTGCCTGCCGCCTTGATCTTCGGCATGCATAATCTTCTGTGCTCTAGCTGCATCCATGTGAGGTCATCATCAAAGTAGATGGGGTCCCCTGGCAAGCTCCTCAAGATAGCCTGTCTTCTCATAAAGCTCATCCTACTCTCCTCGTCTGGGAACTGTAGCACTAAGGCCTTGCCTTTGGTGGAGTCCTTTGGGGTTGTCCTCCATACTCTAGTGAATGGGAGCCGCTCATCCTCCTTTAGTCCCAGCTTGGTACATAGATTCCGCCCATCAATCTCGGGCGTGGAGGCAGTGCTCTTTGGTATCCCTGTGACTTCGGATGTTGAGGCGCCGGATCCGTCGCATCTTCTCTTCATCAAGAGTAGACTACATCATGTGTACATCTTCTTGTACCTCCTTCTTGATGTTCTTCTTCATCACTTGTACATCTTCTTGCACCTCCTTTTTGATGTTCTTCTTCATCACTTCTACCCATCCTTCGCGGGCCGCCTCCATTTTCCCCTCGATTGTGTGGGTGAGGGTTCTGGTGATCTCTTCTTTGATTGCCTCTTTCTCCACCTCAAGAGTCTCTCCTTCCTCCCGTGGACGATCGCGTAAGGATGCCACTTCGCCCTTCAAAAGGTTGATTTCCTCCTGCATGGCGAGCTTTTCCTTCTCCCACTCCTCTTGCATGGTAAGCTTCTCTTCCTTCCATATTTCCGCTTCGGCCTCCATCTTTCCCATGCGCGTCAATAAGTCCTTCTTGATGGCGGTGATGGTGCTGTCCAATGTCTTCTTCTGGTCCTTGATAAGATCCCTAAGGATATGATCAAGCTGGCTGATTTTGTCATCTACAGACCCTCCCATTGTAGAGGGAGGGAACGTTTGAAAGGAGCAGATAAATATGTGGGAGAGAAAGAGAAGAAATGGATGAAATAGGGTGGGGGGTTCAAGTCCCCATTAGGGCCCTAGGGATGGTGATCGGGGTTCACAGGCAGGGAAAGGGGGAGGATGAAGGAAGGGAGAGAGGGAAAGAAGGAGAGAGAGAGAGAGAGATGGAGGCAAGAGGGCGCACAGGTGGGGAGGAGGGGAGGGAGAGATGTGCAGGAGAGAGAGGGGGGGGGGGAGGGCAGAGAGAGAGGGGGGGGGGGCGCAGGCAGGCACCAGGAGGGAGGAGCGAGGGGCAGGCAGCGGGAGGGAGAGCGAAGGGGGGCGCAGGCGGGCAGCGGGAGGGGAGGGGAGGAGAGAGAGAGAGAGAGAGAGAGAGAGAGAGAAGAAAGAAAGATATATTAACGTCTACGAGAGGCCAAAGTCGGCCTATGAGACAAAAAAAATAATACAACTGTGTTCTTCCGGTCATCGGAAGAAAAGAAAGAAAAGAAAAAGTGTGCGTGTGTTTGGATACAACTGCGAATCATCATGGATCGGTGGAGCCCATATACAAACAATATAAGGGGGGGTGGGGATGTGGATGGAGTGCTAAGGCAAGATGAATCTCTATATGCTGAAGGGGTAGTACAAGCATGCTATGCAGATCTATGTCTAACTCCATCAGTGCCATAAGAGGGATATAAGATATCATACATCGCCGATGCTGAGGCTGTGAATGGCGTGAACATGTACCCTAAGTCTGAATGAAAGCGAGCTACCCTCTCCTGTGTCTCCATCTGGTGTCTCATTCGGATAGCTGCTATCTCTCGGTGACGGAGTCGGGGTGCTCTATGTGAGAGAGAGAGAGAGAGAGAGAGAGAGAGAGAGAGAGAGAGAGAGAGAAATGAAATCTGTATTAATGTCTTCGAAAGGCCAAAATGACCTATGAAACCAAAAGTTACAAATAATCTGGTCAGATGAAGTACAAATGTCAGTGGTGTGTAACATAAAAAAGTGAAAAGATCTAAAGATCTATAGATCTAGAGATCAAGAGTAACATGGGAAACTTGGGAAGCTACTAAGAGGGGAAGAAAGTGTCCACACAGAGACATCTCTGTCTCTCTGGGCGTTGTTTCACACTGATTTAATGGCTGGCCACCATGCGCATTGGCTGGACTGCTGTGTGTGCTGCCCTCACACTTGGTCGACTGGCTGGGCAGGGCCCAGGGCCCTGTCGGCTGCCTGGCCAGGCCCCTTAGGGCTGGCCGACAGCCTGCCCAGCCCACTCTAGGGTTGGTGGTCAAGGCTTGGGGCCCTCCTGGCCCCTTGGGGTGGCTCATAGCCTACCCCATGCCCATTGCAAGAACCTAAGGCTCTCTTCTAGGGTAGCCCTATGGGCTGGCCCCTTTCTACATGCAATCCTACTACATGTTTCTACAGACGCCTGGTGTCCAGTCGCAAACCCAATACGTAGATCATCTGTCATCATTCCAGAGGGAGACTCACAGTATGGACTGTCATTGCTTCATGTGCGGGACAATGCACACCTGACCTCGGACGTGTAGAGTGGAACCCTTGCTGACTCGTCCCGAATTGGGCTCACATGGGACCAATTTCCACTCTAGGTCCTGCACCTTCTTGTTCAGATATGTCTACGCGGCATCCAAGTGCGGGATGCACGTGACAGGAAATGTCTGCAAAGGCTAAAGGTTTAGCCTTGGAGTTTCAGCAACTGAAGGAAAGCAATGCAAAGCTTCAAAGTGATCTTGAATGGGCCAACACAGACCTTAGAAAAAACATCAATGCAACCTTGAAATGGGTTGAAGTTGGGAAGGAGATTGATGAGACTTCAAAGTGGGTTGAAGTAACTAAAAAGTAGAAACCAGCCCTTAATACCCCTGAAATGGGTTGAAGTTGTGAAGGAGGACATTGATAAGATGTAATGTAATTCACCTAGGTAGGTGTGAGCACTTATTGGGCACCATATGCAAACAGTTAAACACTTTAACACTCGAAGAATTATGGACATGGATCATCATTTTCAGTCACATTTTGTACTTGGAATACACTTGTATCGTACATAATATAGAAATTTAGGGCTATTTGTGTGTTATGTTTGAGATCTGCTGCTCTCTTATCTCGTCTCTGAAAATTGTAGCACATTTTGTACTTGGAATTCAGTTGTGACACTTTCATTGTACATAGTACAATACAATAGATTTAGGACTACATATGTGTAGTATGTTTGAGATTTTCTGCTCCCTTCTCTCTTCTCGAAAAATCGCACATAGGCACACAAATTCTACAATTTCTATTAAAGCCTAGGGAACTTGCAAATTTTTCTTTTTTGGTACCCATGTGTATTGATTGCGTGGATGGGGTAGAGCCCTTAGCTTCAGCACTTCAAGGAGTGCACGAGGTCGGGTCTGGGAAAAGTCTTTATTTGGGTTCTCTCATCAATGCTTCCTAGCTACTTGTCATTGATTCATAACAACTCACAAATTTCTTCTTAGAATGAAAGGGAGTTTTGAATGCGCAAGCGACTCGTATGGAGGAGTTGTCTAACCATCTTAACTGGTTAGATATGGCACCCCAAGCAGTTATCGCTCATGATTTGGTGTCTACACAAGCTTGCACTTCTTCGCAAGGGCTAGACAATTCTGAGGATGAAGTGGTGCAGTGTCAAGGTGGAGTTTTTACTCCCCTTGATGCAGTTATGGATGAACTAGATGAGCCTTGCTCCTGGTTTGGCAATCATCTCTGAACCTGTTGTTGGTCAAGAGGAGAGGATGTATTACTTGGAGTATGCCTCATAAGGAGATGGTGTGGTCTAGACATACACGAGCTGGTGGATACAGATTTGGTGCAACACTTCTAAGGAGTATTGTTTCTGGTTATGCTTTGTTTGGCTAGAGGGCATTGGACTTGGTGTGCAAGGGAGGTATTGTGATCTATTTGAGCCAATGCATTAGTGGATGTGGGGTTTCGACAAGCCATTCTTTGGAGTGTGCTTGCCATGTGCTGCAGGAGTATACTCGCTGGCCTACCATGTTTAAAAAAAAAATGGAGGGTTGGACAAATGGAAAGGGCATGATTGGGTGAAAGGTGGTCTCATTGGCAAGCTTCTTTACAGGTTTTTGTGCTGATGCGGCAAGGATGTAATGCGATCCTTTGTACCGGATGCAAGGTGGTCTTGTATAGTGTTTGGGATCTTGGGTGCCTTGTATGAGATTTGCGTGGATCATTTTATTCTATGAACATGCACTTTGCCCCATAGCTAAGGATAGCTGTAATCTAGTACAGGAGAGTGTGATATACCTAACTCTATTGGCATGGACGACCAGGTTTATGGTATTTTTGGTTGAGTTTGGACAGTCAGTTTTGGGGCTGCCTGTTTGGGAGCCCACTAGGTGCCCAAAAGTGCCTAGGAAAGGCATCCATAGATGGGACATCCCTCTGGGCACAAAATGAAAGCATTTGAAGTTTTTTTTGACATTAATTTGTAGTTTAAAAGAGGCTGGCCGACTTGAACCCGATGTGCTGGATTTGGTTCCTCATTTGATCATCTTATATTCCATCAAGCAATCAAGTCTACTACAGAGCATTTCTTTTGGATGAGGGCTGCTTGATGAAATATGAGATGGTCCAGGTTAAAAGAGGTTGGTGGACCTGAACCCGACCTGGAGTGGTTTTAAAAAGGGATTTGGTTCCTCATTTGATCATCGCATATTCCATCATGCAATCAGGTCTTCTGCAGAGCAATTCTCTGGGCTGAGAGCTGGCTAACGGAGATCTACAGCAGTGTATTGGGCTGAGACCTGGGATCATCATTTTCAGTCACATTTTGTACTTGGAATTTAGTTGTAACACCCCCGTTGTACATAATACAGTAGATTTAGGACTACTTGTGTGTGCTGTGTTTGAGATCCACCGCTCTCTTCTCTCTTTGAAAATCCTAGCACATAGGCACAAGAGTTCTACATTAAGTGTGAATTAAAGTCTGCTACTCATGAGAGGACACTATTTGTATAGATTGAGTGTGAATTGAAGTACTTTATTCAAGTAGCTGACTTTATCCAACTTGATTCACCATGCATGTTGGGTTTTAACGACTTTGGTGTTTCAGGAAGAGGAGATCATCTGCAGGCATGATGTTTCCCCAAGAAATTGAGGGAGGTGGCTCTGATTCCCTTGAGAAATTGTATGCTGAGCAAGCAGACATTGTGAAGGAAGAGTTTAGTCTTGAAGAAGAGGGCTTCGGAGGCTCAAGAGACACCCCTAGTTGGATAGGAAAGACCTCAGCTGGGCTTGAGTTGCCAAGTAGTAACATCCCTGTGAAGAGCCTGCACGACGATCAAGAATTTTTTGTGTCGGTGCAGGGAACTGCACGGTCACCTAAAGTTGTCAAGCAGGTTACATGTTGGACTGTCAATATTTTGCATTCTGCTCTTATTGCATGAATTTCTGATCACAAAGAATGGACAAGGCTATTAACATTTTAATAAATACTCATTCTTGCGAGTTTCTTATGGCAGGAACCTGAGGAAGTATCTGATAGTGGAGAATCTTCTTTTTCTCGCTTTGCCTCTGTATTACAAGCTGCTTTACAAGGTAAAAACTGAGCTCCATTCTTGTTTTTTTCTTTTTATTGTAATACATTGATATTACTTAGAAGTGAATGAGTATCCTTGCTCCTTTCTTTGGTTTCTTCATTACCCCTGGCTTTTCAAACTAGCAATAGTTAAAGATGAGGTCAAGGGTTGTCTCCTCTATGCCTCCAGTGGAAGTTAATCCAAGGTACTGTTTTAGGGGTCTTATGGCTTCCGAAGCATATTCTAGGTTCCATGGGATAACTTTAAAGTGGTCCTAGCCCAAGTGCAAAGGAACAGATTCTTAAACGGCCACCACCAGCTGTAACAGCCTGGGAACGATTTTTTTGTTTTGTTTTTGGCAGTATCAAGTATATTGTTGGCTTCTCTGTCTCTATGTGTCTCTCTCATCCGGTATTTTTGCAAACCAAAATCAGTTGTTTCTTAAGTGGTAACTGTTGTTAACCAGCCTTACCAACAAGAGATCCCAAGTCTCTTACTGTTGTAACTGTTACATCTCCTAGTGGTGCAATAGACAAACACTAGGATTTTTAAATTTGGTTTGATGGTTTTCCTTCTCTTTTTCTTATGACAAATTTTGCTTAAGACCCTTACAATCTTCTACCTTCTGGATGTATTGTAACACCTTGTCTCATAGGATGGAGCTGACTAGGAGCATGCCTGCATTGAGCATCGTTGTATCACCCTGGCATATAGTTGTGCATTTACCCCAGTAGTGCTCCATCCTTATATATGTACATACATCCTGACCTCACAGTAGCAGTTTTCTTTCAGTTTTATTCCAGTTGTTGTATTGTGCACTGAGCACCGTCTGATACTCAGAGATACCACATACATTGTACATGGTTTTGTCTCATAGGCGAGTTCTCTTTGGCCTGAGAGAGACATTAATACAATCTTTCTTTCTTTCTTTCTTTCTCTCTCTCTCTCTCTCTCTCTCATCCCATCACATCCACCTTTTTCAGACCCACCATGGTGGCCCGAGCTGTCCAGAGACTCAAAAACTGTAGATCACAGGACCACGAGGGCCTCTTGGTAGAGCACATCTCCCATGCGGGGGAAACTCTGGCACACCTCCTGGCCCATATGGTCAGCCGGGCTCTTTCGGAAGGCTTCCCACCCACCTGGACAGCCCATATCATCACACCCATCCATAAAGCTGGAGATCCCATGGGCACCAACAATTACAGGACTATTATGATTGGCCACACGCTGGCCAAACTTTATGGGTCAGTACTTGAGATGGAGCTCAACACACTAGTAAAGAGACATGGACATAGAGCATTAGGAAGCAAGGCTTTCGCATGTCATTCTCCACTTTGGATCACATCTTCACTCTCCGATCCATCATAGATGTCACGTGCATCCCGCACTTGGATGCATAACTAGCCCCTTGTGAGCCCTAGTTTGGAACAAGTCAGCCAGGGATCCACTCTAAGCGTCCGGGGTCAAGTGTACAAGTCCTGTACATGGTCATGATCAGGTGTGCATGTCCCACACATGGAGCAATGCCAATCCGTAGTGTGAGTCACCCTTTGGAATGATGTAGAGGTGTACTGGGCTCTGCTTGGGACACTAGGTTTAGGAATCTTGTTGCAGACATACATTAGTATGTGCGCAGGTAGGCAAAGGGGCAGCCCTATGGGCCACCCCATAAGGCCTTAAGGGCCTTGCCTACAAGGTGGGTGGCCCTTGTGGGCCACCTTAGGGGCCAAGGAGGCTCTCATGCCCAAGCAAACCAGCCCATGGAAGGGCTTGGGAGCAAGTTGGCCAGGCCTAGGGGCCGTGACAGCAGTCGGCCAACAACCAGTAGGCAGGCAGTAGCCCTGATTGCCACATGTGAAAAGGTGCCATCTTGATGATGTGAAAATAAGTCGTCGAGTAATATGGAACAGGCGGACATGTATTTATGTAGATGGACGAGCATCCTTGAGTCCTAAAAAAAAAAAGGCTAGCAAAGGGTCTAAGCATCTCTTTATTGACAGATTTGGTGAAGTACTCCAAGGGCCAGGACAGCCAAAGGGAGACCAAAGCTCAGGGTGAACTTGAAGGTCAAGAAATAGGTCATCTTCAGGCTGCAGATTTCCAGCCAAGGAAGATCATCAAGAAAGTCAAGTCTTTTACATCATTCAATAAAGTAAATACACCAATCTTGGGTGGGGGCCCTTCATAGGGTATTTGGGACCCGATGGGGTGTACTTGTCTTTGTTGTTGTTGTTGTTGTTCTTCTCTCTCTCCCACCTCGCCTGAGAGGAGTTACCTCGGACTAGGCCTCCGCATTCCAGCGTGCCCGACGCCCCCGGCCCCCCGGACGTTAGCTCTAGATCCAGGACATGCTCCACTACCATCGGGCGCATCTTCTTGAGCTTATCTTCTTCATTTTTTATTGCACACTATGAGCTACAGAAGGGGTGTTAGAATTTGTGCATCTCATTGTGTGTGGGATCTGGACCTTTTATTTGCCATATATATATTTTCTCATGTTTGTACTAGTTGTGGGGATTTATGAAGGTCGTGGGCTGCTGTCGGCCAGCTACATGGGGGCAGTCGGCCAGCTACATTTCTCCTTTATGAAAGCCTCTCCTCCACTCACTTGTTATTCAATCCAATATCTCCACAAACACATTGTGTGATACTCATTTGCTGGCTGGTATTGCCATCCTAAAGCCTCAGGCTATAATAAAGATGTTCATTGTCTGATATCTCTCTCTCTCTCTCTCTCTCTCTCTCTCCCCCTCTCTCCTATGTTTTGCTTCCGCATTGTGCAACTTTATCAAAACGGATTTCGTGGTGCAAGTGGAGGGAGTGAGAGTGAGAGTGAGTGTGAAGTGATAAAATGAGAGAGACACAATGATTGCATGGCTCAATGATCACTTGATTAGATTAATGTATATGCTTCACCAAGTATAGTGCGTTTATAGCCTAGAAGGCTCTTGTGGATGACATCATTGCTTATGTCAAACAGGTATAAATATCTAGATATTATTGAACCGCTAAAAGAGTGGGTTCACACACTACTAGCACACTTCGCCCTCTAAGAGGCTGTTCACACATACGACTGTGAAATACCCAATAAACCCCCCTTTGGAGCGAAGGTGGAGTGACCTGAGAAGACCTTCAATAACTATGGTGATTTGGGCTCAAGACTGCAATGTGTCATACAAAAGATCACAGTGTGCCAACACGTGGACTCTCATGTCAGGCTTGATATAAGATCTTGACCACTTATGGTTGTGCCTACATTAGTCTACCCTAAAGCAATCCCCCCTTGGTTCTAACTGGAATATGAAGAGAATGATGGAGCCTTTTATAACATTAAGGCTTTACAAAAGAAAACACACATATTGTTTATCATATTTTGGGGGACTACCTGGTCAGAGAACCCTTGACCCATACAATAAAGCCTTTAGAAAGCCCGTAAGCTTCCTCTTCAAGAGAAAGATCTTCCATTGCTGCAATGGTCACCGTGAATGCTTTGTCTTCAGTTGTTGTGGCTGTCTCTGCTTCATTAAGATCTTCTTCTACCAAGTTTGCATGCACTTTCTGCTGTTCTTTGGCCATTTTTTTGAAGCATTGGTCCTCCATGTGTCCGAGCTTCTTGCAAAAGTTGCACGTGGTTGTCTTTCCTTTTCCTTTGTTCTTTATGAACATGGCTTTGTCAAGATCAAATGTCTTCTTTGATTGCTTTTTGAGACGATCCAGATCTATTAGGGCTGCAATCTTGCCATCAAAAGACCCTGAAGTAGGGTAGGATTTCAGAATAATTTTTGATATCCTCAATGCTGGACAAGAGCATAGCTTTCTTGTCATCTTCATCACGCTTTGCTTTCAAGCTTGAGAGTTGTTGAGTGAGTGAACCCAAATTGTTCAAATGTTCAACAAGGGATTCACTTTCTTTCATTTTTAAATGTGGTGAAGAGAATCACGGCCGTGCAAACAAAAATGCTGAATCTATGAAAGAATGAGATGATTTAGGGAAGGGGCTGAGATTTTCTTATATATGAATATTTGCTGCTGATCGGTTATCTATGTTGCTGTGGGCCTGTTCATAATGCTAATGACTGCTGAAATTAGGCATTAAATGCTGTTCTTTCAAGTCATCACTTCACACATGTGGTGTGCTTGCTCATGCTTTTGGCCGATTGGCTGCAGATATGCTGAATAGGGCTGCTGACTGGATCTAGGCTTTTGCCAGCCCATTTGGTGGCCCATGGGCTGCCCTTATGCTAGGCTACCATGTTTGCGTTAGGGCTGGCCGAGAGCCTTGCATGCCCTTACCAAGCAATGCTTCTACACATACCTAGGCTAAGATGACCTACATGAACTGACTGTTCTCCAAGTGGGATGTTTGGGACATCATAGCATAGCGGAGGCTACACTCCAACCCACACACTTTGTCAATCCGTGAATGCAACCCGGTTAGCGCATAGAGACTATCCCGAATGGGAGAAGATTAGTTAACCACACACTAATGACTTCTAGTCCTACTCAATCCTTCTTCAACACTCAAGCAATCAATCTAACACAATCAAAGCATCAAGATTAGGCTACACTTAAGCATAAAAATGCAACTTATGCAAAGAATCTAACATGCAAAGAGCTATCACACAAGCCTCAACTACACATCATTTCATGCACAAGCTTCATCACATGCACTCTACAATTCACAAATCAGATTTTAGCATCAAAACATCATTAAGAAATCTAGATTAGCAAGTGTGTAGACCATAACCTTATATCATTGAAAATGTAGAGAATAGAGAGTACAAGATTGAAGCAAGAATGGAGATGGAGAGCCTTGGTAGAGCACATGAGAAGGAGCTATGGAGCAAGCTCTCTCTATGAGCCTCTCAACCAAATGACCAAAGAGTCCTCTAGCTCTCAAATGGACCACCTTTTATACAAAAACTCTAGAACTCCTAAAAGTTCCCATGTGGGATTATTGTCAAGCCCTCTCCCACATTCATCTACAACTTAGAATTCTTTACAAGAGCCCTAAGTGTCTTTTTTTGCTGCATCCTTGCATTGATCTTCATTCGTCATGCAACACTTTCCCCTTCCTATTTTGCGCACGTCCTCGAGCGCGGTAGTAGCAAGAGCTGCAAAAAACAATAGATACAAGTAAAGTCTTTATTGAAAAAAAGAAAAGAAAAGAAGAAAAGAAAAAAAACAGCAATGACAATTCCACATGTGAGCATACAAGTGAAAGGCTGATTAAAGTTTTAAAGAGTACTAAAATAAGTGAGTAAAGACTAGTCAAAGTGAGACTTAAGTGGTAGATAGTGCTATGCAAAGGCAAGTGTGCTTGTACACCGCCGGTTATGACCACAGTCTCAATGTCCTACAAGTTTTTAAGTTATTCCTAAGTGGCAAACCTACTCCTAAATATGAGCAAAGGTGATTGGACCTTTCTTTTTTTTTTTCTTTTTTTTTTTTGATGTGTGTGTAGATGATGATAAAGATTAAGGTTCCATCCCAATGAGACCCAAGCAATGGCCGAGAGACCTCCGCCAAGAGAATCTAAAGACCGCTAAGTATCTCAAGGGCGACAGATCTTTTTTTCTTTCTTTTATGACATAAGGAGTACCCCATGAAGATGAGGGCATCGGTCTCGAGGGTCCTTAGTGTACCCCAGAGTCCTACCAACATCTATCAAGGCGATAATTCCTTGAAGGTCTTTTTCTGAAGTTTTTAGACGTCAGTGTTACCCCATGGAAACCAAGGCATTGGCCCCAAGGTGCTAAGACAACCCCAGGTCCTACCAAGCATTCCACATGGCTGTAGACACGTCATGTCTCGATTCACTTTTATATATATTTTTTGGGTATATTTTCATTAATTAAATTTTTTTATTAATCCTAGCACCTAGCTCATATCTAAGAGGTAGCTACCACTAGGGATAACTAATATACCTTGAAAGCATAAGAACTTGGTATACTCCATTGGTATATATCCTACACTGTCTTTAAATAGAAATATCTTCTACTAAGTTCACTAAGAATCTAGAATTCACTCACCATATTTTAACAATTAATGAAAAACTTAAACCAGCCAATATTGTGTGAACATGCAAACCATAAATCCAAAAGATAAAAGCACATAAAGAACAAAAGATTATGATTTGAATACACCTGTTGTAGTGCCCGTTGATATTGTTCGTTTGCATTGATGCATTGCTGATTTTGTACAGATTGCTCCTCCTTGGTCTTTGTAGGCGTAGCATGTCTCCCCCCTTTCTAATTTGTGTTCACGGTAGGTGGACTCTTTGGTCATTTGGTTGAGAGGCTCATAGAGAGAGCTTGCATGGACAACCCCTCACAAAAACCAGCCTCTGGAGAAGGTGGTAGAGGAAGGAGTGCTTCCTCACTAAAATATGGCATTGGTTCTATAGGAAGGTTAAGCAGACAATTTCGATTTTGGAACTGCGCAATATAGGTACTCATATTGATCCAATATTGACATGTTGAGGCTTGGGGAAGGAGGGCTTGCAAGATCGGTGGTTGCAAGTCATTTAAACTTATATCCCTCCATTGTTGTGCTTGAACCTCCTCAGGTAATCTACGTTGATTTGGTTCTCTCTCTGGTATTCTCACATTAAGAAGATTATGGCGTTGGGGTGTAATTCCCACAATTTGTTTCATTAAGCCCGTGCCATATCGTCTAAAGTAAGAGCGGCATATCTAACAAATATGTGAAGCTTCTCCTAATACGAGTCGTGCACACTCTTGACAATGTGGAAATGGGTGATGCTGTTGATAGAATAACGTGACAAAGTGATGCCCACTGCAATTTTCACCTAAGGGAGCATAGAAGTACCTAGAATGTGTTTGAAACGGAGGAGCACTATAACCCCCGCGATGATCAGGTCGAGTACTATCAGGGTCAATGCATGGTGGACATGTATCTCGCCAAATATCCATCAGGAGTTATCTGGACGTAGAACAATGAAATTTAGAACACTCATATCCATCATTACAATTCCAATCAAAAACCAGATTATCTCAAAAAGAACACATCTTCTAAAGGCATAAGGAACTACATTATTCAAACATTGATCTACCAAAGAGCTTCAATTGTAGTGTTAATGCCTTATCTTTGGTTTTAGGTATATCCTTTTTAAGAGGTGGAAATTTTAGCAATTGTCTTGGAATTTAAGCAAGATAAGAGGATTTAGGCATTGAAATGCTAGAATCTATGCTCAAATGATACTCATTTGGACTTGTCTTAGGTACACAAGTTGATGATTGAATTGTGTAACAAGGAGAAATTGGGACAACCGGTGTTTCAATACATGTTTTAGGAAGATCAACACAAGTAGATTTGTAGGTGCTATCACAGCCACCTATCCTATCTTGAAGAGTTTGTGTTGAGTTCTTTTGCACCCACTGATATGGAAAATCAAGGGTGGCTTTTGGAATCTTTTTAAAACACTCTTTTACCCCTAGCAAAGCATGGCATTTTGGAAGCCAAATTGCTGTTGCACCCTCATAATAGCCTTGTGCTTTAAGAACATGTTTTGGGACCCAACGAGTAACAATCTGAGGTTTAGGCTTGGAAAAGATATGCTTCTTAGGAGGCTTAGCTCAACTGGACTAGATGGTACAAGTTTGTACGCATCTTTGGGTAGCCAAATTGATAATTCCTTCTTGCCTGGCCTTCTTTGAGCAGCAACTAGAGTAGTTGGAACATGCCAGCCATGGCCCTCACTTGAGTACTCATCAATTATCCACATCATTTGTTTTGGAGCTTCAAGAGTAGATTTTGAGAGTGGGTTGTGTAAGGTAGAAACATTACCCTTTTGACACGATACAGCTCGTGGAGTAGCAGATCCCAAGATGCAATCAGAATCAATTTGCAACTTGTATTGTCTATTCTTCCAATCTAATGAGCAATTGGTAGCACTTAACCACGATCGACCGAGAACAGCCTCTACTACTGCCTTGGACTTACGTGCCACATAAAAGGGCACTGACATCTGGTTATCCTGGATGGACATCATAATGACACATTTTCCCTCTATAGGGTTATCTTCACCTGAGAAGCTTCGTAAGTCAACAGGAATTTGCACAAGTGTTGGTTGACCCAAGGCTATCCATGTGTCAAATGAGAGAACATTATAATCTGCACCAGAGTCAATTAAGGCAGAGACAAAGTAGGTAGTCTCATGAAGATGAAGGCACACTTGAATATTGAATGGATCGACATATGGTTCATCAGTAGCCAACTGTATGGCCATCATAGAAGCTTTGCGACGCTCCTTGGCTTTTGCAACCCTAGCTTTAGCCTCCTCTTGAGCCTGATGTTTAAGTAGGTCAAGTGCTTCTTTCCGTGTTTGTGCAGCATGCATCTGTTGAAGCATGGCTTCAGTTAATGGTTCATTGTATTTCTTGAGACGACTTCCATTAATGAAGTTAGGCATTTGCTCACCTTCTAGTGTCTCTAAACGCACTGCACCACTTGGAGTAAGCTCATTAATCACAAACGGTCCTAGGCCACGTTTCTTGAGCTTTCTCTTATGCTTCTTAAGTGTGTACAAGAGCACAAGGTCTCCTTTTTTGAATCGGCCAGTTGTTACATTTCTATCATACCATTGCTTCTGTCTCCTCTTCTCAGCATACATCCCCATTACCGCCAATAAGTGGGTCTCATCAAGCTTTTCCAATTCGTCTACGCGTTGTGAAAGCTCATGACCAGTCCAATCCAATTGTTTAGCTACTCGTAGAGTAGGTACAAGAAATTTAATGGGAAGAATCGCGTCTAATCCAAAAGCAAGCTCAAATGGGGTTGTGCCCACAGATGTTTTATAGGCTGTCCTATATGCCCAAAGAACTGAGTGCAACTTTTGCTCCCAATCAGTCCTATGTCCCTCAACAATCTTTGTGAGTGCTGTGCAGAGAATCTTGTTAGTACTCTCAGCTTGTCCATTGGTCTGGGGATGATAGGGTGCAGAACGCTTGTGAATTACCATAAATTCTTGAAGCAAAAATTCTATGACTTCATTTACAAAGTGCACACCTTGATCACTAACGATCTCAATAGGTAAGCCATAGCGTGTAAACACGTACTCATACAAGAACTTGGCTGTGGTTCTGGCATCATTTTTGACTGTTGCCTTTGCCTCTACCCATTTGGTCAAATAGTCGGTTGCGACTATAATATATTCTGCATGCGTGTGACGAGCTGGAGGTTTAATGGGACCGACAAAATCAATACCCCATTTTGCAAAAGCACGTGTGCTTAACATAGGCCGCAATGGCATATTGTCCTTTGTGATGGGAGGTTTGGTCCTTTGACAATCGTCACAACGTTTCACATATTCTTCGGCATCCATTTGTAAGGTTGGCCACCAAAGCCCAGACCAGCTAATCAACTTAGCTGTGGTATTGCCAGAAAAGTGTCCATCCCCAACACCTCCATGTGCATGAGTTAAGATTTTCAAGTAGTCAGCTTCACATACACACATGCGTAAGTTGCCATCCTTGCCCCTCTTGTAGAGTCGGCCCTCTATCAGCATATAGTTTGCCGCTTCAACTTTAATAGCATGCTTTCGATGTTTATAAATTTTTTGATCCGTATGACCATGCTGAAGATAGTCCACAATATACTTACTCCAACTTGGTGTAGTTGAAATTTGGAATAATGTGACATTATGAATTGGCTGTTGAATTTTACATGAAGCACAGTTACGAACAAATGTTTCAGCATCTGCATGCATGGTAGGCCACCATTGCCCATCCTGAGATATACGTCGCACGCAAGTAGTAGCTGATGCATGGATTCCATCGATACCTGCATGTGCCCATTCCAAGATCTCCTCGTATTGGTCGGGGTTAGGTATAAGCCGCAACACTCCATCATTACCCTGACGATATAATCTCCCTGAGATTAACTTGAATGGTCGCCATAGGTCCACATTAGGACCCGCTAGTTGTATCTGCCCACTTGTCAAAATTTCTAAAATGGATTCAGACCATCTAGGAGCTGTCTCTACAAGGAAAAGTGTTGAATCTAACATATCATCATCCACACCCACAGGAGCTTCGCCAGAGGTGATTCGAGACAAATGATCTGCCCTTAGATGAGTTGTTCCTTTTCGAACTGCCACTTCAAAATCAAACTCAAGAAGGATAATAAACCACCTCACAATCCTTCCAGTTGCACAAGGCTTATTCACCAAATATAGCAATGCTTGATGGTCCACAAAAAATATGAATTTGTTTGCCAAAAGGTAATGGCGAAACTTTTTCACTGCATATATCATGGACAATCCTTCTCTTTCTGTTGTGGTATAATTCTTCTCAGCATTGTTCAACTGTCGACTAGCATATGAGATTGGGAAATCCTTATTATGTTCTCCCGATTGAGCCAAAATACATCCAATTGCAAAGTTTGAAGCATCAATATGGACATGAAAGATTTGGTTCCAATCTGGTGCCCGTAAGATGGGTGCCGTCACTAATGCTTGCTTCAACTTTTCAAAGGATTCCTCACACTCATCAGTCCAATTAAACTTTACAAGAAGAGCATATAATGGTCTGGCTAGGACAGCGTACATGTAGATGAATCTACGGTAATAGCCACAATGTCCCATGAATGTTTGTACCCCTTTAGGGTTGATAGGCCGAGGTAATGAGACAATGACATCAATTTTATCCATATCTGTTGAAATCCCATTGCGAGAAACAATATGGCCCAAAATTTTTCCTTGTCTTACCATGAATTTGCACTTGTCAGGATTCAAGCATATACGATAAAGTTGACACTTTTGAAACACAAGTCTGAGGTGTTCTATATGATCATCACGCTCTTGTGAGTGAACACATAAATCATCCATGAAGATCTCAAGAAATTGCCTAAGGTACTCCTTGAATACATGACTCATTAACCGCTGAAAGGTTGCTGGTGCATTTGTTAGACCAAATGGCATAACACGATAGGCAAAGATGCCATCTTCAGTAGCAAAGGCTGTCTTGTGTTGATCCTTTGGATCAATTGACACTTGATTGTAACCGGAGAATCCATCCAAGAAACTATATGCCTTTTTCCCTGCAACTCGTTCCAGAACATGATCCGTGATTGGAAGTGGGTAATGATCACGCACAGTAGCTGCATTTACCTTCTTGAGGTTTACACATACTCGAAGTTTTCCATTTTTCTTGGGCACCACTACAATAGGGGAGACCCATTCAGTGTGTTGAATCTCATAGATAAATTCTGCCTCTAAGAGCTTGTCTATTTCTTCCTTTATCTTCCGTGCGAAATTTTCATTGTAGGTATAAGGACGTTGCTTGGAGAGCTTTGCATCCTCTCGCAATGGAATTGTATGCTGACATATGCTTGGATCAACTCCTTTGAGGTCTTTATAACTCCAAGCAAAAACATCGCGATACTCCTTTATTGTTTGTATTAATAACTTCTCCTCATCTAAGGACAAGTCTGTGGCAATCCACACATAGCGAGGCTCTTCTCCTGGCTTAGCAATATCAATCTTTTTTACATCTTCCGGACCATCGTATGAAATCCCTGGCATGCTTGGTTTTTGTCGCATGGGCTGTTGAAGAACAATCTTCCGATCTTGAAGAGTGTACTGTGTGAAATTGGGAGGAACATTGAGACCTTGTTCTTGTCTACTTGAGTCTTCGCTCATTGAAGACCATGCGGTTTTGAGCTCTCCTTTGCGATCTTGCATCGGATTTTTTTGTTCAACCGTTGTCTTTGCACTTCCGACACTCTCTTTTGAATCGGTTTTAGACTTGAGTTTTGGTTTTTGTTTCTTCGTTTTTTTATGATTTTTGCTAACATTTTTTAGCTTTTCTCCTACTTGGAATCCATCTGATCTTTTTACCTGGTCTTTGATACTATCTTGTGCTTGGACATAGTATAGATATCCGTTCTTTCCTGAGAAGTGAGGTGGTGGTCGAGAGTGTTCACTCTTAGACTCCTCCTCTTTTTGTAGTCTCTCACGTTGTTCCCGCTCATCTTGTCTACTGATTCTCTTATGGCTCTTACAATATTTACGTTTAGGTCGGCTTCGAGGGATCTCTACTTGAACCTCCCTTCCTCTCAAGAGTAGGCGTGCCTTTCCTAACTCATCCTCAGGGATTATCACATTATTATCAAAATCAGAGTCCCAGCCATCTTCCTTATCAGCATCATTAGCAGATTCGAGTGTCAAATCCTCCACTGAGACTTCCTCGACATGCATAGCTGTTGTGGATGTATCCCTATAGTACATATCATCTAGAAGGGCACGTGGTTGTACCATTCGTATAGGAATAATATCATATCCATCTGAGTCACAGAATTGAATTGGCTTCGGTAAAGCACATGTCGATAATGTTGCAAGGACATGACTCCATTCTAGTGGATCAATTAAATGCTCAGGGAAGGGTTATGGAATGTATGCCTCGTCTGATACACTTCAATTACCCTTAAGTCTCTCAGTGTTGAAATCCCTACATGAGGCTCCACACATCCACAGATCTTCTCGCCCGTCTGACAATGTAACTCTTGAGCCCTCAGATGAAGCAGAATCAAACTCATCTATTGGAGACCTTGTTACATCACGATAAGAGTGATTCCTTAGGTTGAGTCTTGTGATGACAGAATCATGTCGGAGGTACAAATAATTGTATCCCCAATCTTGAATCATTTGAAATTGTCGCATGAATGGTCTACCCAATATCACTTCATAGTTTGGATGTTTTCCAAAATCCACTACTGCAAAGGTGTGCTCATATTCAATCCCACATGTGGTGACCAATATGTTCTCAAGTAGCCCAAGGGGATGTTCTAAGCTTCCATCTGCTAGCTGCAAGCGCATCCTGGTACTCCTAATAGCTGGTTTGCCCCACTTTTCCCAAATGGACCTTGTCACAATGCCCACTCCTGCACCACTATCAAGTATTGCAGTTGAAACTACTTTTCGCACTTCTAATGGGAGGGTAGCATTTCCCTGATCGTCCTCACAAAATTTTCCTACTTTGTTGATAGGAACTGGCATAACATGCTTTGTCTCAGGGTGTATAGTACACTCATGGTGACCCTTTTGTAGCAATACCGGCTCTGACAAACATGTGGCAATATCATTCCACAACTCAGGTCGAATTTTTATCAAATCAAGCAATGGTAAGGTACAAGCCACTGGTGCTGACAAAATAGCTTGCACGATACTCATATCCTTCTCCTTTGTCAACCTTTTATGCATGGAGGGTATCCTCAAGGTTTGAGAACAGTTCTCATATTCTCCCAGATATGATGGTAAGGTTTTCATTGTATGCTTACTTCTAGGAGAAACAATTGTTTGAACTTCCTCCTGGATGCTTGGACGTCCAAAGTTGTTTTCCGTGCCCCTGGTAAAATCCACCTCAGAGAATGGAGGCAAACTAATAGAGGACATGTTCTCATTAACTTTCTCATGAACTGCGGCCCACATCTCGTTTGCCATGTCCTCATTAGCATCAATCACTTCATCATTGCATGGGAAGACAAGGCTAGGTGGTGGCAGAATACCTCCTTTCAATTGGGTGTCAATTGGTGCAGACCTTTCGCTATGAGCTTGTGAAATGAGCTTACTTTTCATTTCCCGACTTGATGACACTTCTGGTATGGTTTCTAATGTTGGCTTAATAGAGGTTGGGCCCCGAGGAATAGGTGGTGGTGGTCCCTCAAGTATTGTCTGAGCTTCCCTAATGAGTTGCTGATGTACAGCTAGATGATCTTCTCCTCACGAGGGTTTGGGTATTCTTGAAGCTTCTTGGGTAGCTCAGATAAAGCTGCAATGCGACTTCTATGAGCATCAATGATGGCATCTAGAGCATAGTGACAGGGGGACGGCGGGATGGCCACGTGGGACGTGGGAACGCCGTCCCGATTAACTGCAGGCGCGGGACGGAGGCGGGACGGCGCAGGGGACGGGACGGAGGGGACGTGGCAAGGGGACGGCCGTCCCCGTCGGAGGGGACGGCGGGACGTTGTCAGCCGGGGACGGGGACGCCTGCAACGGCGCAACGGCTACAGAAAAGTAGCCGTTTTTTTTCGGGCAACGGCTACTAGCCGTTGGCGGCTGGCTGTTTGAGGCTGGCCGTTTGAGGCTGGCCGTTTGAGAGAGAGAGAGAGAGAGAGAGAGAGAGAGAGAGAGAGCTGCCATATGCTATATAATGGGCTTATGCTACTCCTCTTCTACTCATTGCTCAAGCCTTCCATGAATGATGATGTACCTCTAGGCTCTCCACCATCTCCCTCTCCTACTCAAGCTTTCCTCTCCACTATCTCCCTCTCCTACTCCACCACCTTCCTCTCCACCCTCTCCTACTCCACCACCTTCCTCTCCACCCTCTCCTACTAGACTACTTCAATCTTCCCTCTACCTCTTCTCCTACTCTACCCTCTAAGCTCTCTCCACCCTCTTCTACTAGACTACTTCAATCTTCCCTCTACCTCTTCTCCTACTCTACCCTCTAAGCTCTCTCCACCCTCTTCTACTAGACTACTACTAAGTTACTAACTATTCATGGCATCCTCTTCTCGTGCGGGCGGTAGGAGTAGAACGGATGGGTGGTCATGGTGGGATGAGGTCAACTTCGAGCCTCCTACTCATGCGGGGGGTGCACGTCCATGGACATGCAAGCTTTGCCCATATAAGCGTGTGGGTGGGGCCAATAGGGTGAGGGCCCATTTGTTGCATGAGCCCGGTCATGAGGTGAAATTTTGTGAGCGGGTCACACCGGAGATAAGAAAGGAGCTTCTTGCAAAGCTTGCCGCCCATCAAGCTTTGAATGCAAGCCAAAGGGTGCGTGGAGTGGATCCCAACACTTATGTCACTCCAACCCAAACATCAGGTTCTACATCGGGTGGTGGTGCATCTTCATCTACCCCTCTACCACGTCCTCCTCGTGGCACTACTCGTGGCTTCACACAAGCCGCCTTCTCAATGCCGCAACCTAGTCCACCCTCTCTCTCTCGTCGGCAAAGTACTCTTGAGGGGAGTTGGGATCCCAAAAAGAAGGAGGAGGTTGATGCCGCGGTGGCCCGCTTCTTTTTTCATGACCACATTGCTTTTCGTGTGGCACGGTACGTATTTCACTCACATGATTTCATCATCATGTCTCACGAGTCTTGATTCACGGATCACCATTTTGCCATTCTAATTACTTGCCCTCTTTTTTTTTGAAATGATAAATAGGTCCGACTACTTCAAAACAATGGTGAAGAAGATTGGCGAGTACGGTCCTCACTACACACCTCCATCCTCCGAAACCGCTTGAAGGATTGTCAGGGTGCCGTGCGGCAACTATTCATCAGTGATGAGTTTTGCTCCTCATCTTTTGCACGTACACAGGTAGGGATTTCATGCAAGAAAAAGGTCGACGATGCTGATTTTTGGGAGGACCTCAAGCGCACTGACGCCATGGTGCATCCCATTGTCCACTTGCTCAGGATTGTTGATGCTATGCAGCCATGCATCGGCAAAGTATATGAAGCCATGGACCAGATGATAGAGAGTCTTGAGAAGCTTGAGCCAGACGTAGATAGATATGAGGAGATCCACTCGCTTTGTGTGGCGAGATGGAGCTCATATTCCTCTCCTTTACATGCAGCTGCTTTTATGGTGGACCCAGAATTTCAGGGAAAAGGGCAGGAGGGTGATAAAGAGGTGAGCAACGGTTGGAGACTCATCTTGGATCGCCTCACGCCGGATGCAGAAATCAGGCGCAAAATTAGAGACCAGCTCTCTAATTACAGGGCATTTCAAGGCTCATATGGATGTGCAGATGCGCAGCAGGACAGATTCAAGGTTGGTGCAGCATTATGGTGGGAGGACTTCGGATCAGATGGACCAGAGCTACAACAGTTGGCGATCCGGATCTTGAGCCAGTCCGTTAGCTCTTCTTGCCTAGAGCAATTATGGTCCTCCTACTACAGCCACATTTCATCAAAGAAAAGAAATCGGCTTGGGGTGGAAAGAGCTAATGATCTTGTCTTCATTAGCGCAAACTTGCGCATGCTTGGCAAGAGTGCAAGATGCAATGCCGATACTTTTACACAGTGGGAGATGGAACAGGAGGAGGCAGCTACAACTATTGCACAGGAGGGTGGGACAGATGGTTCTCATCATGAGCCTTCATCGGATGACACAAACCCCATCCACACTTCACGCACTCATGATCATGAGGCTAGCACCTCTCTTATTGGGAGCGCAGAGTATGAGAGCGAGTGACTTATATTTTGTATCGCCTAGGCCCGCGAGTGACTTATATTTTGTATCGCCTAGGCCCCAACATCTTTTGAGTATATCTATTTAATGTTATCAACTTTAAAGTCTTTCTTTTCCGACTTTGCAAGTCTTGACTCTTGACTCTTGCACCTCGTAGCGTAATTTAATTTTAAATGTAATGTGTATCATGATTCATAACTTTTGGAGTTAGAAAGCTTGTTGTTATTGATTGATTAATCTTGATTCTTTACTCCTCTAAAATTAACAATTTTGAGTGCCGTCCCCACCCCCCGTCCCCGTTCCCTACCTTTAGCCGTCCCCGTCCCCGTCCCCCGTCCCCGTCCCCGTCCCCTGGTAACTATGATCTAGAGTCTCATTCACTTTATCCACAAAAACAGAACCCCCAGAACTATCCTCAGTCGTACTAGCCTCATCTTGTTTAGCACTAGGCCCAGGTTGAGGTTGATGTTCCTCATGCACTTCTTGGGATGTAAAAGTTTTATCCCTCATGTTTTGTTTAGAGGCTTCTTGAGAACCAGTGGATGCACTTTTAGTTTGCTTGTTTCGGTTCTTTTCCCTCCTAGTGGTCTTTTTTCTATTGGATTGTAGGGTCTTGTCCACTAGATTTGTCTTTGCATCCCTAGTTCGAGGTGTCTCATCAGTCTGTATTTCAGCATTTCGTGTCTGTGATCTAGTCATGACTCTAAGTGGCACGACATCCTCATTCTCAGATGAAGGTGGTGATGGAACTGCCCCTACAAGGTTGAGTGAGACCTTTGGTTGAGAGGTGCCTTCCTCATGTGGTTTCAGCAGACAATCTTTTGGGAAGTGTTCTACACAACACCCTAGACAATATCTTTCAATTGGTGGAAACTGTTGTACTGTTGTATTGGATCGAGATGCTTGCCTTGAGCGATGTGGACAATCACGAGCCCAATGGGGTTCTCCGCACTCATAACAGGGGCCCATTGGTTTGGCCTCTACTTTCCTTGGCTGCCATTGACCTGAGGGGCCTGGAGTCCTAGGTTGGTAGCCACCTAGCAACATTAAAGAGTTTTGTTCCCCTGGTGGAGTCTCCAGTGCTGGGCTTGGGTATGCGGGACTTTCAAAGATATTTTCTTTGGATGAATATGATGCATATTCCTCCTCCCCATAGCCTGGGTTTACCAAGTCTCTACACATATTTGAATTGTCGTAGTCCACAACCCTCACAGGAGCAGTCCCAGGAGCAGGAGGTTGAGCACCAAGAACAGGTCGTGCTTGCTCTTGTGCCATCGGTGGCTTACGTTCAAAATTAGTATACTGTTGATACATTTGTGGAGCCACTCCACCCCTTGGCTGCTCACGCTCCTGTCTCATTCTTGCAATGCGAGTACATTCCTGTGTGGTATGGGTAAAGTTCCAAGCACATGCTTGGCACCACTTCTTTGTGGGTTGGTTTGAGACTAGAGGAGAAAAGGTATTACATTCCTCTGTTTTATGGTTACCGCCACATGCTCCACAAAGATGAGGACCTGTAGGAAGTACACTCCTCATTCTCTGCTGCTGTTGTTGTGGCTGCATGGGTGGACGATAGGTCTGTCCCAATCTCCTTAGTACTAGGTTAGCTATCTGGTCTGGATTTACTAGAGCGCTAGACCCTAAACTTTGGTCATCACCCCACTGATCTCTAGGTTTCACCTCAGGGCCAGAACTATCTTGGAATTTGAAGTTATCGGTGAAATCCATAGCATCATGGCAACACTCATTGAAATTTGTATGCTTCTTCGCATAGAGATGTGTATGCAGTGTTGAATTTTTGAGTCCTTTTAAGAAGAGAGAAATTAATCGACTTTGGGGGGGCTTCTCATCTTCTGGGCAACGATTAATGTACTGCTTCATTCTATTTACACAGTCTCTAACACTCTCGTTCTCTTCTTGCTTGAAAGAGTAGATGTGTGCTACCGTGTCATGTTGAATTCCCATCAAGGAAAATGCAGCAATGAATCTCTCTTCCAAAACTCGTAAAGAAGATTTGTCTGAAGTCTCTAGTGCCTGAAACCAAGCAAGGGCTTTTCCCTCAAGAGTGAGTCCAAATCCTTCAATTTGAGTATGCTTATCAGCCACTTGCTCAGCTGGAACTGCTTGCCTAAATGCTGCTACATGGTCATATGGATCTCCCGACCCTTCATACTTCTTTACCAGTTTCTGAAGAGTTGATGGCCTTACTTGTCTTGAGTACTCATCATAGGGCCGGCTCAATGAGCCAATCATCTCTAGACTCCCTTGCGTTGGAAAGCTTCGATAAGTCAAAGAACTCGGTTTTAGAGAGCTCCCCTAATTTGTCTACATTTTCTGGATGGTAGGTGACTTCGTAGCGAACACCATCTCCACCCATGTACATGTTACCCTTGTCATTGACTAAAGGTGCTCTATCAAGTTCTGAGAAAATGTCTGCGATCTTAACAAGATACCGTTGTTGTGGATCCCTAAAGATCTCAGCTCCTTGAGCATTTGTGTAGACATATTGGAGTCTCACATTGAGTGTTAACCCCATGGTGTCGGCTTCAAATGGATTAAAAGATCTTGTGGGTGTCCTATTTGGGGCTAAGGGATGACTATTTGTCGGCCCTAGATTGTCCATGGACAATGAGCTAGTTGTTCTGGAGGAAAGGGTATCGGATTGGGATTCAGAAAGGGTTTCAGCAATATCTGCCAAATTTCCTACCGATTGGGTCCCACTTTCCTGCGTAGGTACTCTAGAAGGTGTCCTAGGCCCTATGGCAGAATCTATAAGACGTCCCGACCGCAAGTGCATAAGGTCAATTTTTTTTGGTTTTTTATGTGTTTTTTTTTCTTTTTTGTTTTGTTTTTGTTTTTGTTTTTTTTGTTTTGTGTTTTTTTTAAATATATATATATATATGTATATATATATATATATTTTACTCTGCCTAACCACTAAATGCAACTAAAATGAATATGTGTATACCTATCTTTTTTTTTTTTTTTGGATTTTTAAAAAAAAATGATTTTATGTTTTTACTTTTTCTTTTCTCTTTTCCTAATTGCCAAAAATATGAATTACGCTAAACAAAAATACTAATTATGCACAAAATTACAAAAATTCAAAACAATGCAGATTACTCTAATTATGCAAAATTTTACCGAAATTTAAAAAATAAAAAATGGATTCAAAATACAAAAAATTATTTTTTTTCTCTCTTTTTTTTCTTTAAATTTATTGTTTTATGGTTTTTTTTTCTTTTTTTTCTTTCTTTCTTTTCTTTTGTTTTCTTCTCCTTTTGTTGTTTTTTTTTAAAAAAACTAATAAATTTCGTACTAATTTGCTAAAAATATGAATGACGCTAAAAATATACTACTTATGCACAAAATTACAGAAAATTTAAAAAAATGCAAGCTACTTTAATTATGCAAAATTTTACAGAAATTTAAAAAATGAAAAATGGACTAAAATTATTTTTTTATTTTTTTTATTTTTTGCTTTTCTCTCTTTTTTTTCTTTCCTCTCTTTTTTTTTCTTTCCTCTCTTTTTTTTTTGTTCCTCTCTTTTTTTTCTTTTCTCTCTTTTTTTTTTCTCCTCTCTTTTTTTTTAAAAAAATTTATTGTTTTATGGTTTTTATTATTATTATTATTATTTTGTAATTAAAAAAGAAATTAACAAAAAATAAATAATAAAAAATAAATTAAAAAAAAACAAAAAACAAAAAATCATTAACCTTATCTTCTCGCCTCGCGCCGTTCTGTGCGCCTCACCGATCGCCGTTCTGTGCTGCAGATTCGATGACAACCTTATCTTCTTTTTCGGCCAGCTCACCACCGCCTCCCTCTTCTTCGCTTTCCCAGCTGCTGTGCAGGCGTCTGCTTCTGAGCTGAGGCTCACCTTCGCCGGCTCACAGCTGCAACTTCTTCACTCCCACTTCACTTTCTACCGTCTGCTCCTTCTACCAGCCACCTCCTCTGCGCTTTCTGCCGGCGCCTAACACTCCGTGGTGCTGCCGACTCCGACGCCTTCCACTCCGTGCTGTCGACGCCTTACACTCCCACTTATCTTTCTGCCGTCTGCTCCTTCTACCAGCCGCCTCCACTACGACGCTTCTACAAGCTGTTGCCACGTCAGACGACGCCTTGTTCAAGCTCCTTGCCAGTCAACCGCCTCCACACCGTCCACTTCTCCTGGACCTCCCCGCCCTACCTTCTTTGCTGCGGTGAGGCAGAGACGGCCAACCCCGTCAACGCCTGGGCCTCCCCGCCTTACCTTCTTCGCTTCTGTCCGCCTACACTCAGCTGCCGACGCCTTCCAACAACCCTTTCCACCTTCGCTCGGCCACCTTGCTTTCAGTCGGCCGCCCAACAGTTGCACGTATATATATATATATATATATATATATATATATATATATATATATATATATATATATATATCTATTTTTCTTTGCTGCGCTTGATGGAGACGCCTCCCCACACAACGCTTCTGCAGCCTCTTTCTGTGTATATGTTTAAAAAAAAAAAACCGCCTCCAACACCTCCTACCTACCTCTCGCCAACCCCATCAAAAATACAAAAATAGAAAGTACTTAAATCTGATTAATGGCGGGATTTCTCTACCGCAATGGGGTTTTAATTTTTTTGCTTCTAATAAAAAAACAGAAAACACACGAGGCGCCCTTGAGATCACACACTCAATGCCCTTGCAAACTCTACTCTAATCTACCCTAATCCACGATTTTGCAATCAATGGAGCACTTAGTATGAAGTAATGGTTAACACCCTTCACTAACTTAGGTGTGCGTTTCCCGGCAGCGGCGCCATTGTTTGGGACATCATAGCATAGCGGAGGCTACACTCCAACCCACACACTTTGTCAATCCGTGAATGCAACCCGGTTAGCGCATAGAGGCTATCCCGAATGGGAGAAGATTAGTTAACCACACACTAATGACTTCTAGTCCTACTCAATCCTTCTTCAACACTCAAGCAATCAATCTAACATAATCAAAGCATCAAGATTAGGCTACACTTAAGCATAAAAATGCAACTTATGCAAAGAATCTAACATGCAAAGAGCTATCACACAAGCCTCAACTACACATCATTTCATGCACAAGCTTCATCACATGCACTCTACAATTCATAAATCAGATTTTAGCATCAAAACATCATTAAGAAATCTAGATTAGCAAATGTGTAGACCATAACCTCATATCATTGAAAATGTAGAGAATAGAGAGTACAAGATTGAAGCAAGAATGGAGATGGAGAGCCTTGGGAGAGCACATGAGAAGGAGCTATGGAGCAAGCTCTCTCTATGAGCCTCTCAACCAAATGACCAAAGAGTCCTCTAGCTCTCAAATGGGCCACCTTTTATACAAAAACTCTAGAACTCCCAAAAGTTCCCATGTGGGATTATTGTCAAGCCCTCTCCCACATTCATCTACAACTTGGAATTCTTTATAAGAGCCCTAAGTGTCTTTTTTTGCTGCATCCTTGCATTGATCTTCATTCGTCATGCAACATGGGATAAGTGAAACTTTGACACCTAAGGTTTGGAAAGACCTAGTAGCTCGTGCCTGACATGTCCCTGGACAAGGGCTCACAAGGTCACGACGTATGACAAAAAAGGTACTAATTCTTTAAAAGATGGCACTGACCAATGAGCCACTGTGTCACACATGTTATTTATTTTGATCTTGGATTTTGAGTCATGACTCATCACCCACGTGGTGATCCTTTTGATTTCTGTTTAGTCATCAGTGATCACCCGCGTGATTTGTGATATCATCATATCTTACATGTATTTTGTTTTTATTGAAATGATTTAATGTGGTCTCTTTTAAGTTATGTCAACAGTTTTTTCTTTTGTATATTTCAAGTTAAAAATATACATGCTTTTTCTATTTTGTATGAAACCTTTTTGTACCCGTTTCTTACCTTTTATGAAACGTTTCAAAACGTATGAAATCCGTTTCATACTTGCCGTTTCAGAAACGACTGGCAACACTGTATTGTATCAGACTAAATCCTTATATGGTCTGATGATACTCTCAGCTGGCCAGTGATGATTTGCATGGCATGTGACATGTGCCAGGAAGGTATCCAGTGCTCCAAATGAATCCATCATTGGAAACTTGCAGAAAGTGCTCTCCGTAGAACGGGAGTTTTGTGAGGACATCCATGTGCGGTACTATGGAGCCTTGTCGAGTCGAGATGGATACGGTGGCTATCTTGTATCGAGAGAGATCCAAAAAGGGTGAGTCCAGAATATATTGGAAGGGCGAAGGTGGTCCATTTGAAAGCCGTGTTGGTGAAACCAGCTGATCACTCGTGAGTACCAGGACTTGCTTTGTCCCTCTCGTGTAAGCAGCATGGAAGACTAAGGGTCAGTTGCGGGAAGCAGCCTGCATCCAATGTGCACACGTGATATATGTAGGCAATGGTATGAAAAAGTGCATCTATGATCAAGGGAGAGACTCCAAACTCGGCTAGGATGATCTTATGTGGCACTGATGGTTTACTCCGGATCATACGGGAGAGCATCATCACCTACAATATCTCTGTCAATCCTCCTCTCATCGTACATCGCTGTAGGGTGCACCAAAGTGTCAAAAAGCCTACACCTGGTGCGGGTCTCTTAGAAGTGGGCCTACAAGCACTGTCTCTCGTGACAAACAGGGTTGCATATTTTCTCATCAAGCGGCATTGTGTGGTTGGTCCCATGATTGATACACCTATCATTCCAATGTATTGATGCTCATTTCAAACCATAGATGCTTCTCCTCAACCTGCAAGATTGGGAAGTGTTTTGTACGAAGATCCTCATTTGTCCTTGGCCTGACCTTATTAAAGCTGCAAGTTTAAATGTAGCCTTAATGGGCCCTGGTGACATTGGTAGTGTTGACGAGGATGGCTGTTGTGGGGCGTGGCATGTGTGGTTGTGGTACGGGCTGGTATATCATAGAGATGTCGCTCATAAGTCTCCCATATTATGGGATCTGTGATGGTTTCTTTTCTTGAGAATGCACCATGCATCCGAGTTGTCCTCATTCAAAAAGAGTTGGTAGAACTCCTCGCGTTTAGGTAAGAACGCCTGCTTTTTCTGACAGGTAAGGTGATGGGAGGCTCTTTGTATTTCTCGTACAAAGATTCACTTGCACGCTTGCTCCCGTAGAAGATGAAGCTGCGTGTTCTTGCAGTCATCATCAAACCACCCATTTTGTGGCTTTGAACCTACAGGGGGAGGGCGGTGGAGCAGGTGGTGTGGGAAAAATTGGCTTGGGCTGATTCATGTGTGATGGAAGAGAGCTGTGATGTAAGGGTGGAGATGGGAAACGCTAGATCAAGATTGGAAAGGCAGCAAGATAAGTGATCCTTGTAGACAAAATTGAGGTCATTGTAGAAATGAGTGCTGGTGAAAGTGGATATGGGGGGGTCAGGAATGGGTGGCAGGGA
This sequence comes from Cibotium barometz, assembly GCF_041138505.1. Classification (NCBI taxonomy): domain Eukaryota; kingdom Viridiplantae; phylum Streptophyta; class Polypodiopsida; order Cyatheales; family Cibotiaceae; genus Cibotium; species Cibotium barometz. The sequence continues at coordinate 40,633,572 of NC_141075.1, forward strand.
TGTGCAGGGAATGGTGAAAGTGAAGTACATGTGATCAGCCCCAATGGGTGGTGGTGGGACGGTGAAAAGTGTTGGATGTCTCGCATAAGAGCAGGAGACCCCATCAAATAGTCCACTATGCTAGATCCCCCTCCATGTAGGAAGCTTGTATGGCATCCGATATGGGCCAAAGGGGAGAATCAGTAACTCATGGATGGCTCCCTTGTCTGCCATATGTGGTAACAACCCTGCATCCTGAAATGTCTGTTGTAGCCCCATCTTTGTGGGGTCTTATCTCTGAAGGCATAACTGCATCTGCATGCAAATCATACATGTGCACTTGCCCTGCAGCTTTTTGTGCATTTAAGTCATCCAATGGGAGGATGTCTCCCGGTTGGGAGAACTCCACAATGTCTGCAAACAAAGGGGCATATGGAGAATGTTAGTCCTGCAGCAAGTCCCGTGCAAAGGTGTATTTCTCAGGTGGGAAATAACACATGCAATATGATTAATCTGAAAGCCAGGCCCTCAAAAGATGAGATCTTCTCCTTGGATACGGACTGAGCTTGCAGCCTTTGCAAAGGAGCATATTTCTAGAACCCACCTGTAGGTTACAGTGCTTTTCTTGCATCTCCTAGATTAGAAAGTCATTTAGTATTCCATTTCTATGTTGCAATAGCATTTAGGGGATGCTCTAAGCATCTTCTATTACAGATTGTATACATAGTGTACTTTTGGTCTCATAGGCCATTGTTAACAGCAAGCTTTAACAACAAGCAACCAGTTAGAGCACTTGATGGAAAGCTGGATCCTAGGCAGACTTTAGATTTGATACAAATTGTAAGTCTAGCCGAACTCCAGTTTGAGATGAAAAAGAGATGAACCGTTTCTGATAGTGGACTGGTTTAGCAGCCCAAGATGTCAACACAATGATTGTGCCAAACTATACAAACTGCGTGATGAACAAAGACCAGGTTGACTAATATACTTGGGCCAAGCCGGTTCTACGCGGGGAGTTGGGACGAAATCATATCACACCTGTCATGTCATAGAAAGCCCCATAGAATGTGAATAGATGTGAAGAAGATTGGCTTTTGAGTTTAGGAATAGTGCATGTTGTTTGGCTACTTTGTTGACGCATCTTGGGCTAAGATTTATCTTAAAAAAAGGAAAAAGTGTGCTAGTACAGTGTTGTTTGGAATGTCCTATTATACATTGCGTGGTGGTTCTCAATTCAGTTTCGCACATGTGGCGTCATATCTTTTTTCCAAATAAGTGTCCAGTTTCATTTTATCAAAGGGACTGTTTTCTGCAGGGTTTTTACCATTCCCAGATTTAATACATCAATTTGAGGCCTGCTGCAAAGACCTTGCCGAACATGTCAGGTCAATGAAATTTCCGCTTATGTAGCTTTTTGCAGGTTCATGCAATCAGTTAAAAGGACAAATTGTTATATATCGAGCTTTTTTTTGACATGTTGGAACCCACACTAGAGATTTTACCAGAAATGTTTTTCCAGAGCACTGGGCAGTCTGTCCAGAGAGATCATTGGCATACCAGAGGGATCATAGGCATACCTCTGCAAATTGGCAACCTTCCCAGTGCCGGGCACCCTGGTTCTCCACACCTCTATGACAAACTTGCCCTTCAGGCAACCTCGTTTTTTGCAAACACAATCACAGGCTTGCCTCCCAATCACTGGGCAATCAGAAACAACGTAGTTCTCCGCACGAACGCCTGCAACAGATTCAAATTACCCTCTGATCAGATTGGACAGCAGCCGCCAATCTTTGCACATTTGGCCAAGGAGCAACGGACACCTGGGCAGAACTGGAAGGGAGTCTGGCTGCTATAGATAATGGACAGCACTGTACAGCTGCCATACAGTCAGCACAGTACGCATAGGGCCATACAACAGCTGGCTATGGACAGGCAGCCATGAATAGGCCATACAACAGCTGGGGATGAAGGGGTGCCTAAAGAGAGAAGTGATTGTTGGGATTTGGAGTTGTATGTATGCATGTCCATCTCCTGTGTGTCCACCAATGTGTAAGTGTATAGGTGTGAACACCGCTCATATGTGTAAGTGTGTTGATATGTGTGTGAACCTACTATTATGAGTAGATAAGATAAGCATATGTGTGAGCTAAGCAGCGATGTCACCGCAGGTGACGTGTGTCACTGACTTATGGTTTGTGTGAGTAAAAAGATAAGGTTCTAAATCTACAAAAAGCATGTACTTGATTCAAGTTCAACACATTAATCAATGCTGATTTGAGTCGTACAAATCATCACTCACTAAGAACTTTTTCCTTCTCTCTCTAGCTCTCTCGCTTTTCTCTGTGTCCACCATGGAGTTCCACCCGCCATAGCACTGGTCCTGCAGAAACCCTAACCCTAGTTTCTACCAACATGGTATCAGAGTAGAAAGGTCTTTAGGGCTTTCATTTTTAGGGTTTCTCTCGTTTTGGGGTTGCTGCAGTTGCTGCCATTGTGTGCTATCCCTGGCTCGCCATACCCGTTCTATTGCCCATCGACCAGCATTTCATAAGCATCTTTCGCTGCGTTTATGGTGTTGACCGTCGTCCATCACCACCATTGTGGCCTCAGTATGGATTGGCGCCGACTTCTGCCTCTGCCCGTTAGCAGCTGCTTCACGCAACAAAAGTAGCCAACTGTGCGCACCTCTCATCATCCATGGTCAACAGTACCATTGCCCAACTTGCACACTGCAACGTGTCTCAATTGCAGCAGCAAGTCTCTCATCATGTCAGCAAAACTCTTGGCACCCTTGCAGTGTCCATTAACAGTGTTTTGAGCCTCTACTAGCAAATCCGTTAGTGCAGCATCAAGAAATCTGTCAATTAAATGACATAACTGGTGAACATCAAGAAATCTGTCAATTGCAGCAGCGAGTCTCTCATCATGTCAGCAAAACTCTTGGCACCCTTGCAGTGTCCATTAACAGTGTTTTGAGCCTCTACTAGCAAATCCGTCACTGCAGCATCAAGAAATCTGTCAATTAAATGACATAACTGGTGAACATCTGTCTATAACTCCTTTGCTTCCACCGCTTCACCAGCAGGCGATGCGGTCACGTAAGTTCTTACAATCGCTGGCTCCAATCGCCAATCACCGGCTCCAATCGGCAGTCGTTGGCTCCAGTTAGATCGTTCCGATTGGTGCCAATTCCTGTGATCTGCAGCAGTACATTATTTGGGGCATTTCCACTTCTAGGTTGCATGTCACCAGCCTGGACATTTCCTAGTATGAAAGGGGTCTGGTGGACTCCAGGATGTCTAAATATTTGGAAAGTACAAGCTTTGGGAATGGCGGATTATCCTGGAATACAAAGGACCACACTCCTAAAATTTAGGAGAGTCGCTATCTTTGGCCCGACTTCAATGGAAATTCTGTTCGCGTCATTACGTCTCGAATTGAGCAGATACCAAGAGTAGGCAAAGTGCCTATGACAGAATGTCTACCAGTTGGGATATTTTTAGAGATAAAGTTTATGGAAGGATCCATCTCTTAGATTGGCACATGTGGCAAGAAAGTGGACCAAAGTGAGACAAGTGGCCTGACACTTGTTAGAAAGTGGATCAAAGTGAGACAAGTTTATGGAAGGATCCATCTCTTAGATTGGCACATGTGTGGAAGGATCCATCTCTTAGATTGGCACATGTGGCAAGAAAGTGGATCAAAGTGAGACAAGTGGCCTCACACTTGTCACTTCATCTATTGTGTGGCTTTCCACTTGTCATTGTAGCCTTCTCTTGCCATTTTAGCTCATGGGAGGCCCAAATCTATAAATTGGAGCCTTCTCTTTTCATTAATGGCGGCTCTCTTGCTGCACACTAGCCTCTACCACTGTTAAAGGCTGTCCTAATGATGGCTACTCTCTTTCTCTCTCTCTTGAAGGCTGCCCATGAAGAATATCGGTTGTTGGGGATTGTTTTGGAGGCTTCCATCGCGAAGAAATACTGAAGGCAAGGGTATTTAATCATTTATTATGATTTCTAGCCATTGTACTTGTTGTACCAACCCTTGTACCTGCTATACCAGCCATTGTACGGGCTATACGTGTTCTTGTACTTTTTGTACCAGCTTGTACTAGCCACTATACCAGTTGTACCAACCATTGTACTTGTACTAACATTTGTACTTGCTGTACCAACCATTGTACCAACCATTGTACTTGTTGTACCGACTCAATGGAGAGTTTTACTTGCTGTACCAGCTCTATTGCATGAAGACCCGTGGTTTTTGGGGAAGAATAAGTACCCACACGGAGGTATATGGATTATATTGTTGGTTCGGCATTTCTACAGCCTGTGTTCCGGTTTGGTAGCCTCGTGTTGGGCTGTGTTATGGCATCTGTATATGGATAATCCGGCATCTCCCATGGGGAGAGTAAGGCCCTCAAAGCTTGTACATGATATTATTCTCCTTGGGTAATAAAATACTCCAAGGGGGAGGGAGGGGAGGGGGGGTCAACCCATTCTGGCCTCTATGTGGTGTCACATGTGCAAGCTCCATTTTCAGCATTTGTGGATGTTTTTTTCAGCTTTTATGTTTTATGTAAAGTGATGATGGATATGTGTTAAGGCTGTGGCCATGTTTAAATGTTTTAATATGCATTGATGGTATGAACAAGTGTGTCAAAGGCCCTAGTCCCTCGAGCCCCGCGAGTTACATTGGTATCAGAGCATAGGCTTCCTTGGAAGCGGAGGCTTTCTTCTATCAATGAGAAAGAGAAAAGATCTCAAGTGGGGGTCACACTTACCATCATTGCTATTAAGCATGGCCAGCAACTTCATAGCGTATGAAGCAATAGCATGAGCAATAGATAGCTTGGTCTAAGGATTTATGAATTCACAAAATTTATCTTGGAGGTATGGAGTTGGCTTTATATGCACACGTTTAGCACTCTAGATATTGTGGATTATATTATCAAGCTTATAGGCAAGCTATATGGAGTATATCTTAGGATATCTTAAGGATATGGTGACGAGATATATCTTTTGGTTTCATGACCAACCTGGCAAAGAAAAGCTAAGTATACTTTAAGTTTGCGAAGTTGGTGCTTTGGCTATTTACTAGGAAGTGCTTTTGATGTTCACTAACCCTTGTATAGCCATGCAAGGAGAAAGGTGTTATTGTTTGCCTTGAGATGGTTTCAAGGAAACATTGTTTATGGCTCCCTTTATTGGGATGGATTATATCTATGGAGATTTCTTTCTTGGACGAGATTTCTATAGATATTGGGCTTCACAAGCAATTTCTATGGACGAATCTGTCCGAGTTTATAGAGAAGAAATCTTGTGATATCTCATGGATATGATGCTTTTATGGATAAAGTCCACCTCTACTCCAAGGTGTGTGGTTAGCACGGAGTATGTGGTAAGAGTTATGGTATACAGGTCTATGGATTCTTGGACTTCTTTTCTAGGGATTTGGATCTATCCTCAGGTTTATGGATTATTCTTTTTAGCTCCCTTTATTTGGGATGCATTCATAGTCGCACTGAAACTCGTTTCAAATCATATGAAACCGATCGAAACTTTTACGAAACGTTTCAGAATATGAAACTCGTTTTTTATTCACCTAAAATTTTAAAGGCCCAAAAACCCTACATGCCAGTTTCATACATACGCATTTCCAAAGTGCATATTTTCTTGTTGCTTGCTACTCGACTTGCACGCGCACGTCCTTTCTTGCTTGCCGATGACTGGCCAACTATCTTGAGAAGGACGCTTCAGCCTTGGCCAAATACATATTTTCATGTATATTCTGAACTTATATATATATATTTTTTGCATTTTTTGTATGAAACTTTTTTTTGACATTCCTTTTTTGCTTGGTAGTGAGTAATTGACCATCTTAGCAAGGACGCTTGAGCCTTGGTCATGGCCTAAATACATATTTTCATGTATATTCTATGTTGAAAAATATATATATTTTTTAATTTTTTGTATAAAACCTTTTTTGGACGTTTCAAAAAAATATGAAATTTCTGAAATCTTTTTGAAACCCATTTCAAATCAAGCGTTTCTGAAACTCCTGGTAATTATGGATGCATTGGACTTATGAAACTCATGGTTCACATACCCTGTGTAGTATTCTCTTTTCCTACGTGCTCTCTTGAAGATTGTTTCTATCATATCTGGGTGGAACAATAGAGAGCAGATGGAAGGGAACATGGGCACTTCAGAGGGTAGTGTCGAGCACAACATACCGTGTGTAGCGTTCTCTTGTCTTACGTGCTCTCTTGAAGATTGTTTCTACCATATCTGGGTGGAACAATAGAGAGCAGATGGAAGGGAACATGGGTACTTGAGAGGGTAGTGTGAGTTGGTGGCCGAAATGCCTACAAACTATTGGTGGTCGAAATGCCTAGAAACTATGTGTAGCAGAAATGCTTATGGAACACTAGGCTATCTATGCCTGTTTGCGAGTGATTGTTTTATCTTGTTAGTTGAGCTCACCTCTCATCCAAGGTGTGTGGTCAGAGTACCAATACGGAGTGCAAGTGGTAAAGTGGACACGCCTGGTTGGCACAAGACTTGTGTCTATGCCAAGGGTCATGTGGACCGATGCCTTGTTGGCAGGAGACTTATTTTGTCTCGTCCATTTACGTGGGACATGGATTATGATATCTGGACTTATGGGACTGATTTGTCTCGCCCATTTACTTGGGACATGATTATGATATTTGGACTTATGGGACTGTTTTGTCTCGCCCATTTATTTGGGACGTGTTTTTTTTTTCCAGCCATATTAGAATCACTATCTCCCCATACAGAGACCAAGAGGTTCATTGTTCATCTCACCATGCATGTGGATTCATGTTGGGATTGTGAGAGGGCAATTCAATGAACACTCCACTATATTGTGGAGCGAGTGTTTCATTGTTTCCACACCATGCTTGTTGATCAGAGTTGGGATTGTATGGGAGAATATGGGAACTGTTGGGATTGGGAGAAAGGATTGCTAGGACTATGGAGAACCAGCTTTTCTGTTACCATGGTTTGTGCTCTTGAATGGCACCAGTTTGTGTGCATAGCACACGTTTCTGTGCCAGGCACTAGTTTCTTGTGCATGGCACTTATTTAAGTGTCTTAGCACTTGGTTGGTGATTTTCATTGGCATATGATTATCTCATATCTTCCATGGAATTCTCGCCCATTGATTTTGGGACATGATTTTGATATTGGTATTATTTAGTCTCACCCATTTCTTTGGGACATGGATTCTTCAGTTATATTGGATTTTTGAGACTGTCTTGTCTCACCCACTTGATGGGACATGATTATATCTTGAATATAAGGCTTGAAGCTTAAAGTTGTGGACAACTTTTAAAAAGCTGGGCATGATGTCACCAGCCTGAACATTTCCTAGTATGAAAGGGGTCTGGTGGACTCCAGGATGTCTAAATATTTGGAAAGTACAAGCTTTGGGAATGGGGGATTATCTTGGAATACAAAGGACCACATTCCTAAAATTTAGGAGAGTTGCTATTTTTGCCCCGCGACTCCGATGGAAATTCTGTTCGCGTCATTACATCTCGAATTGAGTAGATACCAAGAGTTGGCAAAGTGCCTATGACAGAATGTCTACCAGTTGGGATATTTTTAGAGATAAAGTTTATGGAAGGACCCATCTCTTAGATTGGGACATGTGGCAAGAAAGTGGACCAAAGTGAGACAAGTGGCCTGACACTCGTTAGAAAGTGGATCAAAGTGAGACAAGTGGCCTCACACTTGTCACTTCAGCTATTGTGTGGCGCTCCACTTGTCATTGTAGCCTTCTTTTGCCATTTTAGCTCATGGGAGGCCCAAATCTATAAATTGGAGCCCTCTCTCTTCATTAATGGAGGCTCTCAAATGTATGGACTTTGTCTCCATCTCCACACGTTGTCAAACTGCTTCCTTTGACACCAACTCTTATGTGTAAGTGTATAGGTGTGAACACCCCTTATATGTGTAAGTGTGCTTATATGTGTGTGAACCTTGCTCTTATGAGTAGAGAAAGTGTTTGTGTGACCTAAGCAGTGATGTTATCGTAGGTAACATGTGTCACTGACTTGTGGTTTATGTGAGTCAAAAGATAAGGTTCTAAATGTACAAAAAGCATGTATTTGATTCCAGTTCAACACATTAAGCAATGTTGATTTGAGTCATGCAAATCATCTCTCACTAAGAACTTTTTCCTTCTCGCTCTAGCCCTCGTGCTTCTCTCTCTCTCTCTCTCTCTCTCTCTCCACCATGGAGTTTCACCCGCCATAGCACTGGTCTTGCAGAAACCCTAACCCTAGTTTCTACCAATAGCGATGGCGAGAATGGGTTATTGGGCTGGTCGACCTTCCCCAACCACGTTTGCATGCAAGTTTTGCGAACTGGTGGACATCATAAAAAGGGCCAGTCCCACTGCTATGTACCTAATGCTAATCCTTGGGATTAGTGGCCTGGGTTAAGGGAGCCTTGGGATTAGGGAAAGTAGGTTGATACAGGTCGCTAAGGTTCACTCCCATCTGCCAAGTTTGTGGTGGGAGTCTTTGGTCTAGGCCTTGGGATTAGGGAAAGTAGGTTGATACAGGTCGCTAAGGTTCACTCCCATCTGCCAAGTTTGTGGTGGGAGTCTTTGGTCTAGGCTCAGACCCATTGTCAACAACTGTGAGCAATATCAATAATAATTCCACACTTATATAGCGATTACTGCTACTATAAATAACCAAGTAGTCATAATAGCGAGTAACTATGGTTTCACTAATAACCCACCTTAGCCACCCATATTAGCTTGCTTTCCCTAATCAGAGGGCTCCCCTAATATTGCCAGATTAGGGCACTAATCCCAAGGATTACTGTTAGGTACATAACATCCTTCCCGTCCTAGTACGAGAACATGAGTTACCCAATCCTATTGTGGATGTGTAATATGGTTAGCTATGGTAATTGTCTCTGGGATTTTAGCTTATCCAATTTCATGGGAGTTGGAGGTTGAGAGGTGGTTGGGTTTTTTATGATATTGATTTGGCTATGACTTTGTCTTTTGTTAGTCTTCTAAGTTGGTTCCTATACAGGTAATTATGTTGAAAGATTAGACATATGTGAAACTGATATTGGAGTCATTTGTGTGATGTGGTTGGACTTTCCCGGATTCATTTCCAAGAGTGGAAATATCTTAGGAGGGGAAGTATGTTATGTACCTAACTCTAATCCTTGGGATTAAGGGAGCCCTGGGATTAGGGAAAGCATGCTCTTACGGGTGGCTAAGGTGGGTTATTAGTGACACCATAGTTATTGGCTATTTATGACTAGTTGGTTATTTATAGCAGCAGTAATCACTATATAAGTGACTCGTGCGTTTATTATTGATATTGTTTACAGTTATTGATAGTTGATTTGAGCCTAGACCAAAGACTCTCGCCATGGACTTGGTAGATGGGAGTGAGCCTTAGCCCTCGGCTCGGGAGTCGTTTGCAGTAAACCTACCGTTGGGAGATGAGCTAGCCTATTTTTTGGTACTAATCTTGTTGCTTGTGTTTAGGGAGATCTTTTGAACCTTAGTCTCGAGTATCAGCCTGCTTTCCCTAATCCTAGGGTTTCCCTAACCCTGTCGAATTAGGTTACTAATCCCAAGGATTAGGTACATAACACCCACCAAGTGGGTGGGCAATGTGCAAGGTGGAAGGTACGTTACGAATCAGGTACATAAGGCACACATTCAGGTACAGGTTGAGATTTTGAGGTACGTTAAATACGTAAGGTACATAAAAACATAAAAATACACACATAAGTTAAACAAGAGAGTGCATGTATTCTCACATGCTTGGGTGTCCCCAACGTGTGGAGACGGCTAAAATTGGCGACGGCGACCGGCCTAGGGTTTTTTTGGGCCCAAAATGTTTTTAAAAACTGCCACGTACGGCCAATGAGGTGATAGCTCAAGTGGTGAAGGTGTTTGCCTAGGACCAAGAGGTCCTGGGTTCAAAATCCCCCTTGGTGCTTCCTTGGCGACATCGCCTTATAGGTGGATAAATAAGCCTCTACGGGTGGATAAATAAGCGCCTACGGGCGGTGAAAAATTGGTAACTATGGGAGGATCTTGGGCCAAAGGCCAGTTGGGGGGAGGGGGGAAGAACTGCCACGTATGGATCCGTACCGTATGGTACAATACCGTATCGTACACTAAAATGTACCTTATCATAAGGTACGTACATGCGGATGCAACCTTGGTAGCTTGCCAAGTGTGAAACTCGTGGGTGCCCGGGGGACTAGGGCCTTTGACACACTTGTTCATACTATCAATGTATATTAAAACATTTAAACATGGCCGCAGCCTTAACACATATCCATCATCACCTTGCACAAAACTTAAAAAGCTGGACAAAGCATCCACAAATGCTGAAAATGGAGCTTGCACATGTGACACCCGCATAGAGGCCGAAATGGGTCGATCCCCCTCTTGGAGTATTTTATTACCCAAGGAGAATAATATCATGTACAAGCTTTGAGGGCCTTACTCTCCCCATGGGAGATGCTGGATTATCCATATACAAATGCCATAACATAGCCCAACACGAGGCTACAAAGCCGGAACACAGGTTGTAGAAATGCCGAACCAACAATATAATCCATATACCTCCGTGTGGGTACTGATTCTTCCCCAAAAAGCACGGGTCTTCATGCAAATAGAGCTGGTACAGCACGTGCAACTCTCCATTCAGTCGGTACAAGAAGTACAATGGTTGGTACAGCTGGTACATTGGTTGGTACAGTTGGCACAGTGGCTGGTACAGCAGGTACATCAAGTACAAATGCTAGTACAACAGGTGCAATGACTGGTACAGTAGGTACAACAAATAGAAATGCTGGTACAACAGGTACAATGGGTATAGTGGCTGGTACAAGTAGGTACAACAAGTAGAAGGACTAGTGCAGCCAGTACAGTGGCTGGTGCAACAAGTACAAGGGCTGGTACAACAAGTACAATGGCTAGAAATCATAATAAATGAATAAATATCCTTGCCTCTGGTATTTCTTTGCGATGGAAGCCTCCAAAACTGTCCCCAACAGCCGGTATTCTTCATGGGCAGTCTTCAAGAGAGAGATGCCATCATTAGGGCAGCCTGTAACGGTGGTAGAGGCTAGTGTGCAGCAAGAGAGCCTCTATTAATGAAGAGAGAGGGCTCCAATTTATAGATTTGGGGTTCCCATGAGTGAAAATGGAAAGAGAAGGCTATGATGACAAGTGGAGAGCCACACAATAGCTAGAGTGACAAGTGTGAGGCCACTTGTCTGACTTTGATCCACTTTCTTGCCATATGTCCCAATCTAAGAGATGGGTTCTCCCATAATCTTTACCTCTAAAAGTATCCCAACTAGTAGACATTCTGTCAGTCATAGGCACTTTGCCAACTCTTGGTATCTACTCAATTCCAGATGTAATGACGCGAATAGAATTTCCATGAGACTAAATAAGTCTCCATAATACCAATATCAAAATCATGTCCCAAAATATATGGGCGAGACAAAAACAGTCCCATAAGTCTAGATATCATAATCATGTCCCAAAATAAATAGGCAAGAATTCCGTGGAAGATATGCTAGACACATGCACAAGAGCCAATTGTGTCTCGAATGAGTCAAATGAGTATATCCTAGACATGGCGATAAGAGTCAACCATGTCTCCATATAGAATATACTAGATACGGGCATTTAGAGTCAACCGTATCTCCAAACAATATGTGTCCAAACATGGGATATTAAATCCAAATCCATAATCCAATAACACAAGGCACACAAATAGATGCCACTCCAGACCATAAACACGCTCAAGGCACATAAAGAGTTGCCAATCCACATGATCCTTGGTGTAGACATAAGTCCTCTGTCAACCAGGCATCATGTCCGCTCTACCACTTGCACTCCGTATTGGTACTCCGACCACACACCTTGGATGAGAGGTGGGCTCAAGTAATAAGATAAAACGATCACTCGCAGGCATAGATAGCTTGCTGTTCCATAAGCATTTCTGCTGCACATAGTTTATACGCAGGCCACCAACTCACACTACCCTCTCAAGTGTCCATGTTCCCTTCTATCTGCTCTCTATTGTTCCACCCACATATGGTAGAAACAATCTTCAAGAGAGCATGTAGGACAAGAGAACACTACACATGGTATATTATGCCTGACACTGCCCTCTCAATGCTTTCCATCTACTCTCTATTGTTCCACCCACACATGGTAGAAACAATCTTCAAGAGAGTACGTAGGACAAGAGAACACTACACAGGGTGAGTTCCATAAGTCCAATGCATCCCAAATAAAGAGAGTTAAAAAGAATAATCCGTCCTAGTAAAAGGGAGCCATAAACATAATCCATAAACCTGAGGATGGATCCAAATCCCTAGAAAAGAAGTCCAGGAATCCATAGACCTGGACCCTTCTCCTCAGATAGTGACTCATGGCTCTTGGTGTTTGTGGCTATATGGTGGCAGTCCTATCAGATATCTTCAGTGGGATCCAGGAGAGTGGGAGTGGATTGATGCCTTCGATCCTTTGAAAAGCTTTCCTTTTTTTAGTATCACTGTTCGGAATGCCAGGCTTCTCCTCACTCGACAGATGCATAGGATTCCTACTCTCAGGCCTCATTGGGAGAGCTATGATATTTCTCCAGTGATACAGCACAAATATTGGCATAGACTTTGGCACTCATACAGAAGGAGCCAGATCTCTCATTTCTTTTGGTTATTCTTACATGGTGGTCTCCCCACCAATCAGTGGAGATCAGTTTTCGGTGTAGCACCTTCCTGTCCTAGATGTGCGGCAGATTGTGAGACCGTACAACATTGTCTATGGGGATGCAGCACTGCACAGCAGATTTGGGGTCCTGTAGCCCAACTTATGGGCAAATTGAGTGGCCGAGCCATGCATGTGACTTGGGGGGCAGTTGCTTGGCTCTCCCAGTCCGGTCCACAGCTTTTTTATGAGGGCAGTGGTACAGATTCTACTATTTTCATTCGTAGAGATATTGCCCATCATGGTTTATTGCAGGATGTTCCTCACTCTGATTATACACCCCCTAGACAGAGGATTGACACCAGTTGGGAGATTATTGCCAGTATTACAGCATGGCAGATATAGAGAGCTAGATGCACGAAGGCTATTGAGGGTGTCTAGATTTCTGGGTCTCAGTGCATTAGTACTATATGGGGTGATATCATCCACACTCTTATGGCTACTTGGGCTTGCATTCAGGGACCCTCTCGTTTTGCGTAGGCGAAGCGTGTGATATTTATGCGGGAATGGGACCATGGCATCTTCTTTTCCTTTAGTACCACAGGTCTTACATGGCATCATGATGCTCCTCAGTGGTTGAAATCACCTTACATATTGGGGTGATTCTATTCTTTTCCGGCTTATAGCTGTGATTGTTGTATGTTTTTCTCATACTTAATAGAAGTCTCTTTTTGAAAAAAAATAAAAAATAAAATTTTGATTTCACATTGGCGATAGGCTCTTTATTGAGATAAGTATTCATGATTAATGCTTGCGTTTGCCAATATTTGGAATTTTGTACATGTTAAACTCCCTTGCTGATGCAAGTGGAGATTGTTTCTCATATCTATTTTGAGACGTGTTTCAAGAAAGAATCTTTTTCTTAAAGGCGTTTTCGTTGGAAGACATTTTGATTTTGGAAAAGGCTTCTCTATGGTTTTGATGAATAGTTTATGGTTTTGGTCTTGTGTATTGGAGGCTCCTAGCAGTATGGGATGCTAGAATTGTCGCCTAGACAAGGATCTCATATGGGGAGTATTCTAGTGGTGTGGGACGCTAGAATATGTCGCATATGCGGTTACAAAATTATGAATTTTTTATCAATATCATGGATTGGGTGATTCCAGTCTATGATTTGTTTCGAAGCCAACATGGTAGGCATACTGCACTTATATGGTTGGTCAAAGATATGCAGGGCTGTCCTGGACCACAGTGTGCCAGTGGAGCTTTCTTGGTTTGTGTGAACATGTGCTTGTTTTGTTGGTTTTGCGGAGAAGGATTTCTCACATCGATCATGCCATGGCACATTTCTTGTGCATGTATGTGGATGGGTCCCTAGGAAAGACTCTGGTGTGAGCCCATTGACATGTCAACAGGAGTTTATATCTTTTGCATGTATGTGGATGGATCCCCAGGAAGGACTCTGGTGTGAGCCCACTGACATGGCAAGAGAACATGTGTGGCTTGTGAAGCTTGACATGATAGAACATGTGTGGCTTCTGCCTCAGTAGAGGATGGGAGGACAGATTTGCTTTGAGTATCCTGAGAGCTTGGGAGCTGCTGAGACCGGGGCTCTCTCAGCGACCTCCTTCTTGTGTTGAGGAGCGGGCCAGACAGCCGCTCATCTGGAGCCCAGCGGTTCGCACAGAGCAGGGTCATATGCTGGGTTCTCGGCCTCGTTTAGCCTGGGGGCCTCTAGTGGCAGGCCCAGCTCGTAGTTTTGGAGACTGGCAGGCCTTCTGCAGTCTCCCAGAGGAGATCCAGGTGGAGAGGCTGAGTCACTTCAGAGGGGGGTTGATTATGAGAGATGATATTCAGGAGGCACTCACAGAGGAGTGGTTCACGCCTCTCGAGCCAGTGACCCCACGGTGGATGGGAGCCTTTACACAGTTGGAGATCCTGATTGCTGTCAGAGCTTACACTGAGGATGGCAGTTGCCTCTACTATGAGATTCAGGATGAGGGCAGACTCCAGCGAGTGGAGGTGGAGTCGCCTTTGGTTGCAGAGTGCACCTTTCAGAGGATTAGGGTAGTGGCCGCCGCTTCTCGGAAGTGGCATATAGACCCCGATCCTGCTGATGTGCTCCCGGATTGGCGCATATGGGCATATGCAGCGCGCCCCTTGGCCCGGCTACAGTGGGACCCCGGGGAGTACGAGTGGCACGATCCTTATGCATCCCTCGAGGCCACAGAGATTACCTTTTTCCAGTATACTGTTCGGCTGGGGCGGCATATTTTGACGGCGAGGAGGACGGTCTCTCCAGCGGCAGCGGGGCATTGGCGGCTACTACAGGGGCTCTCACAGGAGTTCCTGGAGGATTTTTGGGCTCGGCTCTGGGCTAGTCGACAGGCCGGTAGGATCTCGACTTTTCAGTGGCTGGTCACCCACAGGGGCTCAGCAGTTGGCACTTGGCTTGTTTACAGCGGTCTTCCGGCGGCCTGCGTCCAATGCGGCCACCCTATGGAGACACAGAGACACTGCCTTTGGGATTGCCCTCAGGCGCAGCAGATCTGTCTGCGGATGCTGCGTATTCTGGCTCCCCTCTCTCCAGAGGGTATGTTTACGTGGGGTGCCGCTGCTTGGTCGACTTCGTCAGGGCCTGCTATGGGCTATGAGACGGAGCAGGGCAGTCAGGCCATCAGATTTATTAGGGGCCAGCCTCGCCTGGTTCCGGCACCGAATTTCTCGTCCGTCAGCTGGACACAGGAGCGGGATTTACGATGGGAGCTCCTCAGCAGCCTCACCATCTGGTTCACTTGGAGGGCCCGGTGCTTTACGGCCTTTGAGGGGAGATTGGAGCCACCAGCAGAGACTGTACGGGGGATTTGGCAGGAGTTGATCCATACCCTGCGAGGACAGTACGACCGCATCCGGGGAGACTCGGATGAGGCGATCTTGCGGCGCTAGGCCTTTCACACCACTTGGCGTTGTGGCCCCTTCTACACCTTACACACGGGATCCCCCCGTTGGCACTACAGGGCACCTGTTTGGCTCTTCCCCCCCCCCTATTGTGTGGTTTAGCCTCTCAGTCCTTTGTACTGATGCTTGTATTTTGCAGCACCTAGGGAGAGTCTCCCGGGCTGCCATGCTGTATTCACTGCTCTGTTTCTCTTATGAGCAGGAGAGATCTGTTGTAGCCCTACGGGCGTTTTTTATTATATAACTAATGAAAGGATCTTTTCTCGAAAAAAAAAAAACATGTGTGGCTTCTGAGGCTTGACATGACAGAACATGTGTGGCTTATGAACCCTGACATGACAGAACGTGTACGGCTTGTGAGGCTTGACATGATAGAACATGTGTAGCTTCTGAGGCTTGACATGACGTGTGGCTTATGAACTCTGACATGACAGAACATGTGTGGCTTGTGCAGCTTGACATGGTGTGATTTTTCTTAGGACTAGTAACCTTGGAAATCACTTCGTGCTTATGTTTTGGAAAGGATTCAGCATCCTTGAACATTTAAAAAAAAGCGGCTTATAGATTTATGAATATTTGCGACACAATTGGCTCTTGTGCATGTGTCTGGTTATTATCAGAGTTGTTGACTCAGGATATGGACACAGTTTCTTTCTTGATACGGTTGGCTCTTGTGCCCGTATCTGACTTCGGATTGTGGATCTAGATTTATGGCTTTAATGTTGGAATTATGTAATGGGCAGTGGATCTGCTATACTTGAAGGATATTTCAGTAGTATTAGGCTTATATAGTTGCGGACAACTGTCTTATAAGACGGAGGGGATGTCACCAATTTGGTCCTCTCACCAGTCTTGAACACTGTTTGACACTTTGTTGGGAACCAAGGTGTGAACGAGGATTTTCCACAGAAGAAAGCTGGCAAAGTTTGGCCTGAAAGATGGCCACAGAGCATAAGCAACTTGGATTTTATTCATCAAAGTGACTTATAAGGATTATAAGTCGGTGTGTTCACACATCACTGAAGTGTGGCCGGGCTTGTTATTATTTTGGGCATGCATATGTGGACAAAAGGAGGCGTCGAAAGGAAACTTGGCCATCAAGCTTGTGAAAAGCATAAAAACTAGTATTTTTTTGGGCACATCCGCTACTTTTGGCAGAGGAAGGGAAAAGCACCTCAAAATATCTGGTTGACTTCATTAAATAAGGGTGGGGCTTCTCTTTATGGCAGGCGATCCCTATCCCCTAGAGAAACAGTCGCTCTTTCTCTCTCTTTGTGGATTCTTGGTGCAGCCATACAGTCTCCCTCTCTTGGCATAGCCGTACAACACTCTTTTCTTTACTGACTGTTAAGTGGTGCCACAGCTGTACAGTATCTTCTCTCTTGTGCTGGCCGTACAGAGTAGAGCAGGCCAGCCGGTTCACCTCCTCTCTCTTGTGCTGGTACAGGTCATACGGTGGGTGCAGCAGCACCGTACAGCAGGTACAGCAGCGCCGTACAGCATGGACAGCCACCTTGTCTCTCTTCTGAGCGATTGGTGGGTAGATGGTTGACACTCTCTCTCTCTCTCTCTCTCTCTCTCTTCGCTGTCCGTACAGCAGCAGCAGTGCACTGGCCGTACAGCAACAGTTGCTTTCCTCTGCCGAATAACTGGCCATACAGTACCACAATTCTCTCTCTTGTTCATGAAGTGCAGGCCTTATAGTGGTACAGAAGTTGGGCGGGTTCTTCTCTCTGTTTTGCTCAGGTTGTACAGTGGTACAGCAGCTGGGACATTTCTTCTCCTCCCTTCACCACGCCTTCTTGGACATTGGTTCAAGGGCTGTTTTGGAGGTATCAAGTACTGTTTTGAGAGCTTTTCGAGGCTGTTTTGGCGTTGGATTTGACACCGTACCAGGTTGTTGTTTTTGAGGCTGATTTGTATACGTTTATGGTGTTGATTGGTGCCTAGTTTCTTGAGCAAGCACCTTGGTTTATTTGTATTCGTTTATTCGTTGGAGTAAAACAGTTCCTACAGGGGCCCAGCCGTTCCGGCTCAGTGTTGTGTTTTGATATTGTATATGGTTATTTCCGCTGTGTTTTCATATCTTTGTTTGGCATCTGAAGTGTCTGTATATTGCTCCGGGACCCCAACTGGTTTCAAGCATTGAGCCTTGGAAGGATTTTTCCTTATCTCAGATTTCGGGATGTACACCCCGTGTTGGGAGAGATTGGCTGCCGATTACACGGTTTTTGTTCACGAAGGCAGATATCAGGGCATCATCTTCCCCTCTTATTGTAGCCATTGTTAGAGCATGGAGAAGCATGAAACCCTTCTTGGGACGACAGAGGCTTCCTAGGTCTTTGGATGAGGCTGACCGACAACCTATTATGTGGAACAAGTTCATCAGGGATGAGGCTGGTCAGCCACTTGGTGCATCTTGTTACATGCAGAGGTCAAGATGGGAGGGATGTGCATATACAGTTCTTGCTTGGAAGATCTTCAAGAGTCTTCCGGTGGATCAGAGAGCTACATCCATTCGGCATCTTAGGGGCTCTCGCATATGTATTGATCAGATTGATGCAGCTATATTGCATGAGTGGCTCTCTGCCACTCAGGGATCTTTCATGGAGATTATCATCCGAGATGGTTGGGAGTTTTTTCTAGGATAGGCGTACCTCTGCAGGTCATTGCTCTCCTGGGTTAGGAAGCTACAGATTGCAATATCTATTCTTTTTTTTTTTGATTGGCCTTAGGCCAAGATCCTCCCGTTACCCGTAGTTATTGATTTTGCCCGCCCGTAGGTGCTAATTATTCGCCCATAGGCGATGCCACCGAGGAAGCCCCAAGGGGGTTTTTGAATCCAAGACCTCTCGGTGCTAGGCAAACACCTTCACCACTTGAGCTATCACCTCATTGGCATTGCATCATCTATTCTATCATGCCTGGATGGAAATTGAGGAGATGTAGCATGGAGGGGATCATTCGAGATACCAAGCTTAGTTGGTGAGGATTGTTGGTCATTCGAGGAAGCACTGGTTCATTGATTCTTCTCCTCAGATAGTGACTCATGGCTCTCGGTGTTTGTGGCTGTATGGTGGCAGTCCTATCAAATATATTGAGCGGCATCCAGGTGAGTGGGAGTGGATTGATGCCTCCGATCCATTGAAAAGCCTTCCTTTTTTCAGTTTCACGGTCCGGAATGCCAGGCTTCTCATCACTCGACACATGCATAGGATCCATATTCTCAAGCCTCATTGGGAGAGTTGACATCCCTCCATTGATACAACGTAGATATTGGCATAGGCTTTGGCATTCATATAGAGGGGGCCAAATCTCTCATTTCTTTTGGTTATTTTTACATGTTAGTCTCCCCTCCAATTAGTGGAGATCGGTTTTCGGTGTAGCACCTACCTACCCGCGATGTGCGGCAAATTCTGGGACTATACAACATTGTATATGGGGGTGTAGCACTGCACAACGTATTTGGGATTCTATAGCCAACTTACGGGAAAATTGAGTGGTTGTGCCATGTATGTTACTTGGGGGGCAGTTGCTTGGCTTTCCCAGTCTGGTCTGCAGCTTTTCTACAATGGCAGTGATACAAACACTGCTAGCACCATATTTTTGAGTCCATACTCTCATGGCTACTTGGGCTCGTATTTAGGGGTACTCTCATTCTGCACAGGCAAAGCACGTTGTATTTATGCGGGATTGGGACCATGGCATTTCTTTTCCTCTAGTCACATAGGTCTTTCATGACACCATGATGCTCCTCAGTGGTTGAGATCACCTTACATATTTAAGTGATTCTATTCTATTCTGGCATATAGCCATGATTGTTGTATGCCTTTTTTCATACTTGGAAAAAAAAAATTGGTAACTACGGGAGGATCTTGGGCCTAAGACCAGTTGGGGAAAAAAAGAAAAAACAGAGGTTCTGAATTGGTGTTTTTGTTTATACTGTGTATATGCAGCTCAGTCTACATGAGTTTGATTGTATGTCTGAATGTGTCAAATTGTTTGCTTATGGATGTAGAATTCATAACATATCTAAGGACTGATCTTAAAGTCGTATGAGATTTTCTGTCTAGATGCAACTACGTGGCCATGTGAACCTGTTACTGCTGATGTGTGCATGTACATCCAAACAGCCAGCTATTGCTATGGGAATGCTGCGTGCGGTGCACAGATCTGTATGGGAACCCTAATCAGGAAATTCCAGGGGCTGTTTGGGATTTTGTCTTAGAATGTTTAAGGAGAACTTGAAATGAAGGTTTTGTTTTAAAACTGCAAGGAAATGCATCCTTTGTGTTTGAAAGTCTAATTATGAAATTGAATTATATTTTGTTGACAAAATTTATGTGTTGGTCAGCAACTTGGTACCAGTGCCATGCCTGTTAGGAAGGTTTAGGCAAGCTGAAAAGGACTTATATATACAAGATTTTAAGGTGGGAAAGGGGAACCCCACACCCCACCTTGGTTAGCAGTGTAGAGGAGCACACATACGCTTGACTGTCACTGTTGATTGCTGATGCTGCATACCTGTTGATTGCTGATGCTGCATACCTTTTGACTGCAGATGTAAGGGTGCTTGCAGATGGTGCATACTGTCTGTCAAGCCATACCAGGGCCATAGCAAGCTGGGTCATGCCACACACTTTTGCTCTCGCTAGCAAAGTTTTTTTTTTTGCTGTCCACCTTCTAATGTCCTTGATCTACAGATGTTGGGTTGGAGCAAGCGTGGCAATGAGTTTACTTGCAGGAAATTGATGGTGTACACATAATTTGAAACCATCACTACAAAGCATTTAAATTGTGGAGAAATTTGATTGAAGATAACAACTGTTTGTGGCCACACTTTCGAGCAAGATGCTTGATTTCTACAGCCTTGTTTATGTAAGCTTAGGGTAATTTCTATTTTTGGTTGCAGAGAAGAAGCCACAGAACGACACAGGGCGATAGAAGATCGTCTGATGCGGCAGAAAGCACAGATGTTGCATGATGAATCCACGACCTGGGCACTTATTTGGAATCTGTTTGGGAAAGGTGACCTTAATTGGTGTCTGCAATTACACATGCACATGCACATGCACGCATGCAGATATATAGCACACCATGTTTCTTCAACAAGTAATGTACTTTGCTGACTGCAGGGTCTGCTGAAATGGATCTAGAGGAAGAGATTGTGGTATACTTATATTTTTCCTCAAGTTCACATCTGAGACTGTCTGCAATACTGTTGTCTTAACTTCCTGCCAAATAGCTAAACTCACAAATTTATTACAGTCCACTTCTCAACATGAAGCATGCGAATTTATTACGACAGATGAGACTGCCCAACTGTGCTTTAGAGTAGTTAAGTGGTTGGAAGGCTTGGCATCCAAAGCACTTGACCTTGACAAGAAGGTAGTGTGCATTCTCACTAGAGCAAACCCTTGCCTTCTATTGATGTGCTCTATCGTTATCCCTTTGTTTACCTCTATTCACATAGATTCATGCTAGTGCTTTTTGTTGTGAAGTATATGTGTCTCCATCCTGACCTAAAACTTTACTTTTTTTTGTCTATACGTTGACGTTGGTTTTCTGTGCTCAGCACAAAGGGTGGTATGCAGGCTCTTATCTACAAAAGCTAGGTGTTTGGCATCAAACTCAGCGTGCTATCAGAAAAACGGCTGGAAAAGCTGTTCTTGTTCAACATCTGGATCCTGATGCACCTACCAGGGAGCAGGCACGAATTCAGGCAGAAGATCAGGTCTTTGATCCTCAAATTTGGCAGTCCTTTATGTTTGGGCGGATAAAATTTTGGGGCTGTGGATCATTTGGGAGGAAGGAAAAGACCAAAATGTCATAATTTCTGTAGTAGATCCTTGATGTTTCTTGCACTTCATCAACCATATCTAAATTAGCCCAAGCTTGTGCATGCACGCACACATGCACACATGTATGTGTGCATGTAGGTGTGTGCAGGTGTACATGTATATAGTGTGTATGTGCATGAATCTACTATGAATGCATGCATATGCATATCTATGGGTATAAATTCAAACTATATACATGTATGTACGTATGTGCCTCTGTACATGCACATAGTGTGTGCACACATGTATATGCATGAATCTACTATGAATGCATGCATATGCATACCTATGGGTATAAAGTTCAAACCATACACTTACATACTAGGAGTTTAAAACTTAGGCTTTCTTGAAGTCGTTTTTGGAGAAATTCTTGAAATTGGAGCTTTCAAAACCTGATGAAGCATTTCTTCGTGTTTTTCATGAAATGCTTTTGGTAACCACACTTTCATGCTTCACTGTTTATTGCTGTCATTCCTGCGTGCGTTTTGGAATAAAGGTCTTTCTTTTTCTATAACATAAATCTTTTGGAGGTATCCCTTTATTTATTCATCTGTTTTTGAGTCACTTTCATGCATATGCTGTGTCCTCTCAACCAACAAAACCAATGTTGGTCTACTGATCGGCTTGACCATGTGGTTGATCCGCATGTCATGGTTGAAAACCTGTTAAGCAGCAGTTTCTTATCATCATGAACAGATTTCCACAAGCATCTGCACTGAGGAACCCAAATGCCTCCATGATGACAACCAATGACCAACACTAAAAGAAAGCAGCAAAGACAACCAGACAAGGCACATCTGCAGTTTGAGAATGCTTCCTATGCTTCGGAATGTGCATGTATTATTTACATTGCTCCTGTGCTGCTCCTTTGAGGGTCACACGCATACTTTCACATGTGCACTCGTGTATACACGGCCATGGCCATGCCCACATGCATCATCGAGTTCGTCGTAGCTTATTTTGTTGCACCTAAGATTCAAGTTTGTTGCTCAACCTTAATGGCCCCCTTTTCTGCTTTATGGTTTCATGTCACTGCTTGCTACTTCCTTCTTTACCTTGTGCCATACCCTCTGCTTTTTCAGAAAGATTAGTGACTTTCTTTGCTGCTTGACTTGCAAATACTTCAATGTTGGAAAAAAAACTACACTCTCGGCAGAATCTCTAACAGTTGCCAGATCTTGGTTTTAGAAACTGGAGGAAGGACTGCTTGAAGACATTTGGAAGCTTCTTCGAGCAGGACGGCTGGAGGAAGCAAGACAACTGTGCCGGTGTTCTGGCCAGGTAAAGGCGGCTTCTCTTCTGTTGGGTCATCTGTTTGATACCATTGTGTTTTTATGATTTCAGTTTGGAATTTCTGTTGACAGCCATGGAGAGCTGCTACTTTGGGTGGATGTGGGGATTTGGGTCCTTCTCCATCTCCTGAGGCATTGAGACGCCAAGGGAAGGACATGGCATTACAAGCTGTTGAACTTGAAAGTGGAACAAGTCATCAGCGTCGACTCTGGAAATGGGCCTGCTTTTCTGCATCTGAGGTATCCACTCAAGCTATATACATACATGCATACATCTGTGTCTCCGTACTTACGTACATACGCACATATACACAGTGCACATACAACCATACACATAATATATACATGCATACACATACATATGCACATAATAACATAAGTATGCGTGTATACATGTATTCAAGGTCATATATTTGAGGACATGCTCTATCTATGGTGATGATTATTAATACTGCATCTGCTTCCTTTTATGATCAATTCTATTCTTTGCAAAACATTTTCTAATGTTTTCTGTGCTTTGAGTTAGTTTGTTGGAAATGCTCAATTATTCTTTCAATTTGTAAGCTTGGATATATTCCAATCTCATGAAGGTATATATATTCAATTGGCTGGTTTTGGGCAGAGGATAGCTGAAAATGCTGATGAAAATAGATATGAAGCTGCCATATATGCTACACAGTGTGGAAACATAAGAAGGATGCTACCAGTTTGTAGAGATTGGGAGGTAAGTTGCAAAAATGTATGGCACTGTATTGTTATAATAGAGGGAATGGCTTAAGATGCTTTCAGAACTCAATTAATGCTCAGTGCTGAATGTTCAGTCTGCATGTTGGGCACTGGTCAAATCTTGGCTAGAAGTGCAAGTGGACATGGAGCTTGCGCGTCTTCATCCTGTCAAAATGGATCAGATGAAGTCGGATGGAGAATTGACAGAAATGAGTGAGGCCATTGTGGCGTTCAATGCAGATTCGATAATTGGACCCGAGTCGTGGCCACAACATGTTCTTGACCAGCAACCTCGTGATCTTCCCTCTCTGTTTCAGAAGTTGCTGTCTGGGTGTGTCAATTCATTTCACTTTTCAATGCTCCCGCACTTTCTGTTTTTGGCTTATGCCATTTCATGGGATCTTGACTCTACCCTGCCATTTGATGTTTCTTTATGTTCTATATTATTTCCCCCTTGGAGTAAAAGTGCTATTTTGTCTGCAGAGACCTTGTGCCTGAGAGTGTGAGCAGAAATTGTAAAGAAGAACAGCGCCAAATTCAGGTTTGCAAGCTTTCTCTAGATGGTTGTGATTTTATGAAGGATAAATTGTTGTTTATTTCCTACGATGAAGAGTATAGAGACAATGACTTACAGAAATCTCACCAATCCACAAAAGAATGCCTTCATGCATTTTTACGCATTTGTGAAATGCATAAATGTGAAGATAGTGCATCCCTTATTTAAATGATTATAGTCTTATCATGTGAAACAAAACATGGTTTCACTGCGTGACCTGATTATAATCATAGTTCCCCCTCTGTCCCTTTATGAATGAGATCCAAGAGTGGAAGTACAGTCCTGTAGTGTGTTTGTTACTTCAATGTATGCCTTGAAACCTCACTCAAAATCACTAATACAGACTCAAAATTGCTACCATATGATTTTAAGGGGACTTAATTCACTACATGATCTGATTATACTGATAGCTCCTCCTTTGTCCCTTGATGAACGAGATCAAAGAGCGGAAGTGCAGTCCCGTCACTCGATTAAACTTCAATTTATGCTGTGAAATCTTACTCAAAATCATTCATACACACTCAAAATGGCTACCATACGATAGTGGATTGATTAGGGGACTTAGTGCCTTAGGCTATAGCACATATTTAGAACATTGATGTAGCCCATATATGTGCCTTTGGCTATAGGATTGATGGGACCAATGAAACTCATACGCTATTTATGTGCCTTTGGCTATGGGATTGATAGGACCAATGAAAGTGGATGATGGTGGGGGACTGCACTACAAGTTGCTCATCATTGGATCTCGACAGCTCGAGTTCCGGTTCCCTCTTCAGTTCATGGTCCTCATCATCCTGTGGAGAACCAATAGCACTCAAAGCATTTGCCAAGCCTTTCACCTTGTGGACATACTCATTGATGGACAAGGAATTCTTCTTCATACCATGTAATTCCTGCTTGAGTTGCATTTTGCGAGCCTTTGTATTCGTCTCATAGAGAACCATAAGTACATCCTGTGCCCCCTTGGGATTCTTCGCATCTTGTGTATAAACAATCATGTGATCACTTATGCACATTGAGACCCAATGCAAGACTTTTCTTGCCTTCTCATGCCATGACTTATATTCTGCCACAGTTGCCATATTGCCAGGCTCTTTCTCCTCACCAATGACCAATTCACACATGCCTTACCCACTAAAAAATTTTGTATACAAAATATTCAAGCTTGTAAATTATTCCTATCAAGCTTCTCCTATGTGATTCGTGATAAACTTGCATCCGCCATACTTGCCTTCAAAAGCGGTGTACACTTCAGAGTTAAAAACTGTTACAACAGTACAAATCTGAAAACAGAGAATACTTGTGCTAACCAAAAAATTATTGTTTTGATCTTTTCTTGTAGAGGGCTTCATGCTGGTCGTGTCTAGGTATAGAACGCCCAAATCCGACACTGGAGCAAAAAGTTATGGCCAAAATGGTGGAAGGCAATTATTAAAAAAAAAAAACGGCTTTTCTGCATAGACGTAGCATGTGATCACATCCACATGTCCCCTCTTCTTGCAATAAATCACATATATGAACCAAACATGGGCATCAATATGCTCTCCAAAGAGTGTCCCAATCTTCCAATGAGTGTCCGATTCACTCAATGATCCAAATACTTGCACATTGACAACTCTATGTTCTTGAACAAGGCAATCTCCAGTACTAGCATTCATCACCGGTTTGCTAGTAACAAGTCAATCACTACAAGAGCTGAAAGTGTTTACTTCAAGTGTGAGATTAACTCACTCATACATAGATATACATTGCCATTCCAATTATGTACACGTTCACACATACAAGCTTCAAATCAAACTAAAAAAAGCCTTGTTTTCCACACACAAACTGCTCGGCAATTCACTGTTTTGGACCAGCTGAGACTAACTCCACTTATGAGCTCTAATACATCAACTGAATACATCCATACATGCCAAAGGATCTTCTCTAGCAATGTCCCAACTCAATTTGACAAGATCTTGAGTATAAAGCACCTAATCACTTGCAAATCAGTGACTAATTGAAGTAACTTGCAGGGGGGATCATGTATTTTACCTGCCAAGTTCTTCTTCTTGCTTGGAGCTCCTGGATCTGTGCTATGATACCAAGATCAAAGAGTGGAAGTGCAGTCTCTTAGCTTGATTGTACTCCAATTTATGCTGTGAATTCTCACTCAAAAATCACTCATACACACTGAAAATGGCTACCATATGATAGGGGATTGATTAGGGGACTTAATTCTAGCTTAGTTAGTGTGGATAATCATGAAATGGCAAGGCTGCAAAGAGCTCACTATAGAGCCTTACGAATTTCACACACCCATTCACACAGAAAAAGCTGTGGATAAAGTCTAATGTCCATCCACACTACCAAAGTACTAGGAGGGTGCCCAAATGGTGTTGGACACTTATTATCTAGCTACCACACACTACCACACGTAAGAATATGCAGTCCAGGCTGTCACCATATCCAAAGATAATGCCATGGAGCCACGTCAGTTGCTCTATACACCAAATATCATCCCAGAGCACGGGCACTACTTGAGCTTGCTATTTCAACAGAATGTCGGGGAAGCTCTCTTGGGCTGCAGTTGGTTGAAAAAGGAGGATTTTTTTGAGAGTGGGAAGGGTGCTTATTGGGGCCAGTAGGGTAGATGAGTTAGTGTTTTAAAGTAGGTTGTGTTCCATGGAGAAGTGATAGTGTCGAGAAGTGATAATGTGGAGAGGGGTCCATTGCAGATTACTAGAGCTTGAGTCACCAAGAGAGGTGGCACATGAGTAGGACATGGAGATTTGAGAGAGCTCTAAGATTATGGAGGCAACTTTATCAATGTGATTGAACAGTCATTATTGAAAGAGAGCTGGATCAGGAAACAACTCAGTGCAAATAGTTATAGGCTACTAGTCTAGCGACATGCTATGCATTTAAAAATTTAGCATGATCTGCATGAGAAGGATTGATTCTCTGACATGGTTTTATTACAACCTGTTTAACTTTTTTTTTTTCCATTCTTTCCTTCTAAGTATGGAATTTTCAAGTGCTGTTTTTCTATGTAGATGAGTATAATACTTGGAGAAGTTGGACATCTCTTGGATCTGTTAAGAGCTTGGATCGTTCCTCCAGAAGATCAAAATGATCATTGGAGGTAACCTCAGACTTCTGCCTTGTTCCAGTTTTTTTAAAGTGCCATCAATGTGCTGCTGCATCCGTTTTCAGTAATGATGGTTCTGACATATCTGTTCCGACCTTTTGCAAAATAAAGATCACATGGCCATCCTCAGATGATCCGATTTGGAGCACACTTAGTGCTTGTTTTGCGCCATATCCTTGAGGAGGATGTGAAAGAGCAGTTCAGAGAAAAGCTCTGGCTTGTAGGTGACTTGATCTTAAACACGTGAGTGTTGCAAACCACCTTTCTTATAGTCTTCTGATTGATCTGACAGTTCTTTTACTGTCTAGTTAATTGACCTGTAAAGCCTGTTATTTAACATCACCACACGATGTCTTTTGGCTACATTTAGCTATGCTATATTTCTTTTCACTCAAAGAAGAGAGGAGCTTGTGGGTATTTACGCAGCACAATTGGCTCCATACTTGTGCGAGGAGCTATACTTGCACATGATGGAGCTTAGGCAAAATGACAGGTGATTAGATTGTAATCGTTTAAACATTTAATCAATAAATATGTGAGTATGTTGACCATATATATATGTATATGCTTTTCTTCATGTTTAATGCTTGCTTTGAACAGTGTTCTTGTCAAGTACAAAATTTTTCGATCAGCTTTGGAGAATCTGCCATTCAATGCAGGGGATCCTTTGAAGGGTTGTGTTTCAAACATTCTTGAAAGGTAGTTCTTTAATTCATGTTGACATTGTATTAGCTTGTCTGAAACATGGCAGACACCTTTAATTTGCAGCATTTTCTGCGATGCCTTCAGGTGCTGCTCATTTGTTGGTCATTGATGTATAGGGTATTGAGCAGATCTAGAGAAGTCAAGCAGGAAGCCAGGCATCGCAAAGTTGAAGAGGTTGAAGAGTATCACCAACACCAGAGCTTGCGGAAGGCAGTTGTTGTTCAATGGCTTTGCTTTAGCCCCCCTTCAAACTTGGAACACGCAAAGCAATTATGTGTGGAGTTGCTTGCAAGAGCAGTTCAGCATAGGTGTGGGTCCCTTTTATACCATATTTTTGTATCATCAATTCTTAATAGGGTTTTCTTCTCCCTTTTAGGAAAGCCTTTTAAGTTTGTGGTGGACTGTAGGTTCGTAATCCTTGATTTTTTTGCATAATCTCATAACATGTTTGATCTTTGTGGTTTTCAGTAATCTTCTCCTTCGGGAGTTTGCACTTATTTCACTACGAAGAAACTGCAAGATGCCTGTTGGGGCGCACATGCTGTTAGGATACTTGGTAGAACCATTGAAGCATTCAATTGAGTACTCCCTTTATCCTCAGCATAGTATGCAGGAAAATGTCCATGAGATTCAAGAATGGGTAATGCTACTGAAGCTTTTGCTGGTATCATTTTTCAAGCATTTGTCTTGGTTATGTCTACTGCTTACCCAAAAATGTTGGTATGGTGAAATAATAACTTCTCATCTTGGTGGTTTTAGAGAGAGTATTTTACGTGTGATGCTTTATATCGCAATTGGATGAAGATCGAAATGTCGAATGCACAAATTCCAGAACTCTCACTTGAAGAGAAAGATATGGCATTAACAGCTGCCAACGAAGCCCTTGGTGCCACGTCTTCTCTTTTCCGAAGTATATGAAAATTTTCTATTTACAACCCAATGGTGGCTTAAACAGTTGGTTTTGGTTAGAAATATAACTGCTTCGTTTTTTTAATTGGAATTGCGTTGTCCTTTTGCTTGAATTGCAGGGAGAGGTTATGCATGGCTGACAGGGCGTGAGTTCTTGCCTGAGTATTTGGCATGTCCTGAATGGATAGAGCTTCATGCAGTTGGAGTGCTCGTTTCTCCTTCTGGAAACTGCTTGGTTCCGGATGCAACTGTATGCACAGCTTTGAGAAGCTCTATGTATTCTTGTGTAGGTGAAGGAACTGTGATTATGCGGCAACTAATGGTATGTGGATGTATTAGCATTATAGTCATGTGCTCCACCCTTTATGTTTGATCTGAATATTTTGTTTATTAGGAGGATGAGTGGGAGTGTGGCACACCTCACATGTAGGATAGCATGTACAGGCCCATGGGCAGGCACAGAGTTCACGTGGTGGCGATGATGTTGCAAGTTGTGGACATGGCTGACAACAGTAAAACAAACCGACCAGTAGCATTGGTGCATATATATAAACGTGGGTAGCCAAATCATCATAATCATCTGATTTCCTCAGCATTGGACTTCACAGAGCGTTTCTCTGTAGGCGAAGTGCTAGCCAGGAGTGTACACTAGGTCACAGGGCTGCAGTTGACGTTTTCACTCAGCCAGATCCATTGTACTAGAGATTCAGTTGTAGTCGTCCTTTTCTTGTACATAATACAGACGAGTTTTAGGACTCTTGTGTGTGATTCTGCCACACTCTTCTTTCTCTCTTCATGCAGGTGGATACCTCGCACATACATTCTGTTCACGTCTCCCTGGAGCAGCTGCCTATCCCCCCTGACGTTGCGCACACGCTGTTTATGCCAGTTTGGGTGCAGCAGGCCTCCCTATTCCCACCCGCCCTTGTGCAGGCCCCCGAGGGAGTAAGGCAGCCCTGTTCAGGCCTCAAGGCAGTAAGCCTCCTCTCTCTCTCTCTCTCTCTCTCTCTCTCTCTCTCTCTCCTCAGCCCCATCTCTCTCTACCGTGGGAGAAGTGGAAAAAATCAGCAAACAGGTAGCCCTCATGGAGGACACCTACAAGAAATTCCTGGGTGATTTCAAAAAAACCTTTGACCGTGCTCTTAACCAACAAATAAAAGAGACAGGGGGCCCTCCAGAAGGAGGTACAAGACAAGGATGCAGTGCAGCAAGTGGCCATGCTCAAGGCAGCCCCCCTCACCACAGAAAACCCAATTTTGGGGGAACTTCAGGCCCAAATGGCGGCACTTGAGGCCAACATTAAACAAGATGTGGAGGACGGGGAAATCAGCAAAGACCAGGTACTTGCAGCCGATGTGGAGCAGCTAAAAGCTGCAAAGGACAAGCTGCGGGAAGAGCTACAGACCATGAAATCTGACCGGATAGAAGTGGTCAAAAAACAGAGGCCCCCACAAGCTATCATGAATGAAACCCTGGAGGAGGAGAGACGCAAGAAGGCGAGAGACACGGTACCTACGGGTGCGGTGTTAGCCTTTGGCCTCTGGGAAGTCATGGTGTGAACAATCTTACACACGAGCACTTTTTACCCTGTGTTGGCAGGGGTTTTTTCCCCGTGTGAACACACTCTAGTGTGTTGGGCACTTTAGCCC
The DNA here is from genome assembly GCF_041138505.1 of Cibotium barometz. NCBI lineage: Eukaryota > Viridiplantae > Streptophyta > Polypodiopsida > Cyatheales > Cibotiaceae > Cibotium > Cibotium barometz. The sequence continues at coordinate 40,664,066 of NC_141075.1, forward strand.
TAGGACTAATAGCATTTTGTACTCTACACATTATTATTATCATAGAGTACTTCCAGCTATCTTATTATGTCTCTCTCTCTCTGAGCTTGATACGACTGTGTGTGTGTGTGTGTGCAGAGCATCTCCTTCCCCATCCAACATTGGTATCAGAGCCATCAGCTGGTCGTCCTGTTGCCCTGCAGCTGCCCAACTGCCCACAGGTCGCCTTTCAGCTGCTCGCCATTTAGATTTGGAGCAGTAGTCGCCTCTCAGTTGCCCCTCGTTCAGATCAGCAGCCAGCAGCCGCTTGCAGCCGTCATGAAAAACATTCGTCGCCGCCTGCTTCGCCCACTGCTCCCTTGTTTTGCCTATGCCAGAAGGCTTGCGTAGGTGCGAATTAACAAATCCCCAAATCAATTTTTTGATTTATGGATTTCCGCCAGCACCGCCATAGTAACGCCCATCCGTTGGCTGAGTCGCCTGCTCGGCTCGCCCGCCACCACTGTTGCAAAGCCAGTTTTTCAGACCAATTTTTTTCGCACAGCTGTGTTCCTCAACCTTTGCCGAATCTCCCAAGTCGAAGCACACTTGAATCAGAGCCGTGTTTAGGCCATTGAATCTCCTTTGTAAATTTTCAGCTTCTCCAAAAACAGAGCTGAATCAAGCCGTGGGTTAAATCCGGCATTCCTCGTGCTCTCTCTCAGTGCATTCGGCATCAAAATACAACATCCTAACACCCATCTTTGGGGTTTGCTTTGGTCATCAAGCCTCTATTCAGATAACTTTTCTATCCCTACACTCTGTCATCTCAATACATTTGCAGGTCCTTGTCATCAGTGAATCATTGGGCATCACGGAAGCCTGCCTTTCAGTGGGCAGAGGGTTTGCAGTGCATTGTGCAGCGAGCTTGGGACAGACTGTCAGTTACCTTTGAGACATGGCTAATAATGATGATGTATTTGGGATTCTCTCTGCTGAGGATAAGCTTGATGGGACTAACTATCCCATGTGTGCATATATGATGAAGCATGTATTGGTTGCAATGAATTTGTGGGTATATTTATGTGGTGCTGAGTTAAGGTCTGTTGGTCCCGCATCTGCAACTAGCATGTCAGGGGGGATTCACTATTGGAACGAGTGATTCTGGTTCCAATGGAAGTGCACCGCCTGCACCTAGTCCTTCTACACAAGAATAAACTCAGATGGGATGCTAAAGATGCGCAAGCTCATGCCTTGATTGCTCTCTTGTGTAAACGGCATTACAGAATTGTAGGCTGCAGTAGCGGAAAAGTACGCCATCATCCAGATGGTGAAAAGTCAACAAGAACCCTTGCACAAAGAGCTGTGCAGGAGGAGAATGGAGTCAGACCATCTAGGAGAGATGGAACTCCACATCAGGGAACTCCAAAAGGCCAACAAAGAATTCAAGGATGAAATGGAAAGAAGGAATCAAGAGGTTATGTAGTTGCACGGGGACTTGGGCAGGGCCAGGGAGAGTCAGACTGGACAGAAGGCCAGGTTACCTTAATAAGAGAAGAGCACATCAGAATCATCAACGAAGTGTAGGCCAGGGCTGTGATGATCCGCAATGAAGCTCATTTAGCTTATCTACGGAAAAAGCTTGACTTGGAGCATATGACTGAGGGTGATTCTATGGATGGATTTCTTATTCGTGATAAGGATTTGTGAGAGTAGTTAATCAATATTGATGAGGTGATACCTGACAGTTTACTTGTCTCTATGGTTCTCAATGGTTTGCCTGAATCCTATCAAGGATTTGCTACCACTTTTCGCCTCTTGACGAAGAGAAATACAGATTTGTACACATTTGATGATTTGGTAGCTCTCTTGTTACAGGAAGAGCAATCTCGTTCCAACCAGAACAACATGATTACTGCAGATTAGGCCTTTGCTTCCTCTTATCATGGCCAAGGAAAATCTAGGGCTGGTTCTAGTGCTAAACCTAAGGAAAAAGTACAAGCCCATTCAGATCCTTCTAAGTCCAAAGAGAGAAGACTCAGAAGAAGAAGAGATGCAACTATTGTTGGAAACTTGGTCATGTAATTGAGGAATGCAGGAAGCGTAAAGAGAGTGAGAAAAAGTAGTAGCAAGGTTTTACTGCAACTACAGGTGATAGTGCTGAGGGAGAAAATTTCGCACATGATGGCTATGCCTTAACAGCCACATGTAGTGATTTGTCTGTCTCTTGTTTGTCATGTCGGATGCTGATTGGTATTTTGATTCAGGTGCTACACCCCGCTAGCTCATTGACACCTTGCGTGACAGCAAGTTGCCTACACTGATGCCATGTCATACACATTGCCTGTCAACATGCATCTCATTTTGCTAACACAGCTCTTGTTGCTACTGCACGTAATGAGGAGCCACTTTCTCATTTTGATGCATTGGAGAATGATAATTGGGTTACAGCCATGCGTTCGGAGTTGGCTTCCATTGAAAAGAATACTACATGGGAGTTATGTGACTTCCTTGCAGGCAAGCGTGCTATTGGCACAAAGTGGGTGTATAAATTGATGGCTGAGAGGTCCCCTTCTATCACGGTACGTGAGAAAGTGGTGTGGTGGAGGTGGGAGCATGTCCTGGATCTGGAGTTGGGAGCAAAGTGGTTGGCTTCCCGTGGGCTGAGTACGCCGGGTACGTCAAAGTGCACAAGCCCGTTCCGAAGTGACTCCTCTCAGAAGGAGCAGAGCTGAGGTATCTTGTAGTGGACCCATGTGGTCCACTATGCCGGCATAAGAAACTGGTGATGGTTGGCTGGAAAGGAAGGAGGGGTGGTGGCTGTGGCCGACACTCCCTTAGGAGTGCCTCTCTATGTCTGCGAAGCTCCAATAGGAAGAGTCCCCGGCAGTGCTAGTCTAGGAAGTCCATGATCGTGGATAATGGGCCAAAAACCTCTCGAAGGAGACAGTGTGCCACACGCACTCTGCACTGTACTGCATGGTGACAAGATGGCTCACCATCAGTGCAACACTTTACAACAGTAGGACCCTTTTAGGATATTAAATTGTCGTACGCCGTGGCCCCATTGACGAGCTACGTAGGTCATTCCTCAACCTTAAGAGTGTAAGTCAGTCAGTCAAGTCCCTTAGCCCACTTGGAAAGAATCATTCATGCATGTAGAGTTAGTAGAAACCTTAGGGTTTGCATTAGAAAGCATTCTGCATTTGCATAGCATTCACCCCATATGCATATACATCATTGTAGAAGCATCAGAATATCATTCAGCATTTTACCCATTATTTCTAATCGTGTAGCTTTATTTATGCAGTCAGCCAGCTTTGCAACCAGCCAACTAACCCTTGCTCATATAAATAGCCATCACTTGCATCTCATTGAGCCATCTCAGCATTCAGCAGTTGGCTCATCATCGTACAGCAAGTAGATCACATCATTATCTCATCAGCGTTTCAGTCCACAACATCTGGAGCTTCATCGCTTGAGTATATAAGAGCATTCTTCAGCAAAACGTGTCAGCCAGCATTCAGCCAAGGAAGGAAGCGCTTTAGTACTTGCGTTTTCAGCCTCCATGCAGAATTCAGCACGCATATATCTCATTGTTTTGCTACAGCCACTTTGTGAAGGTAAAACGCATCATATTCATTCATTCATAGTGCATAACACAGCCTAGAACAATCCCAATCAGCCCCTTCTCTCAGCCTCAAATTTGCAGCCTTCCTATAGTCCATTGAAAGAGTGCATAGGCATTGAGATCAGTCATCATTGGTGCTTCTACAGCCATGTACAGTTTAGCCTGACTCTTGGTCTTTCAAAGGTCTTGCGTTTGGCTTATCTACAGTTTCAAGTCAGTCCTTCATTCATTCTCTTCAAAGATAATAAAGCAAATACTCCTAGCAACAAGAGGGGGCCCTTCAGTGGGTAATTTGGGACCCAATAAGGTATCTGTCTCTCTCTCTCTCTCTCTCTCTCTCTCTCTCTCATCTCTTAAAGTTTGAGTGATAAAGTGGATTGCTAAAGACTCGCGAAGCTCAGGATAAAGAAGGTGGTGTGAGACTTTGTGTGATAGGATCCTTCATTACGCATAATTCCGCTGCATGTTACATTGGTATCAGATTCAGCTTGTCCAGACTCCACACACACCACATCCTAGCATGAGAGCATCCTTGGATGGTCATACTTCGCTCCGACAAGACCACTGACTTCAGTAACATGTCTATAGAGGAGAGTACACATCAGTAGGAAGACATCTCCTCTGAAGGAGACCATGCTTTTCCTCCTACTACAGATACCATAGCTCTACACCGAGCACAGAACCAGCTTCTCATGGAGCATCTCCAACTCTTGGCGGCAACAGCAACAAAACCCACTCCTCCAGTTACCCCCGACTTCGTCACCCTCTTCTTTCAGATGGAACAACAAAGACGACATGATGAAGCCAAACAACGAGAAGAAAAAGCAGATAGATGAGACTATGAGGAAGCCCAATGCAGGCTTGAAGAAGACCAGCGTCAGGCTGAACTCGCCGCTCAGGAGCACCAACGAGAGCTTGATCGAGAACGCATGCTACTTGAACACCAACCGAAAAAGGAAGCCTTGCATTTGAAATATCAGCACCTGTCTTTAGTTTCTCCACCCATAGGTGCCACCAACCAGCATCTTGTAACATCAACAACCGTCAACTGAATTTTAGTAAGTATGATGGTAAGTGTGATCATTTAGTTATCAATCAAATTTTTCATCGGTTTAATGCTTATTTTCCTTTGGCAAAACTAACAGATCCTCAAGACAAAGTCCACGTAGTGTCTCCCCACCTCACGGGTGAGGCAGTCACTTGGTGGTAGCATTGGTCTAGTATCCATACAGACCACATCACAGGTGTCACGGCTTTTCGCTGGGATACCTTTGTCCATGGCCTTAAGACCAGATTTCTCCCTCCCCAGTATTTTGACCAACCTGGCAGATGAGTTCTTGGACTAAGACAGAACAGGTCACCCGTGCTTCAATTTTCCGTTAAGGTTATAACTTTAGCACAACAATCAGGATTATTCGAGCAGGCTAAGATGGATTAATTCATTCGTGGATTAGATCCTAACATCCGGTTCACACTTTGTAACTTAGAACCTAGCATATATAACCGGGCTTTTACTCTTGCTCAAAACGAAGAAATGAAGCTGAATGGAGGCAAGCCTAAGCAACTGCAGTCTAGTACCAAACCCCAGCAGCAGCAATTTGCTTCGCAACCAGGGCAAGGTAATGTGTCTTCTAAAGATGCTAAGAAGGACGACAGTTCTAGCTCTAGTTCAGGGGGTAAGAAGGATAAGGAATCGAAACCTAAGAAAATCCCCCAGGAAAAGACTAAAGCAGGCATCACTGGAGGCTATCTTCCTCCACAGGAGCAAAGGAAATATCAATCAGAAAACCGATGTTTCTATTGTCATATCATTGGGCATGGTAAGAAGGATTGTCAGAAATGGCAAGCAGAGCAAGCCTCCAAAGAGCCTTCTGTCACAGTTGCCACAGTATCTCTCGCTCCTACAGAACCACCTGCTACCACCAATGCGGTTCAGCTATTACCTTTCATGCATCCCATGCCATCCGTAGTGCTTGATGCTAAGCAAGAGGGTGAGGCTATAACCACACAGAAAAGCCTGATCCGAGCTTATGGCTCTGCCAAGGGCCGCCAATTCATAGTCCTTTTTCACATGGGCGGTTCTAAGGACGCTATCTCTCCCCAGTTGGCTACCAACATGAGTTGTACCTTAGTGCCCTATCGTTTGAAGGTAGACGTGTTCACACCTGGTCTTCGCACCCAATTTCTCAAAAGGCACAGCAGTTTCCTTTTCAAGTTCAAAAGACCTCATTCCAGCGAGATTTCCTTGTCTCTCCTTTTTTGGGGTGTGACCCGATCTTAGGAATCTAGTGGTTTCGTCACTATGAACCAATTCCCAATTGGGGGCAAGAAACTTTTAATATCTCTAAAGGTTTTCCTGAGCCTCTCATGATTCGTGGGGATAGGAACATTCTTGGGATTCCTTTGATTTCTCATCTCCACGCCCAACGAGCTATCCACAAGGGAGCGGAAGGAGCATTGATTTACGCCCAGACAGCTTATGTCTCATCGATAACATCTGTCTCATCTTCTTCTTCAGTCCCTCAGTTGGCAGATCTCCCTTCTCATTCAAAGTTTTTGCTTAAGGATGATCTCCAACCCAGTTTCCAACCCTCTCGTCTTGAGGATCATCATATTGATTTGGTCCCTAGGACAGACCCTCCTAGCAAGTTTCCCTATCGTCTTTCCAAGACTTTCAAGGGCAAGCTAGAGCAGCAATTAGTACTCAAACATTTGGAACCTGTTTCTTATGGACAAGTTTTCGCAGTCAACATAGACCACCAAGCACTTAAGTGCCCCCCGCGACAATGCCAAGTGTCCAATGGAGTGATGGGCACACCAGTTTGTAGGACTAAACAAATACATCCTTGGTAAGCATTACCCAATGGCCAATGCTCTTAGTAGACAGACCTGCATCCAGACCATTCAAGAGCCTACCATTCTCAAAATCTCTAGAAAAGACTTGGATAGCATAAAAGATCAGTTTGTCGATTCCGCAGAGTTGGTACTCAACCCAGTTTCGTCCTCAATTCAGAGAATGGCCATTATTCAATTCACAAACAGGCAATAAGTCTAGACGAGATGTCCACTTCAAGGAAGGGGATTGGGTCTATTTGCACATCATGAAACAGAGATTGAAACAAGTGGGCAAACGCTGTCCCAAGCTTTCTTTCCGTAGTTTTGCACCCTTTCCTATAGTTAAAAAGTTAAGTGATGTCTCCATGAAATTAAAGTTGCCTACCAGTTGGATGATGCATGATGTTTTTCCTCCTCCATCGTTGGAAGCACGGTTCCGGTCGAAGACACCGTCAGTTCTATATGAAGTTCTGAGATCGAGGTAGCCACGAAGCAGTTTGGCTAGACGAAGACTTCTTTCAAGAGTACCCGCAGTTATTGGCGAACTACTTGGAAGCCATGAACCTGCCACCAAGCTAAGCAGGAGGGAATGTCACATGCACTCTGCACTGTAGTGCATGGTGACAAGATGGCTCATTATCAGTGCAACACTGTACAACAGTAGGACCTTTTTAGGATATCAAATTGTCGTACGTCGTGGCCCCATTGTAATCCTCAGTCCAGGATATGTCAGGCACGAGCTACGTAGGTCATTCCTCAACCTTGTCAGTCAGGTAGTCAAGTCCCTTAACCCACTTGGAGAATCATTCATGCATGCAGAGTCAGTAGAACCTTAGGGTTTGCATTAGAAAGCATTCTGCATTTGCATAGCATTCACCCCATATGCATATGCATCATGGCAGAAGCATCAGAATATCATTCAGCATTTTATCCTATTTATTAGCATTTTACTAGGCATTTTTTCCATATCATCTCAGCATTTAATCCCATTATTTCTAGTCATGTAGCTTTCTTTATGCACTCGGCCAGCTTTACAGCCAGCTGACCAGCCCTTGCTCATATAAATAGCCATCACTTGCATCTCATTGAGGCATCTCAACATTCAGCAATTGGCTCATCATCGATTCCGGGATCAGGGCCAGCCACTCCGGGGGGATGGAAGAGCTAAGTGTGTCCCTACCTTGAATCCTTGTGAGGCTCCTTTCTTGCGCCTCTGGGGGCAGATGTCTGAACGTAAGCCAATCTCCAAGTGACCGAGCGGGATCCATGCTCAAAGCTCCCCACAGTACGTGTGGGCGAGCCCCCAACATGTGACCACTAGGCAAACGGACCAGAGGGTTCCAGATCAGAGGCTGTCAGAGACGCTCCCTGGATGCAAATGGAGTGGACTCCTGAAGGGCCGGCCTAGCATACAAGAGGCTGGCTGCAAATCTGTCCTCAAATGCAGGGCTAAAGCCACGAGCCCACATCTCCTGGGATCAGGGCCAGCCACTCCGGTGGGTGGAAGAGTTGATGTTCAGGCCTACCCGGAATTCTTGTGAGGCTCCTTTCTTGGGCCTTTGGGGGCAACTGTCTGAACGTAAGACAATCTCCAAGTGACCAACCGAGACCCATGCTAAAAGCTTCCCACAATACGTGCAGGTGAGCCCCCAACATGTGACCACTAGGCAAACAGACCAGGGGATTGCAGACCTGAGGCTGTCGGAGATGCTCCTCGGATGCAACTGGAGCGGACTGCTGAAGGGCCGTGATCCCAAGGACGCAAGAGCTGGCTGCAAATCTGTCCTCAAATGTAGGGCTAAAGTCACGAGCCCACATCTCCGTGAAGATCCATTCGTACTCTAGGGCTAAGGGCCTCCCAAAATCGGGGTGCGGGCGGAGATCGTAGCTTGGAGGAAGTCCTTCTAGGACTCGCTGCTTGGAAGAAGGCCATGAACTATCAACTTGCCCAAAAGGTCATGGCTCTGAAAGGAGGGGTCGATGATGCCCATGCCCCCCTTGCGTCGCGGCTGAATGATCACTCTCCAAGCCACCTTGGCCAATAGTAGTCCTCCTGTAGTTGCCAGCCCAAAGAAAGTTGTGGATCAACCGCTGAATCTAACCAACGCAAGCCTGGGATAAGGCCCAATGGGAGGTGATGTACCACATGGTGGGGAGAAGGTCCAAGTTCGCCACTATGACTTGGCCAGCTAAGGAAAGCTTGGCTGGACTCCAGTATAACAGGTTCTTTTGAATGCTCAGAAGAAGAGGGGCTAGTTGTTGCTTTGGGGAGATATCGATGCCCACCTGGCATCCAAGACAACAAACTGGATTGCCACTCGGGATACATTGAAAAATTGGACTCCGAATCGGGGGCAGGTGATGAGCCAAATCCCAGTTGATCTGCACTCCAGATACATGATCTGCACTCTATTGCCTCAGCAAATCTCTGGAGGCTCCCCTCATCTTCGGACAGGTATGTTGTTGTGTCATCAACGAACTCAGACTCAAGCAGCTCCTCTTGTGCGCGGATGGGAAGGCGCATCCCATGCGGCCTCCTAAGCAGAGAGAGAACTACTTATGGCCTTGGCAACAAACAAAAGTAGATAAGATGCTAGTAGACAGCCCTGCCAAACTGAGTGAGAAAGCAGAAACCTGTCGCCTTTGGCTCTCTGAATGAGAACCTGGCTGTGTGAAGCCTAGAACCGAGGCCCCAGAAACAACTCGGACGCACTCCTAAGGGAATCCATTCGGCACATCGTCCCCTCCAGAAAGCCGAGTCCACTCTGTCATAAGCTTTCTCAACATATAGGAGGACAATAAGATCTTGCTACCTCAACTTGGCCGAAGCGGTCGCCTCCCAGAAAGTGATGATGTCTAGAATGCTCCAATCCTGGATGAAACCCGTTTGCGTGCCATGGATCAAATTGGGAACGCTGAACCCGCTCAGGCGCATCCAACACCTGTGAGTATACGGGGGCACCTGTGAGGAGAGAGCGGAAGAAATTTGTGGCAATGGATCTCACATGGGGGGGATCTGCAACAATGGATCCATCGTGGCCTCATAACCTGTGGATACCATCCCTCTGCCTCTGTGGGCCTACTATCTCAAAGAAATCCTTGGTGATCTTGTCTCCTGTCTAGGTCCAAAAGGAGGCTCTGCCGTGGTATATGACTTCACCCTCCGCTCCTCGATGGAACTAAGCTCTGTACGGGGTGCAACCATCTTGGCCTCAATCCACGACCTATCTGGGGTACTCTCTTGGAGCTGTAGGGAGGCTAGGCTCTGACAGATGCTCCTTTCTTGCTCTCGGAAGCCAGCCAATCTGCTTTGCGCTGCTGCTTGCAATAAATTGCTGATCTCTCCAAGCCCTGTGTCCAAGAGGCTTGGCTGAACTTGAGCGAAAATCTAGACTCTTCTAGATCTCCTCTATCCTACTGCATATCTTGGAGTCCTGAATGAGGCTGTCTAGTATCCAGGTGCTCAAATGTCTGTCTTGCCTCCAAGGATCCTGCAATAGAAAGACAGGTGCATGATCGGAGAAAGTAGTGTCTGCCAGAATACCAATCATGCCACCACATCCACAAGCCCATTCATCTACATAAAACCGGTCTAATAATCTGGACAGGTTAGGGGCTGTATTCCTCCTGTTGGATCTCGAGAAACATAGACTCCTGGGTTGCATCCAAGCTCTAGTAAATGCCAAGGGTCCTGTCCCCTCAAAGCCGAAATCAACTCCTCCCAAGCTGAGTGCTTTGTGCCTGAAACCGTAGCCATGCCACCTCAGAGTCTGTCCTTTGTCGACTCTTAACATGTTGAAATCCCCACCCATGCACCAGAAATCTGCTTGTGGGAGGGACTAGCGAATTGTACTCCAGAAAGTGGTTGTGCTTGTTGTGGCATTTGGCACATATACATTCAGAAAGCCCACTTTGTGCTCTCCAATTTTGATGGTCGCCCATTGAGCTCTTCGAGTGACAATGGTGCCTGAGTCGACCACTACAGGTAATAATCTGGACAGGTTAGGGGCTGTACTCGTGTTGGATCTCGAGAAACACAGACTCTTGGGTTGCGTCCAAGCTCTAGTAAATACCAAGGGTCCTGTCCCCTCAAAGCCAAAATCAACTCCTTCCAAGCTGAGTGCTTTGTGCCTGAAACCGTAGCCATGGCACCTCAGAGTTTGTCCTTTGTTGACTATAACATGTTGAAATCCCCACCCATGCATCAGAAATCCGCTTGTGGAAGGGACTGGCGAATTGTACTCCAGAAAGTGGTTGTGCTTGTTGTGGCATTTGGTGCATATACATTCAGAAAGCCCACTCTGTGCTCACCAATTTTGATGGTCACCCATTGAGCTCTCCGAGTGACAATGGTGCCTGAGTCGACCACTGCAGGTAATAGCTGCCTATTGATGGAAATGCATACCCCACCCTGGGTTTTGGGACCAAAAGGTGTGAGTCCTGCGCTAAAGGATCTTCCCGCAGTTATGGGTATGCCCTTCAGAAGATGATGCTCCTGGAGAAGGAGAATGTTGATGGGCTCAGCGACTACTGCTCTGTGAAGCTCCTCTCTAAGGACCCCGTGCCTCTGAAAGCCTTGGGGTTCTCCCAAACCCTGAATGTTCCATGAGACAATCCACATAACTAAGATCTGTGGGAGGTGGAACTATCGGAGCTGCCCTCCACTTGGTGTGGGTTTAGGTGGAGAGTAATCACTATCTGTCCTGGGGCGAAGCCATGCCAGATGGGCACGAATCTTGTCCTCCATATGGAGCCACTCTGTCTGAGCCCTGGAATATGCATCCTTTGGGGAGGAAGGAGTATTGCCAGTGAAACATGAAGAAACACAAAGAGGAGCACCTCTAGTCTTGAGGACACCATCTCCCCTACCGGGTCTTTGTGGCCAGAGCTACCCACCTCCAGCCGTGCCAAAGGCGAGAAGTGAGTGAGCACGTCGGTGATACGTAGATCAGGAAAATGATGTGAGAGCTGTATGGCCTGGACATGAATAGTGGCAGACACCGATCGGCGACTCCATACTCCAATCCGTTCCCAGTGCTGCACCGAGGGGGAAGGAGAAGATCATCACACCACTCTCTGGGGTGGAAGGCCTGGAGTGATGCAAAACCACATAGATACGAATGGGTGGCACTGTCTCCTGGAAATACCGGAAGAAGCTGTAGTCAACTGGTTGCTAGGATGCATTGGGGGGGGGGGGGGGGGGGGGGGGGGGGGGGGCGTAAAGACTCTGGAGGAAGAGCGCGCACGGGAGAGGCAGCGATGGTCATCACTACTGGCTCTGTGAAACGGTGGCTCAAGCAGTGAACTGAACTAGCCTGCTGCCTCCTCTCCGGGCCAAATGCAGCCAGCGGGTGGACCCCACGCGGGGGGGGGGGGGGGGGGGGGGGGGGGGAGTGCAAACACAGGGCTGGGAGGCGGAGGGCTCAGAGGAGCAGGGCGATGGTGAGGGCAGCTGACGCGCAAATGGGGGGGAGCTCCAGCGCTCACGCTCGACTCATTACGACGATATAAGCCCAAGTGCTCTACAGGGAGTGCTTTGATTTACTGATCAAAACCGAATCCGTGCATTATTATTTTGAACACACTGAAGGTTGGATTCATGTCTGCCTTTCACTCTTCTGTTGGTTGGCATCCTTATCACTTCGACAGTGAAGAGTCTGACTGACTTCCAGACTGGAAATGCAGGACCTCTAGACAGCTTGGAGAGGCTGTCCTCTTCAGGACTAAATTTTAAGATTGTCAATGGGGTCATGATGATAATCAATATTGTAGTGCTATTATATTATTGTAGATGGTGATGTTGGGAATTCGGATGAACTACATGGAGACATGTATTACTAAATAATTATGGCCTGGAAATCTTTTGGCATTGAGGCAGATAGTTAAAAGAAAACAATGTAAGAATCTACAGAGTTGTACGTTAACACTATGCAGGATCATTCATAGGACTAGACTAGGCACAACTTGCAAACGAAAAGAGACGGAGAAGAATACTGAATTACTGTTGCAAAATGGTGGCAAGTGCTTTCCGCCAATGTGCTCTGTTTATAGGATCTGCAATGACATGTGCGGAAACTGCTAAGATGGAGGTCATATGCCTTGAAACCAAGGGCGCACAAGCAGTGAAGGTAGATGTGATCAATGAATAAGGGGCTGTACTACCTGTCTATATATAACTAGTAGACTACACACCTTTTGTGCAGCTTTTAAACCCATCTAGGATTGTTTGGGTGCTCATTCGGGCACTTGCAAATAAAGGACAAAGCGACCTGAGAAGATCTCGCTTAGCCTTTAGTGCGATCAGATATGGGAATATTGGCCTGCATGTAGCAAATTTTGGATGTGCGCTAAATCTATCCAAGCCTTCTCAAACCATGTGGCCACAATTGGCCACCTTTGGTTTTATCCCTTTGGACCTGATGGACCATACTACCCGATTGGGGTAATATTAGACTACACAAGGTCTTTGTTCAGCTTTTAAACACATCCGGGTGCCTGTTATTTCCTGCAACCTGAGAACATAGTGTCTTAAGAAGATCTTCCTCAGCTCTTAGTGTGGTCAATTAGACTACACAAGGACTTTGTTCAGCTTTTAAACACATCCGGGTGCCTGTTATTTCCTGCAACCTGAGAACATAGTGTCTTAAGGAGATCTTCCTCAGCTCTTAGTGTGGTCAATTACAGAATATCAGCTTGCACTTCATGTAGCCTATTTGGTTGTGTGCCAAACCTATCCAAGCCATCTCAAACTATCTGACCACTGGCATCCAAACTGGGATTTGAAGGGCATTTGGGCTGCTCAAACAAAAGCGGCTTCTTCTCAGAAAGGGGGCCTTACAACATAGAGCTAGCCTGTACCTGTGCAGTTACAATGATGAGAGTGGAAAATTGATTTCCAACAAAGAGAAGCACGGACTCAAGGGTGTAGTTTACCACGTGCAAGAGGAAACTTTAAGTGGCAGACAAGGCTTGTCTCCACATTCTGTGTGAATACTTGTCTGGACACAGGCATTTATGCCATGTCTGTCAATGGTGATGTGACACGGTTAGTATCTGAGTCAGTGCTGATCTCGGCAGTAGCATGACATCCTTCAGAGAGCTTGAAGATTGTTTGGTGGCAACAAAATTCCTTTCTTCAAAGGAACAAATTCCTTAATTTGAAAGCAACCAAGGGAGAGTTTGCATTGTTTGCATAGGTCTAAATTTCCTCTTGACACAGGTAGAAACGTCTGTGAGCGGAGTTGGGAACTGTATCAATGTGCATCTGCGATGCTTGCCAGTTAAAGGGGATGGAGTTGGTACTTGTTTAGGAGGCAATGGTGGGCTACTGGCAGAAGTTATATCAACTGCAGTGAAAGGTAACACAAGCTTCTATTATGTTGTGGCTAGCTGACTGTCATTATACGCATGCCATTGGGGTTGGAAGCTTTTAGAGTTCTATTTTCCTACCAAAAAATAGACACGAGTAGTTTTATCCCTTCCACAATTTCGTGTTTTCTGAGCAGGGGAATTGGACCATTTTCAAGTTGGGCTTGCTTTGGAGGTGTTACGGTTGGATGCATGGTTTGTTGACAAGGACGACAAGCGCACTCCTGCAGTTTACATTACACAGGGTCTCTGTCGTCGTTGCTGCCTTCCTGAACTTATATTACGCTGTATGCAGGTATTGGTAGCAACAGTGAGCCTGAATATGCACGGGAATGTGTGATGCGTGTACATGAAAAGTTATTCCACATTAACTCCACCTGGTTGAAATTTTATGGTTGCAGATGAGGGTCTCTTTAGTGGACTCTGAATTCTTTGTAAGTGACGAGGAAGATCTGCTGGAATACATTGCTTCATCAGAAAACAATATACACGAGCTATTCAGTCCTAGACAGTTGCAGGTAAAAAGCTTCCACCATCAGATTTTGACCTTATCCTCTTCTTGAAAGTGAAAAAGGCAAAGATCTTCACACTTACTGCATCAATCCACAGTTCTTCTGGTCATAAACCCTTAAAGTTGTGTTTTTTTACAGGAGTTCCTGCTACTTGAACGTGAATACATGTTGCAAATAATGGAGTTGGCACAGAATGATCTGTCGTGATTCCTGTGTTTCTACCTTCTGTTCCCAAGGTACACATTTCCATTACTGTTTTGTTGATGCTCCAAAGCAGCCCAAAGTCTGCAGAATTGGCATCCATATGTGTCTCTATTGCATGTGGTCTAGCATCAGTTGGCTCATTTTTATTACTGTTGGAAAATGTGTCACAGCTTTAATGGAAGACCCCTGGTCAATGACTAGAGTGCAAGACGTGTTACAACCGTGCAAGGGTGCAAGGAAACAAGTTAGACAGAGCTCAGTTTTGTCTTCTTTTTACATTTTGTTAAGTCACACCTCTTGTATGCCACGACGAGTGTTGTTTTCGTACCGACGAAAATTTTAGAACACATTGAATGTCTTGAAGGGTAGCTTGAATCTATTGAAATATAGAGTGATGTAAACTTTGCAATTGCACTCGGTAAGATAAAGCTCTGATGCCTCCCTCCATGCTAAGAATCACAAAGGGACAGGCATGCAGCTAGTTCAATCACACACTTCATAAATATCACATGGGTGTCAAATGAGCAACCCCACTTTAAGCCTAGGTCCTATATTGTATATGGGGGTCTTACAAGGTACACATGCCCCAGTTAATTTACTCTTGTGGTTATGATGTACATCTCAAAGGAGGTCAACATGCATGTTAGGCCTTCTCAAGGGTCCGGTATCTGAATGAATGTGAAGTAAAAAAAGCGTTTGAATCTTTAATCAAATTGTCAAAGCAGGATGGCTTAGGTGCTTTTCATCCACTGTAGTGTTAAATCACATGATTACGTATCTTGTGGTTGGAGTTGTATGTCTCTATGTTGGCTAGTGATGGGTCCATGATCCTTTTTGTGATGTGGTTGCCGGTTTGTTCACTCATAATCTAGTGCATTCATTAGGTGTTTCATTACTCAGACAGGTGTATCTTGAAAAATGTCCGAAAGAGCATTATCTATGGAATCTGATTTATCATATTTTCCTTTTGGTCGGCACTGTGACTACTGACCATGCTACCCCGGTGCCATTATTTGAAGCACTAGCCTCGACCTCATACACCGGGTGCCTCCTCAATGGCACCCCTTCTCACACCAAAAGTTTGGGAAGGGAAGGTGTAGGGCACGCGCGCGTGTGTGTGTGTGCATGAAAGAGAAAGAAAGTTATATTAACATCTTCGAAAGTCCCAAAGGCTCTATGAGACCAAAATGATGTGTACATAGTGTCTATGAAATCTCGTCATCAATGAAATAAGAAAAAGCAACAGTAAACTAAAACTGAAAACTGAAAACTGAAAGCTAAGATCTCAGGCTATGAGATTATACAAGATGAAAAATCTTGACCCTATTATGCCAGGTATAAAGGTACAATAAGTGACGGGATATGTGAGCTGAATAAAAACATGCAACCCTGTAGGCTGAGCAAGGGCCCATCTAAGATGTCCATCATGGGTGATATAAGAAGGCTAGAGATGTCAATAGTTTGCTATGAGAATGAGGTTGCTTGGTGGTGGGCTGGATCTATTGAATCTGGTGTTGATGAGCTTGGATGGCCGGGGCCCAATGGGATGAGGGCGTCTAGCTTTTTGGAGTGTACGTGTCTGACCTGATAAGACTCTTTGGGTGTGTTGCGGGGGGGGAACTGTTGTATAAGCTCGTGTATACACTATGTTGGGCTTTGGTGCCTCCCTATCCACCCCTCTAGGTTGGAAAAAGCTGGTGATGGTTAAAATTTCTTTCAATGGCCATAGGCAGTCTATGGTAAAGCACGTCGTGTCCATTTGGTTTTGAATTTGCATTGACTTGAAATTCAATCTTGTTGAGCACTTTTCTCAATTCTCCTTGCAATCCATCCCACTTGCTCGGTTTGGTTATTGTTGGCTTGGGCTACTTCTTGCCTTTCTCTAGTTAGGCTCAAGGATACGAGTGAAGATGAGAGCTAGCTTGATGCGCGATGAAATAAGGGTAGGATTGGATTCTGGTTGATGGTTAGGCTAGGGTTGTTGGAGCAGGCACGCAATCGAGAGAAACGGGCGGGAAAGTGGATGGGCGAGAGTGAACATACAATATAGCAGCGGGCACAAGCGACCAGAGATGGGTGGGAAGGTGAACACAGTATAGTAGTGGGCGCAAGTGATTGACAAGCACATAGTATAGCAATGAGTGCAAGTGAGGAAGCAAGTGAAAGTGACGGGTGGGGGGAGAGAGAGAGAGAGAGAGAGAGAATATGGTGTTTAAAAGACCTTGGAAGTAGTACAAGGATCCCATGTGATACTAAGCCATCATGATTGATTAGTACAAGGATTCCATGTGATACTAAGCCATCAATCATCAATCATGAAAGGATAGACTAGTTGCGTGTCTTACCTTATCATCATCATCATCAATATCACCATAGTGGCAGTCATAGTGGTGGTTACATGTGCAAATACATCTCCATATCAATATGAAAGAGGTGTCATATGTGTGTGTTGTCATTGCCATCCATCCATAATATCTGGCTTAGGGAACTCTACGATTTAACAAGAGGCTTGCCATTTCCACCATGAGTGCAGGAGAAAACTTGGGTCATTAGAAAATCTCCCCGACTTGGAGTTGTCGTGTGGAAGGTTGTTGACTGTGAGCTTGAGGTGTGCTTTTGCATGGTATATGTCATTTGTTTGTGTAGGTATCCAGTGAATTGATTGCTAGAGAAATGTGTCTGTTGGGTAGCTGTGGGAATTGGAGCTCTTTGGTGTGAGTGTGTAGGATGAGGAGATCATATTAAACAATTGGTTGGTATCATAATGGGTGAGACAGGAGGAGGGGGAATTTAAGTAGTATTGGAAAGGTTGTAAGGGATCGTTAAAAAACCCTTGTATAAGGAAGGAATGGGTGTTTCTAGCATACTACACTTGACCATACCCTTGCTCTTCTAGAAGTTAAGAGGACTCCCAAGCTAAGAGGACTCCCAAGCTAGCTTGGGTAACATGTGACTTTCTAGGATATGGAGGTGATGTATGTATTTCATCCTCGAGATAAGTGCATCTATCACTAGGGGGATTGCCCCAAACTTTGCTAGGATGATAGGGTGTGGAACCAATGGTTTTCTCTAGATCATGTGGGAGAACATCAAGACTTAAAGCCTCTCAATTCTCCTCCAATACTCCTCGCTAAGGTCTAGTCCCCAGAAAGGGACCCCAAACCTCGTTGTGGTTATGAAGGTGTGTCAAAGTGTCATCCATTAGTACTAGGTTTCTAGAAGTGTGAAAGTAGTCTCTCAAGGAGGGCAAGAGTTGCGTACCCTCTTGTCAACCTTGCTTGGGCTTATAGGGGCATAATGTAAATTGAGGTTATGAAGGTGAATAGCCACCCATTAGTACCAGGTTCCTATGATTCCATTTGAACTTTATTTTACATTAGGGTATTCTATGTTCGTCTATTGGTAGGACAAATCTTGAGTTTTTGGTGATTTGCACGAAATTGTACTTCAGGAGGCTTAGGTTTCATTGCTTTGATCTAAGAATTAGGTTAGTATTGTGATTATGAGTGGAATCCACACAGAATACATGAGCATTGAGCTCCATTAGGTTGAATTAGAGTGAAATTGGTAATTTTGGTTCATGCAATTTATGTTTTTCATAAATGATTTATGCATTGTTGAATTGGTAGAGTAGGAGCATGCACAATCATCTAAAAATAATAAAAAATTACTCAATTGTCACAACCATTAATTGAGATCAAGAATACCAACACAAGTCAAAAAAATCATAAAAACCACCAAATACCAGGCCATAGGTAGGGGAAATGTGAGCCCGCAGTCTCACGTAGAAAGACTTGAATTTGGACGTGAGCTTGCAAATGTGAGTCTCATATGGTTCCATTGCTTTATTATCCCAGCAATCCCATGGTTTGCTATGTATACCCCTCGATGGAAAATAGAATCAATGTTTTTTTTATTTTCTAAAGATTTGATTGAGAAAAAAAATGGATCTTAAGAAATTGCATAGATTCAACATTTTATACATTTTATGATGCTAAGATATATTAATCGTCGATGAATCTACTAAAAATTCAAAAATTGATAAAGTTTTTGACTCATTTTACTATCCCGACACTTCACTATTTCATTTTTGGATGTGCATCCGAAAAAAACTCACCAAGTATTGAATGTCATGCTATTGTTACCTCAACTAGGCGAAGGTATAGTTTTACCTCGTACAAATGATTGGCGCCGAGTGTGAGGTAGTGCTATATGTCTGGTAATCTCTCCTCCAGTCAAAATGGAAGATCCCATACACATGAACCTTGAATCTGAACACGTGAACCTGTAGATGCAAGCTTGCAGTTGTGAGCTTGGAGGTAGGTATACCTGAATATTGTACAACCATAAAGACCTATACAGACATACTTAACCATAACCTTAGAAGATTTTTTTGTCATACAATTTGTACTAGCTACAAATTGCAAAGAAAAATCTTGTCCTTCACGCTTATTGGAGAATTAAGTACACTTATCACTCAATAAGTGCACATTAACCTTGTCATAGGCCTACTTCCTAGATTTTCGTACCCCATATAGGTCTATTTTTATACAAGGAAAGTACGTGATCCGAGTTCATACAAAAAAAGGTGTCAGCCTACATACATGAACTTAGACACGAGAAACTATATGAACAAGCCAAGACCCATGAACTTGGACACATGAACCTACATATGTGAGCCAAGAGACATAAACCTAGACACGTGAAACTACATACAGGAGCCTAGAAACATGAACTTGTATACGTGAGCCTACAGAAGTGAACTTGTATACGTGAACTTAGACACATGAACCTGTAGGTGTGAGCCTAGAGAAACAAGTCTAGAGGGTTGATCTTGGACACATTAGCCTAGTAGCAGCCCAAAAAAAAACTTACAAAAACAACCCTTATCTAAAACCATTGAACGACCCTTATCTAAAACCATTCTTACACTTGATCTAGAAGCACCCAAGACCTTTGATGCGAACCCCATTTAGAATAATTATTGGAAACGAAAATACATGAAATTACAGTGTATCACGAGACCTCAAACCCACAAAGCTTTTGATCCCACCAAACCTGCTGAGTGCTTCTCAACATTAAGAAGGCTAGACTTCTTTGGATCCACCTCAAGTGAGGACATTTGGGAAGAAATGAACCAACAAAACACAAATGAGAGTGGAGGAACAAAACACATGGAAATAGGAGCCACCCACGGTCCTCTAAAATCGAGATTCACTAAGTGGCTTTGTAAACAACACTTTAAATTTTATGAAGAAGGCATTCATTTGCCCTATTTTTGGGTGCAGCTCTAGTGAGGAGGAGCGGGAGTAGGGGTTGGAACCTCAAGGTTCGCTCCCACAAGAAGTAGTCAAACATGTCCGATGCCACAATGTTTCAAACATTTCGTGTTGATCTTGTTGACCATGACTCTAACAAGAAGCCCAAGATATGAGCTACGACAACATATTTTTTTTTCGATACCACCAGGGACAAATATTCCACGCTACACACAATAGTAATCATACTTAGCATAAGCAGGAGTCTTACTCTCAGTAGGAGTCCCACTCTTAGAAGTGCATTTACCTTAAAATCAAGTTTTAAATCTTCTTTGTTTGGACGAGGAATGGGGAAGGGTAAAGAGCCAATGTCCCAAACTAGTTCAAATGAAAGAGATCGATGTGAGCATTCAAAGAACATGTCCTAAGTTGTCATGGGCCTATAGCCTCAAGGCCAGGCTAGAAAAGGACAAGTACCATTGGAAACCACGCAACCCAACCCTATAGGGGGTGAGAGATGTTGTACCTTGAAACAAAGAGACTCGCACGGCCACATCATGTTGTTCCACGGCCATGTGAATATGTGGAAGACATGCTGAGGATGCTGTTTGAAATGGGAAGGGGGGGTTCCAACAACCAACATAGAACCTAGAGGCTCAGAGTTGGGAAAAACCCAGCCAATCCACATCTCAAGGATGGTGACCAAATTTGATGGAACTAGAGATCTCATTCAGTATTTAGAGTTCAATCAAATTTGTGAGGCCATGGTATGGATTGATGATCGCACCAAGATCTACTCATTTGGATGTTATAGTGAAGGCAAAGTACGCAAGTGGTTTAGGTCACTAAATCCACTTGAAAAGGCTAGCTGAGGTCTTGAAACACACTTTCATAGTGGGATTCTCGCCCATTGGAGCCAGTTGGAGCCCATTTGTATACAGATCTATAACCTCAAGTAGGAGGAGGGATTACATTGCTAGAACCAAGTATCTCCACATGAGATGCAACACCCAAGAAAGATTGGATAACTTATCGCTCATCGATCAATTTATGATCGATGTCAAGAGCAAGAGGCTTGATGACTATCTCTACAAGTCTAGGCACTCTATCTTTAATGAGTGCTGCCGTGCGAGGTAATACACCTAGTAGACAACTTTCAAGACAAGGATACAGAAGTGGTCCACATGCACCAAGAGATAGGGGACACATCATCCAAAGTCATCCTTAGCCATGGGTTCCCAACCAACACTAGGTAGAGTCCTAGTTAAGGACATAAGCATGGATGACTTGGCACAAAATCTGCTTAACTGGTTAGACCGTAGTGGCAAGGACAACCCTTGGTTGCCACAACCCCAAGGGAAACCTTAAAGCCAGCCCCAAGCAATAACTGAAGCAAGACACACACATCTATTCCCATGAAGAGATATCCTTTGGTGTGAAATTTGCTTCAAGAATCATACATGTACAGAGTGTCTATTGATAAGGCCTAGACAACAATAATTTTGCACCCATTGCTAGTGTCGTAGGAACCATGACATAGCTCATTTGTTGGTACCAAGGAAACCTAGTAAGGTGGACTTCGACACTACGATAGATTCTCCCTACACCAAGGCAACTATTGGTCTTATGAGCCTCACCAATCACTTCTCAGGTACAAGCTTGAGTGCCATGTCCACCTCCGGTACTACCACCCTCATCGGTTCCTCCAAGAATCGTACCAAGACAAATGTACTTGGTGACCGTGTCCGTAGAAATAGAAACCCAAGAACAAGAGAGCCGAGTCTTATGACCAAACAAGACTCATATGAGCAACAAACAGTACGATCCCTATGGGTATCTTGACCATTCACCCATAGACTACATCTCTGTGTTCGAAGCTGTTGCGTGACGAGTGGTGATCAATTCAAGGATGCAACACAAAGATGGAAGCAAGAAAACAAGAGACTTGACATTCTTATTTAGGGCTCTTGTAGAGAGTTCCAAGTTGTATAGGTGAGTGTGGGAGTGGGCTTAAGAATAATCCCACATGGGAAGTTTTGGGAGTTTTAGGAGTTTAAGTATAAATAATGGCTCATTTGAGAGCTCACACACACATTGGGCTGAACTCATGCTTGAGCTCTCTTGAGACTAGCTCTCCCTCTTGTTCATAGAGGTGCAAGCTCTTCTCTCTCCCCATCTACACTATTGTATGAGCAATGCTCTTCTAATTCAATGCAATGAGATGATGTTTTTCTCTCTTCTCATCTCTATTCTCTAGTGTGCATGCTTCTTTGTTTATGCTTGTGGGTTCTCTACTATTAGGCTTTGTGTGCTAGTGGATTCGAGCTTAAGCTTCTCCATAGCTTGTAGCTTATCCATGGGCAAGGCATTGCTTGAGTAGTGAATGAGAATGCATGTTTATTTCAAGTTCCATTAAGCGTCAAGGTTTGTGCATGCCAGGGAAGTAGGTGCTTGAGAATGAAGTGTGCTTTGAGCTTGTGTGCTTATGAGTGAGCTTGTGTGTGCATTAGCTTAGCTTTCTCCTTGTATTGGATGCATGAATGAGTGGGTTGATGAGTGAATGAGCTATGGCAAGATTGAGCTTGTGTGTGTAAAGTCTATGTCAAGGTAGTGGTGTTCATAGCATCCTCTCCCGAAAGGGATAAGCTTCCATGCACCTAACCGGGTTGAATCTCCTAGCAATGAAAGGAGTGTTTATCATTCCATTGGTGAGCTAGGAGCGTAGTCTACTTGCCCATATTGCATACGTAGGGAGATGACCGTCTTTCCATTGGCGCCGCTACCGGGGAGACAGTTGGTTGAGGACCCTTGGCAGCCATTACAATCTAAACAATACTAGGAGTAGGATAATTAAGCTCTAGCAGGCGAAGAGTGCTGCTCTTAATCTCCTTCACTTTCAGCTCAGCAAACACCTCGGGAACGTCGTCATCATCTGCACGCATGCCTCGCCACCCAGCACCAACCTTGCGGGCGAGCTCATTGTGACGGGCTTCAGCTCTGCTGGCCGCTGAAGGTTGCAGGGGAGAGGGAAGTAGTGGAAGCGGCCATCTCTGCCTCACCCGCCAGCGGATAACCTCGAAGGCCCGGCCCCGGGACCGGCAGACAAACCTGCACGCTTGGACAATAGTAGCTGGCTGAAGGCATCGAAGGAGAGGGCGGAGGTGGCGCAGCAGAGAGAGCGGAGGCGGAGGTTATCCGGTTATCTGCAGCCGGTGGCGTCAGCAGAGGAGAGGGCGGCAGTGGCGCTAGCAGAGGAGAGGGCGCGCTGGGTTGTGTCGCCCCGGGACTGTTGGCCACTGAAGACAGGAGGAGAGGGAGGCGGTGGCGGCAGCTGATTCGCAAGCGATAAGGCAAGCCAGCTGATTCGCAAGCGATAAGGTGCTGGCGCAAAAAACGGAGGCGATAAGGTGTCGGTTATCAAGGTTAGTATTTTATATTTTTTTATTTTTTTTGTTAATTTTTAATTTAATTTAATTTTTTAAAAATCTATAATTTCTATGTTTTCCGCATACTAGGTAATTTTCATGTTTTTTGCATTTTTTTAAAAAAATAAATAATAATAATAATAATAATTCTGTAAATTATGTGTTTTCTTTGGAGTCCACATTTTTTTGCATATTCTGTATTTTTTTTAAATTTTTGTAATTTTTTGCATAATTAGTGTAATCTGCATAATTAGTAATTTTAGCATAATTTATATTTTTATGTAATTATTAAAAAAATAAAATAAAATTATATATATATATATATATATATATATATAAATCAAAAACTGGACACTGCAACGTGCTAAAAATAGCGTATGCATCTACGCTCGGGAACAATACTAGGGGGACGTAACACTAGTGCACCATCTAGGGTAACCACTCAAGGGAGCGGCACTCAATCGGTAGTTGGCAACTTGGAGAGCATTCTCGAGACATCTTCGGAGTCTCAAACAGAGAGCCTCTCAAGAACCGCGAGTGATATTTCAATGGACGTAAACGAGTCATTTGGCATGAATAAACCATCCACATCCATTGGTATGGCAGATTCTGCTAATCCATTTGAAATCCCAGATGGGGAGTTGGTTGACAACATGAGACTCCATTTCTTGTATACAAACGCGCATGGCGGTGAGAACTACAAAGATCCAATGAGCCGGTTTGTTGTTAAAATTGCAGACATTCATTCTGCGTTTGAACCAGCACCATGGGTAAACTACCAAGACGATATGTACATGGGTAGAAATGGAGTACGGTACGAGGTTACCAAAAATCCTGAACAAGTCGATGCTTTGGGTGTACTTCAACCTAGCGCACAAGCAAAGTAGAAGAAGGAGCTTCCATCGGACCCAAATGTGCCAGGAACATCGCGCAGACCTGGTATGCCCATTAGTTTACTTGAAGAATTGTTTTCTGACAGGAATTGGGAGGATAGAGAAAGAACGGGAAAAGAAAAAGAGACCAAGAAAAACCCATGGGACATAGTAAAAGAAATTCCAGTAGTTAAAATCTATCAAGACGACCCAATTAAAGAGGTGTATAGGGATGTGGTAGAAACCTACTATGCAACCACTAAGCACGCGAGCTTAGAGCTTCCAGTCACGCATACAATAACTGTAGAGCATCTAGAAGGTGTCACTAAGCGTGTTCATGATAGATGGGGGAACGACTTTAGAACCCTTGAATGGCCAGAGGTTAGGGAAATGACATGGAAAGGAAGGCCCCTTTTCACTGAGGTGTCTACCTTAGACACGGTACGTCCAGATGAATCTGCCTTTCGAGGAGAAACACTAGCACCCCCATGGACTAGAACCCCAAGTGTGGCTCGACCAGCACCTTCCATGCGAACAACTGCTAGAGGACCAGTCTTTTCAATGATTGATCCTACGAGGAGACCCGGGGCTATTAGAGAATCTAGGGGAGAAGAAAGACCACGAGCAAGTGGATATGTACCTCCAAGAGAACCCCATAGACCAAGTGAACTGACATTTGAAGAGCCTAGAGTTAGAGGCCGAGACTCATATAGGAGACATGATGATGAATATTCTAGAAAAGTGAGACCATCTGCACTGCAAAAGCTTGTCAAGAAGTATGACGGATCCGGTGACCCATATGACCATATAGCAGCTTTTTAGCAAGCTATACATGCGGAGCAAGTCACGGATACGCATACGCAAATCGAAGGATTTGGCTTGACGCTAGAGAGTAAGTTTTTATCATGGTTTCAGACTTTAGAGCCTGAGGCAAAGCGATCTTTCGATGGGCTGGAAAAGAGCTTTATAGCTGCGTTTTCAAAAATGGAAATTAAGCACAATGCAGTAGCTCAAATTTACGCTTTTAAGCAAAAAGATCAAGAATCTGTGCGAGATTGCGTAAATAGGCTAAAGCAGTACATCAATCGATGCCCTGACGATGAGAAGCCCAGCCAAGGAAGATTAATTTCTATCTTCCTGGAAGGCTTACGAAACAAGACGCTTCACGCTCACTTGTACGCAAAGAAGCATGTTATCTTCAATGAGTGTTGCATGGATGCCATGGATTACGATGACAACTTTGACATGACTGGCATGGGAAACCAAGATAGTCATCCTGACGATAAACGTAGCTCTGGGAAGGGCTCTGACTCTAGTGTGCCATTAGTTAATCCAGATCAGATTGCCGAGATAGTATTGAAAAAGATGGGGCAATACTACAGACCTTCCTACCGACCCCAACCATCATACATGCATACTGTACCTACAGGCCCCTACGTCTGTGGAGGATGTGGAGGTAGCCATAAAACCGAGCAGTGCCCAACCTTCTCACCATTGGTTGGCAAAAAATCAACCAACAAAGAAGTGGTGCCAGCTTTGTAAATGGAACTACGCACATGTGACTTCGGATTGCAATCACATTGCAAGGATACAAAGGGAACAAGCAGCCAACTCTGCACCTAGACAACAAGTTGTGAACCATGAGAGAACCTTAGTTGCTCAAGAGCAAGCACGGCCGGTGCTAGGAGCTCAACCTCCTCCACCTGGCATAGCTTCCTTTAGATATGTGGAATATGAGAATCCTGAATTAGGTATGGAGATGGTTAGCTCTCAACCATACTACATCGAAGTGGAGCATCCTCTTGTCGAACCCTACTTTGAGAACCCAACCGGACCAAGCCTAGTTCATGACTTTAATGGAGACCCAAGCTCTTTGATGCTTATAGGATCTCAGCCAACCAAGACTCAAGGTTATCCAGGACCATATCCTACAAAGAGACTATACCCCACGCAACAAACAGGACCATGCTACGAATGTGGTGGACCACATTGGGCGAGAGAATGTCCAAACAAGAAACAACCCCTCTTAGCTAACATAGGCACAACATCTACGTTTCCACCTATAGAGAGGTTTTGCCAAGGGTGTAGCATTGACCATCTACCAAAGGATTTCTTGTTGAAGCCTGCGGATCCGGCAGCACAAAAAGCTAAAGCGCCCCTCAACTATGTTGAAGTGATTCCATCACCCACGACATCTGAGGAGGAGAACGAACTAGTGTCGCTAAGAGTAGTGACTAGAGCCCAAGCGCAAAAGAATGTCAAAGAGGTTGTTGAGAAACCCTCTGAGATTAAGATTCTATCCAAAGATGGAAAAGAGAGAAAGAAATCAACTCGACGTAAACCACGCAGCAAGGGGAGTAAGAAGTCGAAGGAGCAGAAGACCTCTGATGGAGGAAACTCTATCCCAAAAGAGCTAGAAGGAATGTTGAAAACGAAACAAATCGGAGAGAAAACTCAAAATGAGCAAAAGGGAAAAGCATCCGAGTCCGAGGAAAGCTCAGGAGGATCAGTCCTTGTGGATAAGGTGTACGAGCCTTTAGATGCAGCTCTTCAAGCGTATAATAGTAGGATCACAGCTCTGACCAAGCTGCCTAAGAAGCTGCAAGAATATCCCAACCCTCGTGAAGAGACAATCAACTTGGCTATCCATAAGCAGTTGATTAGGGATACTCGGACTCTAATAGATGGCCCACCACCTATGTACGCAAGAGGACCTGCTTCTCTGAAGCCTAACTTAGAGACGATACCAGAAGCCACGCCAAGCATGGAAAAGGGAAGTGAAGTTGTATCTCTACATTTCCCAGAAATGCCTGAAGGAGATGATTTACCTCATACCAATGCAGACGAGTCAAAACCATTGACTACCGCGGATTTTGGAGATAAAATTCTTGAAATAGAGGAAGCAGTAGCAAGGGAGATGTGAGAAGCAGTGCAAAAACAAGTTGGGGATCTAGCATCTTCTGACAAGTCACCACCGTTCTCTATAGTAGAATTATCCAATCAAAGGGTTCAAGAATTAGATGCTTTATCTCTACTAGATGATGCCCAGACTATTGTCTCAGCTCGGAGCAACAAGCTCACATGCAAGACACTGCCCTCATATTTAGGACTGTACGAAGCACATAGCCAAATCATGCGAGTACCATCAATGACATGACAACCTCATCAGGAATGAGACATAGGGAGTTTGCAAGCTTTAATGTCGGCACCAGTTACGTGTACCATTGCGCTCGCAGAGTTCTTAAAGCTTAGGCCAAGATTGTGGGGAGAAGTGGCTACACAATTAACTGAGCAAGGATTGTGGAACCAGAACATCCAGGTTAAGGAGTTGTTGAAGGTAAAGGCTTCTGAGCTAATGCTTAAGCAAACAATTCCGGTTCCTATGAACAAAGTTGGCAAGCATTGTGAAGACGACGAAGGAAATACTATGCTTCCTGTGGAGATCAACAAGATTGAATCTATAGCTATTCTAGATAGCGGAGCAGGGGTGAGTATAGCAACAAGAACTGTATGGGAAATGTGGGGAAAACCTGCAATTAGAAGTACAAGGATGAGTTTGCAATTGGCAGACGGAAATCTAGAGAGTCCCATAGGATTGCTTGAGAACGTTATAGTCAAGTCATGTGGCATTGAGTACGGACATACCTTTGCTATCGTAGACTTTGGCAAGAACACAAATTACGAAGTGATCCTAGGAAGGCCATTCATGCGCCAATTCAAAATGATTCAAGACTGGGGTTACAATTACTTGTACCTCAGACATGAGAATGTAACCACGAGGGTAAATCTGAAAAACCATGCTTATCGAGATGTGATGCACTCTCCTGTGGATGAGTTTGATTCCGCTTCTTCAGAAGCATCGGGAGCAACTATGTTTGAAGGAAGAGCTGATCTATGGATCTGTGGAGCATCTTGTCGAGACTTGCAACCTGGAAATGTTACCATAGACAGAAGTGTGACGGATGAGGCATATATCCCTATACCTTTTCCTGAGAGCTTGATAGATCCCTTAGAATGGAACCATGTTTTAGCTACCATAGACACTTGTGCATTGCCAAGGCAAACACAGTTCTGTGATCCAGATGGGTATGACATTATTCCCGTAAGAATGCTAAGACCGATCTATGCAGAGGAACCTCAAGAAGCCCCTAGGTATGAAGCAAACAAATCATTATTGCTAGGAGATATGGTATCTGTAGAGGAAGTATCTACAGCTCAGGTGACGAAGGAGATGAGGATAGATGCTTAGAATCCTCTGATGGGAAGGATTCTGATGATGATGCCATAGTCCCTGAATCAGAGTTAGAGAAGATAAGATTGTTGTTAAAGGGCAGAGAGGTCTTGCTGAGTATTCCTAGTGACAAACCGAAACGTAAGTTTTGCAAGAGTCACCGGAAGTTTCGCAAACAGGAAGTCAAGGAAAAGAGACAACAACAACAAAAAGAAAGAGAAGATGTGGATAAAGAGGACTTTATTCCACCTCCAACCTTTGTAGGGAAGAACGAGTACTTGTACTACTTGGGAGCTGATGATTGCATCAAAGACGAGATGAAATGGAGATACGGCTTTCAATTAGTGCAAAAGCTAAAGGAGAAGGAGAGTGACAACCCAAAGAAGAAGAGGAAAAGGAAACCGAAGCTAAAATCTAAGGCTTCAGTGCATTCAGTCAAGACTAAACAAAGCACCATGACGAGAGTGGAGCATAAAGCTCTAGTGCAAGAAAGGAAGAGAATGCTAAAAGCAGCATGGTCTTCCATGAGTGATGACTCAAAGGAAGAAGAGGATACCACAAATATCCCCTCAAACTTCAAGAAATTCCCCATACAAGATCGGAAAATAGTCTTGCAACAACCTATTCGACAGAAACCTGAGGAACCAGGAGTTTCCTATGATGGCCCTGAGGACGCCAAGAAAATAGACCTGGCAGAACCAAGCGAAGAGCCACGTAACGTGTGGATTGCCACAGACTTAACCCAAGCGGAGGAAGAATTGCTAATCTCTACTCTGAGAGAGTATCGAGACATATTTGCTTGGAGTTACAAAGACCTTAAAGGGGTAGATCCAAAGATCTGCCAACATACAATTCCCATGCGAGAAGATGCCAAGCCGTCCAAGCAGCGTCCTTATACGTATAACGATAATTTTACCAAAAAGATCAAAGAAGAGATTGACAAGCTGTTAGCGGCTGAATTTATTTATGAGATTGAACATACAGAATGGGTTTCATCGATTGTGGTAGTACCTAAGAAGAATGGAAAACTACGAGTATGTGTCAATCTAAAGAAAGTAAATGCTGCTACTTTCCGGGACCACTATCCGCTTCCACTCACTGATCAATGTATTGGAGAGGGTAGCTGGTAAGAAGGCATACAGTTTTCTGGATGGATTTTCGGGCTACAACCAGGTATCTATTCATCCCAAGGATCAACACAAAACCGCATTTGCTCTATAGAATGGGGAGTGTTTGCATATAGAGTCATGTCTTTTGGTTTGACTAACGCTCCAGCCACCTTTCAGAGAGGTTGATGAGCCATGCGTTCAAAGAATACCTGCGATTATTTCTTGAAATATTCATGGATGACTTGTGTGTGCATTCCATCGACAGAGAAGAACACATAGAGCATCTCAAAAAAATCTTTGAGAAATGCAGTGTATCGCATATGCCTTAACCCTGATAAATGCAAGTTTATGGTTAGGCAAGGGAAGATTCTAGGCCACATTGTGTCTAGGAATGGTATATCCACGGATGCGGAAAAGATAGCTGTACCTAGACCTTACAATGCAAAAGGAGTACAAGTTTTCATGGGTCATTGCGGCTACTATCGTAGATTTATCTACATGTACGCTGAAATAGCACGGCCATTGTACGCACTCCTTGTTGTATTTGAATGAACAGAGGATTGTGAAGAAGCCTTTGAAAAGCTGAAGAAAGCATTAGTGACGGCACCTATTCTAAGGTCGCCGGATTGGGATAATTTATTCCACGTACATATAGATGCTTCGGCTTTTGCAATTGGCTGTATTTTAGCGCAACCAGGCGAGAACAAAATGGACTTTCCAGTCTCATATGCTAGCCGCTAGTTGAATAGTGCTGAAAAGAATTACACCACCACGGAAAGAGAAGGCTTAGCTATGATCTATGCTGTGAAGAAGTTTCGGCATTACCTTTTGGCCAACAAATTTACATTCTTTGTAGATCATCAAGCTTTGCTTTACCTTGTGAACAAGCCATGTGCAACCGGAAGGATTGTATGATGGTTTGTTATTCTACTTGAATTTGAATTTGAAGTAGCGGCGGTAAAGAAGGGAAAAATGCATCAGCGGGCTGATCATCTTTCCAGGATAACTTCAGGAGAAGCACCCATTGGTATAGATGATGATATTCCTGACGCTACTCTATTCTTGGTTGAGACAGCACCAAGATGGGCAGAACCCATCATTCAAGTTTTAACGACAGGATTTGTTAACTCCATTAGTCCCACCAATGAAAAGATAATGACCTTAGAGCATTGTGCTCCTTATAAGCTTCTTTCAAGACGATTATATAAATTGGGAAAAGATGGAATACTTTGTCTATGCCCTGACCTTGATCAATATGATGAGATTATCTCATATGTCCACGTGAGCTTAGGAGGCAGATATGTCTCTGGAAAGGATACGGTTAAAAGAGTTTTGTGGGAAGGATATTGGTGGCCAACACTTCATGTTGATACAGAAGAGTACGTATGGAATTGTAAAATTTGTCAACAAAGGAAACCCATTCCTCATGTGACTCTATTTTATATTTCAACAACACCCAATTGGAGTTCGTACATTGTGAAGTATTTGACGCAGGGTCATACGGACGATAAGATGCCTAGGCATAGAAAGAGAGCCATAGAGGTAGAAGCAGCGAGTTTTCTGATTATTGAAGGCCAGTTGTACAAAAGGGGCAAAGATGAAAACCTGCGGACTTGTGTTTGTGAGAGTGACTACCTTAGTGTATTGACTCATGCACATTCAGGAGTTGGGGGGGGACATTTCTGTGGAGAAACAACTGCCAAACTTATACTATGGTCAGGACTATGGTGGCCTACGCTTTTTCATGATGCAACAAAGTATGTCAAACGATGTGATCAATGTCAAAGAGCCAAACCTCCTACCAAGTATGAGGACATGCCATTGAGACCAATTATGGGGGTTAGAGCTTTTGCCAAATGGGGAATTGATTTTGTGGGACCGATTAAACCACCAGCACACCATACACATGCTGAGTATATCATTGTAGCCACAGATTATCTTACGAAGTGGGTAGAAGCAAAAGCCATAGTAAAAAACGATGCTAGGACCACTGCAAAGTTTTTATACGAACATGTGTTTACACGCTACGGTTTACCTATTGAGATTGTGAGTGACCAAGGTATGCATTTTATCAATGAAGTCATTACCTTTCTTTTGGAAGACTTTATGGTCATCCATAAGAGGTCAGCGCCTTATCACCCGCAAGCAAATGGTCAAGCTGAGAGCACAAACAAGACTCTTTGCACTGCGCTTACAAAGATTGTTGAGGGACATAGAACAGATTGGGAATAGAAACTTCACTCAGTTCTATGGGCTTACCGAATTGCTTACAAAACGTCCATAGGCACGACACCTTTCAATCTAGTTTTTGGATTGGACGCTATCCTTCCGATAGAATTTATTGTACCTACACTTCGAGTTGCAAAACAACTTGGGTGGACGGATCATGAATTCTCTACACGGATCGATGAATTGGAGAGGCTAGATGAAGACAGGCTATTGGCAGTCATTGGCATGTATGCTGAAAAATGACGCCAAAAGCATTGGCATGATACGCATGTGAAGAAAGGTCGCTTCAGGAGAGGTGATCTAGTGTTGCTTTACACATTGAAGAAACAAAAACGCAAGCTGAAAATGCGAGGACTTGGTCCATTTGTGATCAACGAGCTTAGTGCGAGTGGTGCAGTAAGGTTGGAAACCTTAGACGGAGAGCCAATGACTAACTTCATCAATGGTAGCCGCTTGAAGCACTATGAAGAACCTCTAACAGATGATATGCTGATACGCATACATGCTAGTCAGACACGTAAAAAAGCTCAAGCTTTGTTACAAAGTCAAGCAAAAGAAGAAGCTAAGGCTAGAGTAGCACTAGCACGAGAGCGCCGCAA
The DNA here is from genome assembly GCF_041138505.1 of Cibotium barometz. Lineage (NCBI taxonomy): Eukaryota > Viridiplantae > Streptophyta > Polypodiopsida > Cyatheales > Cibotiaceae > Cibotium > Cibotium barometz. Next base: position 40,696,297 of record NC_141075.1, read on the forward strand.
GGCAGCTATCATGGCCATCCACGTGAATGATGATGAAGACTTTGTAGATCCCTTTCATATTGAAGTAAGGATCCCTACTCAAAGAGCAATCTTTGCAGCGTCTGCACTTATAGATTTGGGAGCCGACTGCAATGTTTTGTCTTATGAAGCATGGACATCATTAGGCCAACCTTTGCTCACCAATGCATCATTGAACTTCCAAAGTTTCTCTGGTGATGAAACCCCAGCCCTAGGCAAGTGCTGTATTAATATGTCCATTCAGGATCAATCTATGCACGTGACTTTTTATGTTGCTAACAAGAGCCAAGCAGTGGTGGATGTTGTTTTAGGCAGATCATGGATTAGAACCACCAGATGCGGTATGGACTGGAACTCACGACAATACACCTTGTTGGTAACTACTCACCTTACAGGATCAAGTGCTTCGGCACTCCCATCTTTTCAAAAGGTGGAAACCATCACTACTGTGATAGAGACAACCTCAAAAGATCCAATGATTTGGGTGAAGAATGACAATGACAATACTCAAGGATGGCATGTGCCAACATCTCTCTTATATGCACAAGGCTACGGAAGCACTTAGAATTCAAATCTGGTTACCTAAAGCAGCTCGCAAGCCAAGACCCAATGCTGCCAAGGAACATCCAAGGAATACAAAGCTAAAGAGGAGGTTCACCAAAACCAACAGTACCACCTCCAACAAGACCACTCAACAACGATGGATCCCAAAGAAGGTTCTGCAAGCACAAGGCTACTACGAGGGTGCTACTACCTTGTGGCTACCAAAGAAGGATGCAGGGACTACTGCAGTAAAACATAATTATGTTCCTGAATCTACTCAAGAAAAAAAGCAGTCAATACTACCTCACTTACAGAAACCAAATCAATACTAGAAACCACGCCTTACCAAGCCTGAAAGAGTCCAGGTGGAAACACAAGCTGACGCGTCAATCAGACATCATCAGAAGGTCTCGAACAGGAAGGGATACTCCAAACTGACATGGGAAGAAAAAGGCAAGTGGGTACCTTTACTCACTTCTATCTCAGAGGCAACACATCAGAAGGAGGATATTGCAACCGAATCAAGTTCAGAGTCTATTCCTCAAAACACAAGCAATGTCAAAGTTTGTCTTACAAAGCCGACAACTTTCAATCAGGCTCCTACACAAGTAGACTCCCTGACTATCAAGGAAAGAGCGTTCTTCCTACAACTCCAACTATTTGGAATGTCGTCGGTATTCTACTCTTTCCCTAATCAAATTACATTACCAGCCATAAGTCTACAAGCATAGGTATTAGAGTTGGGCACTCTGAAGACCCAAGAAAATTTTGAAAGCCCAATGGGATGGCAAGAACACAGCTGCCATATGGTTGCCAAAGCTCAGAAGTGTTCAAACATCTCCATTCACACCACCTCCTATTTGTCCCAATGCATTTCCTATGCCTATCGCTAAAATCTCACCTCCGACTAAACTTCAATCTCTTGCACGTACTCTGAAATGGGTACCAAAAAGAGTCCAACAAAAAGGAACCTGTGACATACGTCAACACCCCACAAACAATTTGCATAATGTTACATCCAAAAACAAACTCATTCTTGAAAGATCTATCATGCTATAAAAGCTACTTTTTGGCAATTCATCTATCAAATCTATTCGCTCTATTTCCGTCATGCCTGAACATACTAGCATTCTTCGTTCAACTTGCATTAAATAAAAAAATCTGAACACTTCCTTATGTGTTGTGTAGAATAACCAAATGGAGACTTGGCTGGACACATGCAGTCCATCTTTGGACCTAGATAGCACTCACCCTGACCATCAAGGGGGCTACAGCATTGCACCTTTTCAGACGCACTCCCGATATTTTTATGCCCCAGTGGGTGAGGATTGCTGTGGAAGACAATTTTTGGAGTTATACTACCAGCAACATCATCCGTTTCCACACTGTCGCGACTGTGCTCGTATGGTATTGGGGAATGCTTCCCATATATGTTGGTAGTGTCGCACATATTTCCGTCACTATGGCACTGGTATGATGTAGCAGATCATGGGGGTCACACCTCAACGACATAATCTCTGGGCAATTATGATGCCGCAACGTGGACCCAACCAACAAAGACTCCCGGAAGAGGAAAGAGCTCAAACATGGCGCGAGGACACCCTTTGTTTGCTAACCCCTCCCATTTTGCAGGTTCTTCTTCCCCATGAATCTACATGTCAGTTTTGGCTCAATGTGAGTGAGTCTTTAGAACGGTTTCAAAACCATAGGTGCCTCTTTAGCCTTCCTACTGTGCCCATACCATATGTTAGTGAAGATGCACTTCTTCCCTTGCCATCTTCTCCATGGGTAGGATTACGTTCTGGGTTATCTTTACATCCTGAAGCTATTGATGTCCACCCACCTGAGAATGCAGACATACATCCACCCCCAGTGCAAGACTAGCACTTGTACTCTCTTAATAAGAACTAGAAGCCAGGGCACTTTTTCCCATTGGGTTTTTCCCCTCGGCCAAATCCGCCGGTGTTTAGCACCAATGTTTCTTATTTTTTGTCTTTTTAATTTTCTTTCTCTTTAGTTTGTTTTGTCAGAATAAAACAGATACAAGCACCAAACTACATCTTCCGCTTCAGTACCGCACAACTGACAGTCATACAATCAAGTGCAAACAATTCTTCACCAACCAGCGCTTTAACAGAAACAGGTGAACTCATGCCATTCTCTAATGTTTTCTGTATTTTTCTTGTTGCTTGATTGTTTATAAATTTCACTTTACTAAGCATGGCAATATGCATCTCCTTTGGTCTAGAGTAGGGATAGCATTTTAGTGACTTTAGACTTGATAGTGTAAGTTTGACCGTAATTGTTTTTACCCGTTTAGCAATACAAAGTAATTAGTGTTTTGTGCTAAAGGTAGAGTTCCAGACCTAGGACAAAGAGACTAAATTAATCATAGGACCATCAGTGGATATCTTGCCCTTACTAGGACATTGCTTAGGGACAATCTAATAAACATTCCATAACAAAAATTGGCATGACAAAAATAAAAGAAAAGTGTATATGTTTGTGGCCTATTGCCTTGTTATTCATGGTAGGCGAGGGAGGTCTATACCTTTCCCAGACCAATGCCTTATGTAGTAAGGAATAGCCATACCGCGGGTGCACAAACATACTCTTGAAGAGAGCCCTGTCCAAATAAAAAAAATAAAAATAAAAATAAAAAAGGACAGAAAAGCACCAAGAGAAATGCTTGTCTAATCCAGGATGGTCGCCGTTGTGCTTAAAATATTAAACCAAACACTAAGCAATATCAAGAGTCTGCCCACTACATAATTATGTTAGATTTATTAATGTTGAACCGACATCTTTGACTTAGCATAGGCTCAGTATACTACTTGATAGTTCCTCGATTAACTGTTGTCTTTTGCCTTCTAGGAAAAGAACAATACATTTGGCATAAAACATTCTTTACTTTAGTTAACTGCAGGTAGTAATTATTAAGGCTTGAACTAACCTATTCAATCTCTACACTGCTTCAATGTTTCCTTCCTCTAATTAATTGGACGTTCATTGCCATGTCTTATTCAGTAAAATTGCTTGTTTTGTTATTGTCTGTCAGTACTTTTGCTTTCAAAAAAAATAAAAAAAAAACAAAAAAAGAGGAACACACAAACCACCTATCGTTTTGCTTGCAGATGCTACTCTTCCTTGGCATCTATGCGCTCGAGGACGTGCACAAAATAGGAAGGGGGGAATGTTGCGTGACGAGTGGTGATCAATGCAAGGATGCAACACAAAGATGGAAGCAGGAAAACAAGAGACTCGACATTCTTATTTAGGGCTCTTGTAGAGAGTTCCAAGTTGTAGGTGAGTGTGGGAGTGGGCTTGAGAATAATCCCACATGGGAAGTTTTGGGAGTTTTAGGAGTTTAAGTATAAATAGTGGCTCATTTGAGAGCTCACACACACATTGGGCTGAACTCATGCTTGAGCTCTCTTGAGACTAGCTCTTCCTCTTGTTCATAGAGGTGCAAGCTCTTCTCTCTCCCCATCACACTATTGTATGAGCAATGCTCTTCTAATTCAATGCAATGAGATGATGTTTTTCTCTCTTCTCATCTCTATTCTCTAGTGTGCATGCTTCTTTGTTTATGCTTGTGGGTTCTCTATTAGGCTTTGTGTGCTAGTGGATTCAAGCTTAAGCTTCTCCATAGCTTGTAGCTTATCCATGGGCAAGGCATTGCTTGAGTAGTGAATGAGAATGCATGTTTATTTCAAGTTCCATTAAGCTTCAAGGTTTGTGTGCATGCTAGGGAAGTAGGTGCTTGAGAATGAAGTGTGCTTTGAGCTTGTGTGCTTATGAGTGAGCTTGTGTGTACATTAGCTTAGCTTTCTTCTTGTATTGGATACATGAATGAGTGGGTTGATGAGTGAATGAGCTATGGCAAGATTGAGCTTGTGTGTGTAAAGTCTATGTCAAGGTAGTGGTGTTCATAGCATCCTCTCCCGAAAGGGATAAGCTTCCATGCACCTAACCGAGTTGAATCCCCTAGCAATGAAAGGAGTGTTTATCATTCCATTGGTGATCTAGGAGCGTAGTCTACTTGCCCATATTGCATACGTAGGGAGACGACTGTCTTTCCAGAAGCCATGGTGGAACAAAGAGCAAGAGACCTAACAATATGGTACATAGGCCATGGATGCAATGTTTGCGATGCAATGGCCCACATGGATATCTTCCCACGTTGAACGTTCAACACATTGAGGGATGGCATGCCTTCGACCATGGAGTTAGAAACCGATTGCAAAGGGCAATCCTTGACGTAATGGTCAATCCCACAGCCGTGACATTGTGGTGTCAATGGTTGGCTTTTCTTCTGAGGGCATTCAGCCACTCTATGGGGTCCATGGCAAAGGAAACACTGAAGAGGTGGTCTCCCTACGGGCACACCTATGGTGTGCACAATTGGTTTAAGATCCATCAGAGGCACATGCAAAGGAAGATGATGTGTTATGGGTGCCTTAGGTGTGTCGGAGCACATGGGCTCCATGGGCTTGGCAATGGACCGTGTTTTGATCTTTCCATGATCAATGGGGTTTTCTCTTAGAGAGGTAACGGATGGAATGCAAAGATGAGCACTGTAGACGGTTGTATGTGCGAGTGGTTGGTTGGGAGCTAATGCATGGTGCCCAGGAGGAGATGAGGGTAATGTTACAAATGAGCTTTGGATTGTCATTGGCTCGGTGGCCAATTGCGTGGAATCGCTTTCTCGCACATTGTCTTCGAGAAACATCGCTCATTTGCAGGCTTGATCAAAGGTTAAGGGGTCCTTTACTAAAACAAATGGTTGTGAAGCTTTGGATTGTGTAAACCCAAGAGGAAACGGTCCATCAATTTCTTGTCACTCAATCTTTTCCTTTCTTTGTAGCGCAAATTGAGGAACTTAATGTGTGAAATGTAGTTGCGTAAGGTTTCCTTTGGCTTTTGTTCCAGGTGGAACAATTGGATAATGGGGATCCATTTGGGCTCATATGGTGCAAATCCAAGAGTGAAGGCATCTCTTACTGCTTTTAAAGTGCCTTTGTGATGAGGGTCCAAGGATTGAAACCATTGCATCGCCTTGCCTGCAAGGCTTAGTCCAAAGATATGGACCTTTGTTGCATCATCTAAATCTTCAAATGCTTAACAGGTTTGGTTGAAGACCTTATGGTGGGTTATGGGGCTCCAACGTCGTGGAATTTTAGCATGAGTTTGAAGATTTCACCCACATTGGTTGTGTATGTGATGTTCATGTGGGGGTGTGTGCAATTGTTGTGCCACTCCCCTTGCTATAGCTTGTGCTAAGCTCACCATGTCAATTTAGGGATCAAGGGGATGTGGTACGTGGGTGGGGGGTGAGAATAAGGCCGTGGTTATAGGAGGAGGCATGTGTGTGTGCTCGGGGCGTCTATTCACGTCATGGTGCACCACTAGATGAGGGCTCTTCATAAATTATTTTGTTCTCATGGCCAAACATGTTTGGCATGTCGCTAACATGTGAATGTAATGGAATTGGGGCACTTGGGGCATGCAACCATGACCGAAAGGTGTCCATGGTGTGTGTTGAGGCTTAGAAAAGCTTCAACAATGTGCGCGCGAATAAAAAATATAAGTTTTTGCTCTCTTTTTCCTTGCATATGAACGCACCCTTAAGGTAAAATAAGGTCTTTTTAGGTGTTTCATGTGTAGAAAAATAGCCCTAGTGAGTCGGGGAGGTAGACCTTAAGCACTTCTAAAGATATAAAAATTTAAAATTTTTTGGGGATTTTTTTTGGGTTAGGTACGTCCCTATGCTTGGGTAGGTATGGCCGTACGCTTAGGTAGGTACGACCATATGAGTATGAGTGAACGGCTATGGCTTTGTGAAGGAGTGTCCGTGGCTTTTGAGGAGTGAACGGTTGTGGCTTAGTGAAGGAATTGCGAAGGAATTGCCATGGCCTTGGGAGTGAACGGTCGTGGCTTTGGAAGTGAACAGGTGTGGCCATATGCTTACGTAGGTACGACCATACACTTATGAGTATGTTTTTTTCCTTGAGTTTTATCCGTACGCTTATGTAGGCATGTCTGTACGCTTATGAAGGTACGGGCGTACGCTTATGAGTATGCTTTTTTTTCAAGAAGTTTTTTTCTCTAGGAAGGTACGTCCGTACACTTATGTAGGTAGGTCTTTACGCTTAGGAGTGAACGGCTGCACGATTTTGAATTTGCGACCGGGGGGGGATTTGAATTTTTGAGTGGGGGACAACTAAGATTTCCTCTTAATGATAAGTAGGTGGAAAGATAAGTAGGTGGAAAGATGCTAAAGTTAGGGATCAACTCCAAATTAGTGGTTTTAAACTAATTTAGAGATTCTCTAACTTAGGTAAAACTTAATCCACTGTAATCTCACTGTTAATCACCTTTAACCCTCTTTCTTTGCTCTCTAACTACTCCTTAATGAGGAGTTTTGAGATGAGGATTTGATAAGTGGATTAGAAATGTCAAGGCTAATCTAATGATGTGAATATCCCCAATTAACTCTTCTAATTAAGCCTCCAATTAACCCACTCTAAAGAGAGAAAAATAGACAAATGAGATCTAATTAGTGCTAATTCTCACTAATTGTGACCGAACGGGAGTAGTCTAAGCATTGATTTAGGTCAAGGAAAGTGTTTAGAACACTAGTGCCACTCCAATTAGTCCAATTGTAAGCAATTAGCCTCTCTTTTTTTTTTGCTCTCTTTAAGTTCACTAATCACACTAACCACTAGATTAGCGATAATTAGTAAACATTAAGAGGTTGTTTGTGAGTTTTTTAATATATTTTTTGGTTGATTAAGATTCTATTTTACATTCCTAACCTACCTATGTACACAAATCTAACAGAAAACATGATTGAAAGCTAAAAATTAGCATAAAACACTCTAGGTTTAAGCAAAACCCCTCTCTTTTGAGCTCTCTAAGCACTCAAATCTCTAGTTTTTAAGCTTAAGCTAATACTACTCCCAACCATAAGCTATGTATAAAATCAAAATAAAAATAGCAAAAACAACCAAAATAATCAACAAAACAAATCAAATAATCCAAAACGGAATGCCATAGTTATCATAGAAACATAAGTGTGTGGACATAGTTATCATAGAAACATGTAAATTACATGTGGTTAACATCTCCCAAAGCCTGACGACTCTAAGGATTTGGGTATGGATCCTTGTCTCGAAAAGTGATGAGAGGAGCCCACGAGCTCCAAGAAAGCTAATCTCTACCAAGATTTGCCATACGCAAGCTCAATAAGGTTAAGACCAAGAAAGAGAAGGAAGCAAAACTCAAAGAGCTTGTTGAGTCTCAAGAGGAAGATTTGAGGCGATTGCTTGAGTACTTCAAGTCCTACAACATTACGGACAAAGTGGTACACATTGAAAATGCTAAAAGGAGCCTAGGTGGTGAGCCGCATGCCTCATAGGATGGCCCCGATGAGGTCAAGGAAATAAAACTTACCTGCCCAGGTGAAGAACCTAAGCCAATGTTCATTGCCAACAACAAGGACCTCACCCCTCAACAAGAAGGAGAATTGATAGCCTTGCTCAAGGAATTTTAGGATGTGTTTGCTTAGGAATACACTAACATGAAGGGAATCCCTAGAATCGATAGCCTTACTCAAGGAATTCCAGGATGTGTTTGCTTAGAAATACACTAACATGAAGGGAATCCCTTCGAAAGTGGTGAAACACACCATCCCTCTGCATATGAAGAGGCGAACCATCCAAATAGTGACTCTATCACATGAATCCCAAGTATGGTCAAATGGTAAAGAAGAGCTAAACAAGGTCGTTGATGCGCACGAGATTAAACACACTGAAGTGGGTGTCGCCAATAGTGATCATTCCCAAAAAGAGTGAAAAACTTAGTGTGCGTTAACCTCAAAAAGGTTAATGCCACTATAGTTCGCGATCACTACCCTACACAGACCATAGCGGCTAGAAAGAGTCATTGGAGAGGGAGCTTATAGCTTCTTGGATGGATTTTTTGGCTACAACCAAGTGACGATAGAGCCAGTTGACCAATACAAGACGATGTTTGCTTACGAAATAGGGAACCTACGCATACTGCATCATGCCCCGCTTGACCAATGTTCTTTCCACCTTCCAAAATGGACTTTCCTTTGATCTTCACTAGTCGTAACGTTAATGACGCTGAGTGCAACTATGCCATCATTGAAAGAGAGGGGTTAGCCAAGGTATGTGCCATGAAGAAGTACATGCATGGCTACTAAAATTATGTTCTTTGTCGACCATAAAAAATTACCGTGCCTCGAAAGCCTGCAAATGCACCCTCGAGCATTGACTCCAAGTGGGTGTGCGGAGACCCAAGGTTCAGCCTCTGACACCACCCTCAAGTCTTACAGCTGGAATGGAGAGTAATGGCAGCCACCCCAGTGTGCGTACTAGACGTTCCAAACAATGAAGTCGGTGAAGATCGTTACATCCAAAACAATTTTGAATTCTGATAAGCTACCTAGGGAGCCAAGTGTTCCACTATGCGCCACAATTGCACTTTGCCACGGCACTCCCATGCACTTTGCCACAACATTAACTCGCCAGCTACTATAGAAGGCCAGAGCTCAAACAAGTGCACTAGCCAAGCCGACCGTGGTGGCATCCAAGCTTTCTTTGTGGAAGGGCAAATGATTCTCTGTCCTCGCTCGCTTAGGGCACACATGGTAATCCTCGAATGGTAATCCTCGAACCCTAGCCATGTATAAAGTAGCCCTCACCTCCGCTGAAGTGTATAGTCACTATCTACACTGAGAATTATAAAAAAGCATAAAAAACCCGAAAACATATCAAGAATTGTCAAAAAACACCTTAAAATATGTGCACACCCACCACCTAAAAAATTATCTGCACATGCACGTGCGCACACATAATTGCACACATACGCTCACCCACATCCATTCACACATTTGCTACATCGCGTGCATAGGCACACACCCACCACCATGCACGTGCACACACATAATGGCACATATACGTGCACCCACATCTATTCACACATTTGCTACATCGTGTGCACACATACACACCCATTCGCACATGTACACATGTGTGCATACATTCGCACCTTTGCACATGCACATGCGTGCACATCTCTTGTCATTGACACCTCCCATCCGCTTGCACATATGCACAACATTCCCATTATCACCCCACATGCATGTGTGCACACACATGCATGGACACCCCCACATGCATGTTTGCACACACATGCATGGACACCCCCCCGCACCCCCATAAGCATGTGCAAACCCATTTACACACGCACGTGCACCACACACGATTTGCACTTAGCACATGTTCCTGCACATTTATGCGCACCCCAATTGGATGCATAGAACTTCCACTCATGCACACATTCACATCTACACAAGCACTTTGCTCTTGCATATGTACCCACACATGTCACTTTTGCATATATGAACGTGCAACTACTTTTCACATCGTCACGTGCACACACCCCTGCCCTTGCACATGTGCACATTCACGCATGCACGTTGCAATTGCATTTGCATATGCATTTCCATTTGCATGTACACGAACCCTTATACATTTGCAAGCACACATCACACGCGCTCATTCACCCCGTGCACACACCCCACACACTTACAACCGTATGTATATACACTTTCATGTGTGCACACTCACCTGTACACGCACGTGTGTGCATGCACTTTCATTCTCGCATTTGCACGTGTATCTCCCCTTCATGCATTCATGCACATGAAACCCTCCCCACACATTTTTACACATGCACATTCACACATGTGCACTCCATATAGTTGCACGTGCATATTCCCTTGTACATTCACGCATGGGATATGCACATTTTCATCCCATGTACATATGCACGCATGCACTTATGCACCCACCTTTCTGCATGCATGTGCACCCACATTCGCACATGCATTGCACCCCACCTTTACACGCATGTACACCCAGATTCGCACATGCCTTGCACCCCACCTTTATGCGTTGTGAGGTTGCTGGGTGATGGCCTCTATAACACCACCAGTAGGAATAAAAAAAGAAAACGTAATCAAAACTGCATGACACTAAGATCCTAGTTCCAAGGGCACCAATCAACTCTGCTCGTATCCTCAACCTTTCAGATGACACAATCAGACATCTCAACACTCCCCAATTTGACCCAACTGACTCCTCCAACTGTCCTCCCAAGTCAAATCGGACCTCCAACACCTCTGATCTTAAACCTATATAGCCCAGCTGACCTCCTCTGATAGTCTGCTGACCAAAATCCTTCCCAGCTGACTGTAAGTTGATTTAGATGGCTAATGTTGACCCTAGTCCGATACAAGCCCTCCAGGATCTTCGAAAATCCTCCAACATTAGCTAACCTTAAACCTCTAGCCCCAAGGTCTAACTTAACACTTGACTCTGCTGACACCTCTGGACTAAATCTGACTAAAACTGACTCAGTTGATTGAAACACACCCGGTTGATTTAGCTGAATCAGACTTCCTCTCTTCTGTGTCCTCTAACACTCTCATCCCCCCTCAAAACACTTAAGCCTCATAAGGATTCAACACTAGAAACTCTTACCTGACCTTAAGTGACCTTAAGTGACTCAAATCTGACACTAGATCACCATGCAGCTCACTAATGAGTCTGTCTAACTGCTGACTGACTGTTGACAGTCCTCTGATTGTCAGACCTAACTAAAAATCTCTTCCCTCCAACCCAGATAAAACAACCCTAGCTGAATCAAACTTCCTCTCTTCTGTGTCCTCTAACACTCTCATCCCCTTAAAACACTTAAGCCTCATAAGGATTCAACACTAGAAACTCTCAACTGACCTTAAGTGACTCAAAACTTCCTCTCTTCTATGTCCTCTAACACTCCCATCCCCTCAAAACACTTAAGCCTCATAAGGATTCAACACTAGAAACTCTCAACTGACCTTAAGTGACTCAAATCTGACTCTAGATCACCATGCAGCTCACTAATGAGTCTGTCTACTGACTGTTGATAGTCCTCTGATTGTCAGACCTAACTAAAAATCTCTTCCCTCCAACCCAGATAAAACAACCCTAGCCCTCTACACCTTCAACTGACTGTACTTGATGCTCAGATGACATTGTTTGACTTTGTATCTTGTTTCATTTGATTCAGCACTGATTCATCATCAACTCACCAAACATCAAATTGACACACCCGAGTGGTCCATCTCCATAAACTCAATCAAAACAACTCATTTACCACAGCTAGAACATCAAATCAAAAGACTTTGCATCCATTCAACAAACACAACCCAAACTCTCTGTCATCAAGAAATAGATAAAAACACTAGTGTCACAATATCCCTAAGATATGGGCTCACACATATTAGAAGAAAAGGATTCTCCATAGGTAGATCCCAGCAACAACTCATCAAGGCAACATCTTCACTCACGACATATCCTTCTCACGACTTCAAATCTCACATAATTCACTGCCATAAGCAACATATCCTTCTCACGACTTCAAATCTCACAGAATTCACTTCCACAAGCAGCATATCCTTCTCACATAGATACAAAACTAGCATTCAGCTGACACTCACAGGAGCTACAGTTGAGCAAGAATCTGGACCGAGTCAAGTATCTAACAGAGATGCTGCACAGAGAACCTAGGGCACACACATCCTAACCAGCTCTCTATTCTTCAACACATCCTCTACTCTGACCCAAACAAACCTTCTCACACTCCACTAGTCTGCTCTTCTGCAAACTTGAAAAAATCAGGAGGACCTCCATCTTGCAACCTTCAACCAAGAAAGCCGACCTGCAGGTCACCTCTTCACTGTAGTCCCTCAACTCCTCATCCCTCTTGTGGTCACACTAACCACTTCTCCTCTCGAAAACTTCCCAATTCTCCCTGTTCAAACCCGTCACCGTCTCATTTTCTTCGAGAAAGTAGCACCACCCGGCTCCCTTGTCACCCATGCTCTTTCCTTTTTCGTTTCATGACTGCGCATCTCCACTTGGCTGCCACGCATTGCTTCTACCACCTAGGATTCATTTCACACTATCATATATACACTATATCTATCTATACATCGAGTTGGGAATTGGCTCAGGATTCTTCTCACATATTGTCCACTCCCCTTTCAAGTGTTTCATTGTCTCCTTTGTGCTTTAAACTCTTTTCTCCCACAAACCATTCTATACAACTCCACCGACAACAGCATCCAACATAAAAACACCCTCCTGCATCAAAAGGGTATAACACCATCTTTTAAAGCCAACCAACTGAGCTGATCCACCCACCTGGTTCAAAAACCTGCAAACAATCAGAAAACACCCTCAGTGCTTTTCCCCTATCAAATGGTTGTATCATGCAAACACACCTCCTATCAGCCCTCTTTCTATTTCCGCCATTGCTATCATATTTGCTCACTTTATATGACTCAGAACATTTTGCAACTCTCTATACTTCTGTCTCAAGACTTCATTCCATTCCTCAAAATGATCCTCAAGCCTTCATTCCATTCCTCAAAAGGATCCTCACCTTTAAAAAAGCTCTTGAACCAGATCATCCTCAAGAACCTTGTATAAGGCTATATTATTTGAAACATCTTTAAGAACAATGACAATCCTTAAGCATAAAGCGATAGGTCTCCTCAGAGTACTTTTCTTCTTGTAAAGTCGAATCTGCAAGAAAGCCGGCATCATGCTCACTCTTTCCGTCAGCCAAACTTTGAATGTCCTGCAAACACTTCTCATGAAAATCATCATCATTCTTCACATCATCAAACCAAATTCTAGCAACATCCTGAACACTGTCATCATGCAAAGAGCTCACCATCACCTAGATTCACAAATTCTTCAAATAAAGTAAAGACACCCTCCAAGTCGTCATCCAACAAAGCATCCATATCATTATCCACACCACTATCCATATCATTATCCACACCACTATCCATATATTCATGCACATATGACTGCTCATTCATGCTAGCATCATCATCACCTGTGTTATCATAGAAAGGTAATTCAAACAAACTCTCCACATCACAAAATAAACCTGGAGACTCCACTCTGGCATCTTTTGATGATGAAGCAATCCTCATCTCAGGCTCCTGTGATATCTCCAACACATTAGGGACCACCTGCCCCTCCATAGTAGACTCACCAACCTTTGAGCTATCATCCATCACTTTGCCAGCATCTACTACCTCCAACTCTGGGTCCACAGCCATATAATGTGCACTCTCTGTAACTTCACAAATACATTGATCCAATGCCTTTGCATCCTCTAATGCACCACTTACACAGTGATCCATAACATGCATACTACTCCTAGCATGACACATATCCAAAAAATCAAATGTACCAGCTCTTCTTGGCCTAGCGGGTGGCATACACAAACCAGCTTTCCATCTCATCTTTCTCTCCTGGTACATGGCAATCTTCATAGCTTCTGCAAAAGTGTGTGGGTATTTCACCTCCACATTATCTTTGATCCTCCCATGTAGCACTTCAATAAACTTGTCCTTCTTCAAAAATTCAGGAGGAACCTGGATTTCTCCCAAGGTCATGAGCACCTTCCTCCACACAGCTTCGAACCTACCCACAAAATCTGATACATACTCTCCTTGGTTCAACCTGTTCAGCTCTCTCCACAAGTTCTTAGGAGTATCTGCCTTTCTATATCTTTTCCTCAAGGCTTCTCTCAACCCATCCCAGCTTCCTCTTTCAGCATCTGTGGCCTCATACTCAAACCACTCCCTGGCTGCATCTTTTAATAATAAGTCCTCCATCCTCAACTTGCAGGCATCATCATCCATGTTATTGCTCAAAGCCACCAATTCAACCCTCCTTAGAAACTGGGTGACATCCTCACCCTTATGACCTCTAAACACTTCATATCCAAATCCAGCCATTAACCCTGAGTTGATCAGCAAGTGGATTTCAACTTGTTGACCAAAGCGCTAAACAAGAACCTTCTGTTCCTCTGTGGAGGCACCAAAGCATGTGAGGTTGCTGGGTGATGGCCTCTCTAACACCACCAACACGCACACAAAAAGAAAATGTAAAGGGATCAGAATTGCAGGACACTAAGATCCCAGCTCCAAGGGCACCAATGAACTCTGCTCCTATCCTCAGGCCTTCACCTGACACAATCGAATACCTCAACACTCCCCAATATGACCCAGCTAACTCCTCCAGCTGTCCTCCCAAGTCAGCCCTTCAGCTGACACAATCGAACACCTCAACACTCCCCAATATGGCCCAGCTGACTCCTCCAGCTATCCTCCCAAGTCAAATCTGACCTCCAACACCTTTGATATGCAGCCTATATAGCCCAGCTGACCTCCTCTGACAGTCTGTTGACCAGATGCCTTCCCAAGTGACACATAGCTGACTATAAGCTGATTCAGATGGTTGATACTGACCCCAATCCGATACGAGTCTTCCAATATCTTCTATAATCCTCCAGCATCAGCTAACCTTAAACCTCTAACCCCAGGGTCTAACCTTAAACCTCTAACCCCAGGGTCTAACTGACCCTCTGCTCACCTTCTGCTGACAATTCTCTGACTGAATCCGACTAAAACTCACTTATCTGACTGACCCGACTGATTCAGCTAAATCAGACTTCCTCTCTTCTGTGTCCTCTGACAGTCTCAACCCCTCAAAACACTCAAGCCTCACAAAGGATTCAACACTAGAGGTCTCAGCTGACCTCAACTGACTCAAATCTAACTCTGGATCACCACCATGAAGCTCACTAATCAATCTGTCTAATTACTGGGTGACTGCCGAGATAGTCCTTTGACTGGTCAGACCCGACTCAAAATCTCTTCCCCTCCAACCCAGATAAAAAAGCCTCAGCTAACCGTACTTGATGCTCAGCTAACCTTGTCTGACTTTGTATCTTCTTTCATTTGATTTTTGATCGAGTCGGCACTGACTCAGCATCATCAGCTCACCAAACATCAGACTGACACACACATGTGCTCCATTTCCGTAAACTCAATCAAAACAACACATACACCACAACTAAAACATCAAATCAAAGAACTTTGCGTCCATTCACAACAAACACAACCCAAACTCCTTTTCATCAACAAATAGATAAAAACACTAGTGTCTCAACATCCCTCAGACATGTGCTCACACATATAAGAAGAAAACATTAAAAACCTCAAGGATCCTCCACAAGTAGATCCATCAAGGCGACATCTTCACTCATGACTTCAAATCTCACAGAATTCACTGTGACAAGCATATCCTTCTCACACAAATACAAAACAGCAGCTACAGTTGAGCAAGAATATAGACTGAGTCAAGTCTCTAACAACATAGATGCTGCACAAAGAACCTAGGGCACACACATGCTACCCAACTCTCTGGTCTTTAGCACACCCTCTGCTCTAACCCAAACAAACCTTCTCACACTGCACTGGTCTTCTCTTCTACAAACTTGAAAAAATCAACAGGACCTCCAGCCTACCACCTTCAACCAAGAAAGCCGACCTGCAGGGCACCTCTTCACTGCAGTCCCTCGACTCCTCGTCCCTCTTGTGGTCACACTAACCACTTCTCCGCTTGAAAACTTCCCAATTCTCCCTCTTCAACCCGTTGCCGCCTCATTTTCTTTTAGAAAGTAGCGTTGCCCGTCTCCCTTGTTCACCCATGCACTTTCCTTTTTTGTTTCACGAATGCGTGTCTCCACTTGGCTGCCATGTGTTGCTTGTACCACCTAGGATTCATTTCACACTATCTTATATACACTATATCTATCTATACATCGAGTTGGGATTGGGCTCGGGATTTTTCTCACAACGTTTACACATGTACATGAACACACCCACACGTCCACCCCATAGACTTACGCCCACACCCGCACATCCCATATGCATACTCACATGTTCACGCTGTACACTTACACCGCTTGTGCACATCAACCCAAGCATGCACCTGCCTTTTCAGACCATCGTGTGTGCGCATGTGTGTATGAAATGGGGAGCACATGGGTGTGCACACTCATGTGCACCCCATCCATTTGTGCACAGAAAAACCGCCCCTCATCTCAAAAAATAAAAAAATTAACCCTCGGTGTTAAATGTCCCCCCCCAAAAAAAACCTAGCCTCCCAAAAAAATTTTACCCCCTCATTTTTAAAACCCACCCTTCTTTTATTTTCCTACTTTTTTATTATTATAAAAAACCTTGGCCCGTTTTTTTTATAAACCATAATAATAATAATAAATAGACAAATAAAAATTAAAAAGAACCCCGTGCCTTATTCTCTTTTTTTCTCTTTAACAATATGTATACATACATATATCTGTAATAATTTATAAAAACAAGAAACTGTTCTTTTTTAATTTTCTCCCTTTATTAGCCTTTTTTCAAATTTTCTTTCCAAAGGGGGAAAAGGATTTATTAATTAGTAATTGATGAAATATGGGGGAAAAGGATTCATTAATTAGTAATTAATTTATTTAAAAAATAAAGGAAAAAGAAAAACTACTAAAAATCAGAGAAGCGGAGCCGACGAGCCGAGAATGTGGCATCTGCGGGAGGAGAGGGAGAAGACGGCGCCCAGCCCCCGCCCCATCTACGCGAGAAGAGAGAGGAGCAGGCACCCAATTCGATCTGCGTGAAGGGAGAGTGGAGCGGCCCGTCGGGGGAGAGGTCAGAAGCCGCGAGGGTGTGCTTGTGCGCATCACTGGCCGCCTCACAGCAAGATCCATCCGGTGAGCTCACAGAGCAAAGTCCGCCTGGTGCCGCAGACGGACTGGTTCCACACCATCTCCCTCGCGCTGTCTACCGCCCAGAGCACAATGTGCCGCCAATTCTTGGATTTGTCACCATTTCCGAGAGTGTATTTGCTTGTACAGCGTTGTTCATAGTGCCACACAGTCCGGCCATGGAGATTTCGGGGTGCCTGTTGTGTACGTGGCACCCCGCGGGCCCCAGCATGAGCGGTCACCGGCTGGGTGACCGTCTCGGTCTAGACAGTGGCGACAGTGGTGCAGACAGTGGTGCAAAAGAGTTATGAACACACGTCCGTATGTCGATGTATGTATTTGCTGGGATTAGAACTCAAGTCCCTGCCATGGGGGGCGAAGCTCCTATCCACTACACCGCACGCACACTTGTGATATACACAACCCCGCAGGCCCGGTCACCCGATCAATGGCCGGTGACGGGCCCATTTGTAGACATAAGTCCATAAGGTGTTATGGACATACACGTATGCAGGCACCCCGAAATCTAACGTGAGCTGGCCATGGAAGCTATTGCAAGAACTTCTAGGGCCTGCTCCAGTTGATGCTAAGGCTGATCGTTGGGAAGCTACATACACCTTGCTGCATATTGTGGGTGATTTGCTTGGCTTGCTTGACTTCTTGCATGGCTCCTTCCCAGAGTGTTGGTAGTGATTAGGGTACCACAAACTTAATTGCCATCTCTCACGTGGTTTTCATACTTCTCCTTCTATGTCCATGCATGTGGTTTAATTGCCATCTCTCATGTGGTCTTCATGCTTCTCCTTTTATGTCCATGCATGCGTGTGCGCAAGCGGGAAAGTCGAGTGCACACGCTTGTGAGACAGAAAGGAAGGGTGTGACAAAAGGAGTAGAACACTTGTTTCCTTCCCATGTGGTTTACATGTTCCCAGACAGTTCGAACACATAGTCACCACATAATGATCAGGCACTTTCCCAAAACCTAAGGATTTAATTCATTGAGCACAAGGAACTTTTGCTACACATTATGGCGGACGACACCACATCCACCTTGTCACCCCTTGTTTAGGAGCCCCAAAAGCGGCCTCTTGATCTTCCAGATCCATTCATTGAAATGTCCCTCACCATTCGGGAGGACGACTGTTGCTCCCTAGACTCGGAAATGTTTTGCTTTGTCCAAGGTTTTGTCTCGATTAAAGCCCCTCTCATTAACCTTTTTAGGGTCTCCCATGCCATACTCCAATTAGCTGAAGTAGCCCCTTTCCTAGAAAAGGTCAACCTCATGGCCTTCAAAAATGTATCCCCATAGGGCTTGGATCTCCATCTTACCCTCCATTATGTAGAGTCCTACCACAATATGAACAATTTGGGGAGCTTGAGATGCCGGATGGGTCACTTCGCCTGATCCACCTCAACATATGTTACCACTTTGACAAACCCGACCTAAACCTCCCCCTAAAGAAGCATAAGCTTGAGAACACTCGCAACCTCCTAGTAGAGAAACCAACACAGAGTTTGCAGATTATACACAAACAAAAGTTATTAACAAAAAAGACATTAAGACATAATTTAATGCAAAGCTTCATGTCTGAATCATATCTATACTCCTTTAGTCATACATTCTCTCTTACATCTTATAAACACTTAGTGCACAATCATATACATTAGTTATAGAGGTATGATTGAGAATGATTTTTGGGATTGGAAATAATGATTGGTATTTAAGACTCCTAAACTACCCATAGCTAAGATATTCAAAGATATGATTATTGGTATTTACAATGTTACCTAAGTTAAGACCTGGCACACCCAGTGGGTTGTTCGCCTCGGTGGACACACCACATAGTTTCTCCAATTGCTAGATGGGTGAGAGTGTGTTGCCACCCTTTTTTGCCCAAGAGGTCTCCTATGCAAGAAGAGCGTGTTAGTGTGTTGCCACCCTTTTTTGCCCAAGAGGTCTCCTATGCAAGAAGAGCGTGTTATTCAGATAACCTATGTGTCATCGTCACTAGCATGGAAGATAGAATGATGTCCATAGTTCATCATGTCTCCACAACTGCAAAAGCATGAGATTTGTTATAGAGCCAATACGAGACTATGAATCCCTCAAGGATTCAGAATCTCAAAAATTAGCTTCAATAAGAGAAGCTGAATGAAGGTGAAACAGTGGAGGTGTTTCTCACCAAAATCAAAGATCTCCATGACCAGATGGCTGCAATCGTTGACATGAGTGCTTTCCTTGAATTTGACTTGCCACAGTGGGTCTAAGGGTATTGCCGCCTAAGTATGTAGGTAAAGGACCAAAGCCCGGTGGAATTGAGGTGACAGGGGGTGCAAAACCCAATGACACTCTCATTGTTGGCATGGTAAATGGTATTGGGAGGTGTATTTGCGGCATGGATCTCAATGGCTCGAAACTGTCAGCCATTGGGTTCAGTGAGGGTGCCGGCCCACGTAGTCCCTCTATCGTTGCCATGTCTGATTGCCTAATTGCTCCTTAATGAGCAAGCAAGCGTGTTTTTTTTTTAACTTTTTAGATTTTTCATAACCCGTTTATAGTCTCAAGAGACCTAGCGTACTCTTCGTTGGGTCAAAGGAGTGTCCGTGCCCTAATTAGCTTAGAGGCTATATGCACGTGAACAACCATTTAGGGATATTTTTTCAAAAAAAGTGCATGTATGCTAGTAACTAAAACCTATTTTCCATCATTGTCTCCAAACGATAAAAAAATTCTGAGAATTTTTCCCTGTTTCGCAGCACGTTTTTTAGGGTGTTTCAAAAGGAATTTGGAAAACTATGTATAAAAGGGTTGTAGTATTTTTAGACTACTACAACTTTGTCTCTTTGAGTCGTTCGTGATTTTGTCGTTTAGACCTTCATAAAGTAGCCCGAATATGGTTCAAAGTCGTTTTCGTGTTGTTTTTAACTATTTTTAGTGCTTTTTAGGCTGTTTTTTGCCTCAATTTTTGGGTTGAATTTTGAGGCTGCTGGTCGAAGGCCAAAACGATCAATTTTGATTTCGGACGGCCAAGACCAAATTTGAAGAGCTTGATGTCGGCTTTCCGATGAGCACTAGAGAGCCTTACATCGGATTTACGGTTTAGGAGTTACGAGTCTCCAAACAAGGGTGTTTTCCAGAGTTTTTTTTTTGGCGAAATAAACCCTCTTTCACATCATGAACTAGCAAGGTGCACTTTACGGCGTGAAGTGGACTTCACGGATTTTATCAAAAAAAAATTTGTTTTTTTACTGACGGACCCCTTTCACATTGTGAACTAGCAGGGTGCAGTTCACGGCGTGAAGCATATATGGATTTTATCAATTTTTATTTTTATTTTTGCCTACAGACCTCCTTTCATGTCATGAATTAGCAGGGTGCAGTTTACGACGTGAAGAGGACTTCATGGATTTTATCAAATTTATTTATTTTTTTTGCATGGGGACTATTTCACGATGTGGAACACTTAGTGTTTCACGCCGTGAAATGCTTAGGGTTTCACGCTGTGAACCGGACTTCACGAAAAAATTAAATTTGATTTTTTTACACGCGGGGATTGTTTCACGACGTGAAACACTTACTGGTTCACACCGTGAACTACTTAGGATGTGAACCGATTTATATTTTGGGTGCAGACCCCTAGGGCGTGAACCCTTAGGGTGAGTGCAAAAAATGGTTCACGCGTGAACCATTTTTTTGATTTTTTTTTGAAGTCTAGTGGGAAATTCAAATTTCCTTGTTTGGGGAGATATTTTTTGAATTTTAAATTAAGGAGATATGGGCATTTTTCCAAAAAGGTAAGTGGGAATCATAAAAGTCAACTTTTTTATGACACCCTCTTAAACCCTTCATAAATGACTCCCAAAATGGACAATTTGACAACTTATGGGCATCTATTCATTGAATGCTCATTAGCCTTAATGAGTTATGGAAAAACTGATTAAAAATTAATCAAAGATTAATCTTTTCACTAATCTTTCTCTCTTTTACACTAATCAAAGACTCTAATTAACCACTAATCCCTAATTAATTCACACAATTGAGTACATCATTGGATAGAGCAAGGGAACGCTAAGCTGTGTGCATCAACAAATGTGTAAATTAACTTGAAATAGGAGATTAATTAGACTCTTAATTTTGGTCTCTTCTTTTAAGGTAAAATTAAGCAAAAGAGAGAGAAATTCCTTTAAGATGCTCTCAAAACACTCAAAAACACTAATTTCAACTACTTACATGATCAATTTGGACTCCAATTAACATATTTTTAAAAAAATTTACCTCTTGAACAAGATTAATCACCCTTAATGATAAAAACCAGTTCATTAAGAGAAATTAGTCGAATTCAAGGATTGTTTGATGGTTTTGAGAAATTTTTTGAAGGATTAAGCTACTCCTAATGCTTGCTAACACTTTAATGCATACAATTCCAACAAAAAATACACAAATTAAGCTAAAATTAATGATTTTAGACACGAAAGAGAGCTAACATTCACTAAAAATTACATTCTATTGCATTGTTCGATGCAATGGATGCAAACTAAGCCTAATACAAACTATGTGCAAGCCCTAAGAACATTCAAAACCACATTAACAACAGCAAAAACAACAAATTAAGCTAAAAATTAAGCAAAAAAGCATTCTTTACAAAATAAAAAAAGAGAGCTATTTCTTACAAAATCACACACAAATCTCCATCAAATCCACATCTTTTTCTTGGGAAACCATTAATCAAGATAATAGGCAATGGGTAATCCATATATTAGAGGAAAAATGATGAAAAAAGCCAAAGGATGGTTCCCCGACAGCAGCGCAAAAAATGTCATGGCTCACCCTAACCCCCCTTGAAACATGTCCAACAAGAGATTACCTGGTGAATCGCAACTATCATGAGAATCTTTCCAATGGCTGAGCTTGTAACCCTTGAGGTCTCCAAGCTCTACAACTCTTTAAGAAGCAATTCTACCATACCTCCCGTGAGCGTTGTCACACCGCGGCGTTACACTATGGGTACTCGTTCCTCCTCTCACCTCACATCACTCACACACACTCACTAGCATGTATTAGAGAGAGATTAGCAAGAGAAAGACTCAATTGCAAAATGGGAGAGTATGTTGTATTATGGAAAAAATTCACTTATATACGTGGCCATAAGTGTTCACACTCACTTAAACTTTGGCCAGCCGAACATTTTAGGCTCATAAGAGACCTAATGCTATTACAATGACTACTCTCATAATATATCCATGAAGTACATCACTTGGGGACTTCATCCTAACTTGCTAGCACACGCTCTTGAAGTGAGAATTGCCTTAAGTATTTCATCACACTATTACGAGCACCCATCTAAGTTGTAGATTTGGACACCATTGCTTCATATCTTGAATGATGACCCTTTGGTGTATCTACCTTGACTCCTTGATGTAAGATAATGGCAGTAGCTCTTGTTAACACCCTAGGAATGGGTTAACAAAAAGATAGTTACTATGGAAAAAGATGCCTACTTTTTGGAAAAAGACGATTACTTTGAAAAAAAATCCCACCTATTTTCAAGAGCTCCGTTGCTTGCAAAAATAAAATCTATCGCGAAAAAGAAAATCTATCTCAAAAAGAAAGAGAAACTCTAGCTTCATTGCTATTTAAAATGAGATAAATATTCTTGGAAAATGGGTCAATAAGTCACGTGTCACTTTTTTTTGTGAACCGAGGTTCACTTGGCACAAAATATGTAGCGTTTTTTACTGGTGTGAGTTTTTTGAAACTTGCACTAGTTTAAATATAACACGACCGTGAATATTTATTTTATTTACAGTACATGCTCTAGCATTCAAAACTTGCACTCGTGTAAATATATACAACATGACTATGAGAATATTGATTTTATTTATAGTACACACTCTAGCGTTTCAATAGTCCTGCTCTACTTTGACTATATTTTGCTTCACAGAAGCTCAGACTATGGACATACAGACTCTCTATGAGAGGTGAAATCATAAATATTCATTCCTTGTTTGGTTAATAAGTTTAAAAAAATCTAAAGTATCATTTGCCTACGTTGCAATTTAACCCTTCTGTTTGATGCACTTAACCTGTCCGATACCCTATCATGTGAAGAGAATGCCAAAGAGAACCTTAGAGGTGTCCTTTTTGCAGTGTGGATCATCTTGTCCTAAAGATATTATGGATAATCTACCGTGCATAGAGAAGGTCCTTGTTTCTTTAGTATTCTTCTTTTTGGAGGATGAGACACCTTCTTCAATAATAGAGAGATATTAAAAATATATAACATTTGTTTAAACACAGGTTTACATTGTTGCTTCACACATGATACAACTAGAGGATGTTGAAGAGTTAATTAAAGAAGAGAGTCCTAGGGAGAAGTTATTCAGTTTCCTTTACAAAGTTAGTGCAGATGCAAAATTTACAGCTATCAGAGAAATGTTCGATCCCAAGATTAATCTGGCTGACCTAATAACAAGGACTTTTGCTTACTATGACGACCTCTTTTTAGAGTTTTAAAGAATTACATATGGTCATTCAACAATTATTGAGTCTAAGGATTACGTACATGTTAGTGATCTTGTGTTGGCTACTAATGAGAATTCAAGACTCATAAAAAGATATATTTCTCTACCAGAGAATGTAAAGAGTATATAAAAATGTACAGTAGATGGAGGCAAAAAGTGCAGGTTTCTATTAGAGGATGTTGCACTAATGTGCTATATATACTTGTTGAAAGTTTATAAAAATGACAATAGTGATAATAAAAAAGACTCCATCATGCTGCTTCTACAAACTAATGTATGTATTGGAGATGTAGTAGAAGATGAGGAGATAGATAAGTCTCTGGAGCTTGAAGCTGAGGTAGAGCTTAGTAAAGAATTTGACATTGTACAACTCAAAGCAAGCACAAATATTAATGAGGAGAATGTCAGTGTGGAGAGGAATTAGAAAGATAGGTGAACTTAACATGCCTACCATCATTCAGAAATCAAAGACAAGGACTTTGTCTTGCTATTAGATATATAAAGGATGTTCTCCTTAAGGGAAGATTGCTACTGCTATTTCATGAAGATGAGGAGAATTGTGTGGATTATAAGACCAACTTCTCTTATTTGGACACAGATACATAAAATTATGTTGGTACATCAAAGACCCTTGGTGTCTTATTTAAGGAAGCTTCAAATTATGCTCGGGATGGATTACTAATAGAAGAAGAATTTCTTTCTATTCATGATTCTTTTTCCTTGGAATGGAGGAAATCTTCTACTAGCATACCACTAGTGTGTAAACTTTATGTAATTGCCTTAAGATATATAAGTTTCATAAGATTGAGTTTTTATGATGCTACTTGAGCTCCAAATTTATCACTTAATTCATAAATAGTCATCATTAACAACATATCTTGGATCTTATGTGATTCATTAAGGAGTAGGCTTTAACATCTTTTGCTCATACCAAATTTCTATTCTTCTATACCACCACTAAACAAGTTTCTTTATTGGATTAAGATCATGTATTCCACCTCCATGTGATGTTCCCTTTTGAAAACTACATTGAGCTTGCCAAAGAGATCGTTCCATGCTCCCTTGAGAAGATCATATCACTAAGCTTTCCTCTTTAGCAAAGTAAGGTCCATGAACCTCCAAAATGTGCTGTAAAGTAAGCATAAGTACTTAAAAACTTTAAAAAACACTTTTAGATATAGTTTTATGCAAATTTGGAAAAAATCTTACGATGTAGTGGGTGATAATACTATCACCCCAAGATTCTACCACTAATTTATGAAAGTTTCTAATAACATTCTTGAAATTTAGTGCATCATCCATTGTAAATGTCATCTTTTGCAAAAGAATTACCATCTGGTCAAGTGCAACCCATACATTTGCCTTTGCCAATTGAGTCATTCCTCCATTTCTCCTATTGAGAAGAAATATATGTAACTTTTTTCATGCATTGTATTGCTCTGGCTATGCTTCACCATAGTAAATCTCCCTTTTCATTACATGGTGGGGAAAGAAATTTTATCAACTTTGCTTCACCAAAGCATGGTTTGCAAGGTAAGTTTCCACTTACCGCTGACATCTTTTCATTCTTTTTAATTCCACTTGACCTCTGTGTTGCCCAATGTTTGACAAAACCTCTTCTACTTTTTGCATATCTCTTGAGTTGATAATCACTCTTTGGTTGCATCCTATAGGCAAAACATACGTACTCATAAACCAACTTTTCAAGCATCATTAACATGGCATGTAAAGTGCAAAAGTGTACCCTTGCTACGTGTATCTTTAGAATAGGATCCCACTTTGGATCCAAGTCAGTTGTGTTTCCCTTGCGTATTATAAGTTGGTCACAAGTTGGGGCACCCTCCTTTCCTATCTTTGCGATTCAATTTTTGTTTTCATCATTTCTTCTAGATTTCATGCCATATAAGTATGGAAATTCTGCATTGGATCCACATGACACACCAAACATGCATTTTAAAGTTTATAAATCTCTTGTAAGATGTCATTGTACAATGTATTTACTAAATTCATCTACTTTTACGAATTCTTCCCTTGTTTAATGTTCAACCACATTTGGTATACTTGTCAAGTTAAAGAAAACCTTTAATATTTTATGGTCTTTTTTTGGAACTTCAAAAGTAACAAGCCACCAATGTCATTTTTTGATTCAACATTGAAATAATTTGAATGCTCTTTTGTGATGTTTGGACTTAAGGCTCTATTTATTAGGGGCAAGCTTACCCTCTCTAACTTTTATCATTTTAAAATCTCACATTCACTAAGTTTTAATACAAACTTTAGTGTACCACTAAGTTTTAAAATCTCACTAAGTTTTAATACAAACTTTAGTGTACCACCACATTCTTGAACTATCATGTTATAGAACTTGACCATTGTACTTTGCACCTTATATACATTTAGTACAAAATTATTGAATTTCATTAGCTTAAATATAACATCTGACTTACATGTATGTGTATGGCATAGATGCATAGGATCACCAATGAGCTTCAAAACTTTATCATTCAAAAATTTTCATGCTTCTCCTACATGATTTGGTTTTGGGAGAGGCAAAATCCTTTTTTTCTTCGTAACTCTCTTAGATCCTTTGTCTAATTGTTTGTAAATGGTAGAAAATTCTCTTGAGGCAATCCAAGATTTATCACATATGCCTTCGGCATCATTGGTTGTGAATGTCTTGGTCACTTCATGCATCTTATCTCTTGTTTTATCTTTTGACATTACTTTAAACTTCTTGTCTTACAGTGTACAACTTACCATGTCTGTTGAGAGCACTGTAGAAACTGAGTTATCCATGTCATCATTTTCTGTTTACTCCCAATGTAGCCATTTCTTCATCCATGGATTTCTCCCAATGTACATGCTAAACATCATCCTTAAACATGTGGGTTCAACCTCCTACACAACCTTTGCCCCATGTATGCATAATGGTGAGCTACATAACCAATATCTAAACAAGGTTTTTGTCCATATTCGACTTGCATAGTACTAGGTCTGTACTTGGTGTCCTTGCGGTTACATTAGCCTTCCTTGCACTGGGTGTCTTAATAGTTGGAATCCCAAACTCCTCATCAAAGCTCTGCTCTGAGCCACTAGGCTCTCCATCAACATATGAATACCCTGCTGAAATGTGAGGCATTCTAAGAGACTCATCCACCTTCTCTTTGCTTTTATGTGATGATACGATTGCTAAACGTAGCCTACAACTCCATGGTCTATCAATAGACCCACTATTAGAGAACTCTCTCGGTCCACTCAATTACTTTAATTGGTGACCTCTATTATGTGCAACCACTTGCTCCTATGCATCAATCCCAATTGAGTCTTTTACAACATTATCCCAATTGCTCATGTCATCAAAGAAAACATCCCTACTCACCCTCATCTCATGTGTGATAGGGTTATAACATCTATACCCCTTTTGCTCAAGGGAGTAACCAATGAACACACATTTTTTAGCCTTTGGATCCAACTTACTGTGCGTAGCTCATCAAGAATGTGTACATATGCAATACATCCAAATATCTTCAAGTGTGACAAATTTGGGTTTTTGCCAATATACTTATCCTCTGAAGTCACACCATGCACTGGGTTCTGGGGGTCCTATTTATAAAGTAAATTGCACTCACAATTTCTTCAGCCTAATAATGGTAAGGCATGCACTTCTCATCAATGCATGAGCTACCTCTGCAATGTGTCTATTCTTCCTCTCAGCAACACCACTTTGCTTTGCAGAGTGTACTTGCATGTGAACTATATTTGCTTTGCAGAGTGTACTTGCATGTGAACTATCTTTGAATTCCATGCTTTCACAAGTACTCACACTGAACTCCCTCTCCATCTGACCTTAGGCACTTAACCTACAAAACTGTTTTCTTTTCAACCAACATTCTAAAATTATAAAAGTGATTAAACACTTCACTTTTTTCTTTCATGAAATAGACCCATAACACATTCCTTGTGTGGTCATCAGTGAAAGATACATAGTAACAACATCCTCCCATTAACGCCGCCTTTGTCAGCCCCAATACATTTGAGTGCACCACATCAAGTGCTCTCTTACTCACATTCATGTCATGTGGAAAATACATTCTTTGTTTGCTTTCCAAACTGACATGCTTCACATTCCATCCACCTTAAAATTTAACAAGCCTATAAAAAATTTTGAATTCTATATAGACTTCAATGCTGCTCATTCACATGACCAATACGTTTATGCCAAATATCTATATCAGATATTACATCATCTTGTGCAAACATTGTAACCAAACAAATTTTATATTTAAAGTCCTCACAACATAGTAGCCCTTAGAGTTAAAGTGTACCTACAAACCTTGCTAAACCATCTGCCCAACAGAAACCAAATTCTTTGTTATGTTAGGCACATGAAGTACATTAACTAAATAGCTCATCTTGCCATCCTGCGTAGCCAATGGTACATTCCCACCAATGCGAGCAATATGATGATCCGTGTCATCCACCCCCGATCTCTACATAATCTAGTGTTTCTAGATTTTTGACATCTCTAAACCACTCACCATAACAAGTAATGTGGTTAGAGGCTCCCATATCCATATAACATACATCATCACTATTTGTGGATACATCTGCAGTCATTGAATTTAACATGTGTTACATAACAAATAACTTTTCACTTCTATCTTCAGCATGCTTGCTTGAAGATGCATAATTGTTTTGCTGGAACCTGCCAATTTTTATGTCACTCTGCTTCTTACAACATTATGCTACAAAGTGACTTGGTTTGCCACAATAAAAAGAAATACTTTGAACCTAATCTCGATTGTTGTCTTTGCCAATTGTCTCGAACTCTTTGTCTCCCCCTGAGAGTGGCCTCTTCTACTTGTGTGTGTTGGTGCTATTTGCGAATCATTAGATTGTTGATGTCCATAAATTTTGATTTCCAAAATGGCCACCAACTTGGTCTCGACCGTGAGCTCTACCTCTACCTCTACCTCTGCTTGAGTTTGACTAGAAGGCATGCTTTGAAGTGTTCTTACTTTGGGAGGAAGAGTCTTTAACCAAAGACTTCTCTTCTATGATTAACATAGACACCAAATCCCGAAAGTAGGGAACATTCTCTCTTACAGTTAATAGAGGTCTTGGATGGCTTGTATTATTTCCCAAGCCCATTCAAACAGACAGTCACCAAGTCATCATCTTTCACACTGAGATATTAATAGATCCAAGGGATTTAAAAATTCCCTTGATTTATAATTCATACTCATTGATAGACATGTTTGTCTATCTCCACTGTATGCAACTCTTGTTTTAGCTACAACTTCCTTGCCTTTGTGTTTGTCTGGAACATCTTTACTAGGTTTTCCAATGCAACTGATTAAAAGAAGCCAATAGGTTTAACATAGTCTAGAAGATTGACATTGAGAGGGGAATGTGATCAAGAGCATTGAACAGTCTCTTTAAGGATCTACAACAGAGAGATGTACTTAATAACAATTTCAAAGTAACCTTACCAAAATATAACAAAACTTGTAGAAGGGAAACATATAGACTAAGCTCTTGATGGGTCCCATATAAGAAAGTTGAAGAGAAAGCATTCATGATCCTAGACATCAATGCATACAAAGCTCCAATGCCCACTGCGAGAAAGAAGTAAATTAGTTAGTCTTCAAGTAGACATGGTAAAAAGATCAACATGATAGGCAGCATTCACTTACTCTGAGTGATAGGAAAAAAGGATGGTATTGACCCTATGAAAGTTGCAGTGTGTAAACCATTTAGTTAAGCTTGTTTACTGGCTCTCTCAAATTTCTTGCAGCTTGAGAGAAGTGGGGGTCCAGAATATATACCATTGGTTGGACATCTAGAGGTAGCTTGGATCTCATCATGCTGTCAAAAATGGTTTTGTCACATTAGGCTTTCAAAAATTCATTGCCAACATTATACCAAATAGTTAGGAACTTACTATATAAACAAGCAAAAATACTTGAGCCTGAAACCTCTACAGATTTGTTCCTCAAGATCCTTGTGCATTTTTTTTACAAAATAATCTCTCTGTTAGCATCAACCTCCTCTATTTTGATAATAACTATTGGAAATAGACCCAAAATCTACAAGTACTTCATAAGCATGTTAAACAACAAAATAACTTGAGCAAAGAAGACACAAGATGTAGTCCACAAAGAACTAGGCACATAGCCCTTTTACTCAAGTGCTAATACAAGGGTTATATAATGGTTGTATGGAGCTAATTGTGACCTCCCAATATATAGGGATGAGGAGAAGAAGATGCCTTCTTGAATGACATCATCCATGATTTATTGTGCCCCTTGAGAGCATCTAAGGCCACCTCCAAGATATCCTCAAATAGGGTGCCCACTTGACCCATGCCATGTGACTCCCTTGCCACCTAGAATCCTATTTTTGACTAGCTTATCTAGTCTCTTTTATGCCTTGTAAAAGCACCCACCACAAAGGTTAAAGATAAACCTAAAGCTAAACCATTAATTCCGATACTCCCTCTTGGTTTAGCTTCACCACGCAGGGTAAGCTCTCACCAAGTTTAAGTTATTTTAAAAAAAACATAAAAATACCCACTGGCTAAAATATTTTCAATGTTTACTCAACTCTTTGCTAGAAAGTCTGAGTCAACAATGACCATGTTGGCCTCTTCCTTGTCCTTGTCCTTAATCCCCTTCAACTTTTCTTCATCAGCCTTCTTCTAAAAATAGTCTTTGATCATATGACCTTTCTTCTTGCAAGGTTTGGGTCCCTTCTTCTTCTTTTTCCTTGGACATCATGGCAGATTCTATAACAGGTACTTCCACACTTAAGGACTCAATGCCATTTTTTGAAACTCCGAGTTGAGCTTCTTCTATGACCAAATGAGATGCTACACTAACAAGGGTTAGATTTGGTTGGTTGAAAATAACACCAACCACATTATCAAATTTTGGGTGCATTGAAGAGAGCAACACAAAGACAGCTTCGTCTTCGGTAATGATTACCCCATCCCTTGAAAGTTGATTCATAAGACTTTTGATATTGCTTAAATGGGTTGCAACATTACCTTATCTCCCATGTCAAGCCTATAATATACAGTGTCTTTCTTAACCACAGTCTTGAAACAACATTGGTTTGACTGAAGATACCTTTAAGCCTAGTCCGTGCCTCATTGGCTGAAGCAGCAAGTCTTGCTTCCTGTGGTATTTGTGTGTCATCTAGCCCTTTAACAACAGGAAGGGTAGAGCCTTCATGTCAAGTGCTTCCCAGACTTTTTGTGCCTCTGCATCTTTGGTTGGTTTCTTGTAATCACCCTGTCTTATGGTCCAATAGTCCTTCTCTACCATGGCCATTTGCATTTTTATTGACCATGTGATATTTCGTACCATCAAATTTGTCACTCTTCTTAAAGAAGTCCTTCCCCATCATCACTAAGGTTTTGAAGAGCAAGATCAAGAAAAATAGATCAAACAACTTTGGCTATATAGAAATAGCTAAAAGATTAATACAAGTCAAATATTAAAACAAATGTTTCAACATGTGAGGTAGAGATATTCAGAGTCCATCACCACACCCATAGAGCTCCAAATTAGAAGCCAAGAGATCTCCAAGGCCTTGAGCTACTTGGCAACCTTGTAATACCACGGCTTGCCTTCTGCTTTTTCCTTGCTTGATTATCCCCCCTCAATTGATTGCTCCCTTTTTGAATTTTGATTCTTAGGTTGTCTAACCCAAAGCGTATCATAATGCCTGGTCCTTTTTCTCGCAATTCGTTTCACTCTAGGAGTTTGCTTCCTTCTTCTGGTTGGATGTGACCTCCTCTGTGCCTAGAGCTAGAGCTTCAAAGTACTCCCTCTCGATCCTTGCTTGAGTGTTTGGAAACTCAACATATTAGTCTAAAGATACTTCCACGATCCCTTTGTATTCTTGACTCTTTGGTATCTGATGAAATATCTATTGTGCTCATTTTATCATACCCAATGAGTTATTAATACATGTGATTTGCTCCTTTTACACAAAATTGAGCGATCAAAACTTCAAAGAAAAATTGCTCTCAAATTGACCTTCACATGGATACTCTAATTTTGACTATTATTGATTTTCACTAAAATTCTCAATGGAAGGTGCTCCAAAGCGTTTGGATTTTTTCAATTTTGAACTTGTTATATTTGAGATTGACCACGTGTTCACCAACTCACCTCTGTGCATTTCACTGATTACTCCCCACCGCCTCCTTGTTAGTCGGCGACTTGCGAATGGTCACCACACTCAGCACTCCTTCCTCGACTGCCTTGATACAACCTCCTCGACTGCCCTGACAGTCGGCTTGATGCAACACAACCGCCTTCTCGACTGTTTTTACAGTTGGTTTGATATTGTAGCACAACCACCTTCTCGACTGCCTTTGCATGGCCACCATGCTTACCCCCCTTGCTTCCTCCTCTAGACAGAGCGCTTTAGAGTTTGTTGGCCACGGTGAAGGACTGCTGCAGCAGCACAGCTGCCTTCTCGATAGTTCGTGGTTAGCAGTGTTGGGCACAATCAACAGCTACAATTCAGGGATAACTTCAGCACCTGTTGCGATGGCCTCAGCAGAAGTAGAGTATGTAGATGACCAGTCGAACAAGGAACCAAAGCCGATCACTTTGAAAGTCTCCCCCTTCAGAGAAAACCCATCATCTTTTCGCTCTCCCTCTCTCTCAGTTGTGAAGCTCCCTCTCTCTCTCTCTCTCTAAGAGTAGATCTCTCTCTCACTGAAAAGTCTCTCACTCAAAGTAATAGCAATGATTAATTTTTCATTCTCTCTCTCCCTCTCTCTCTCTCTCTCTCTCTCTCTCTCTAGCAATTAGAGAATCTCCAATGCCTCACATAGAAGCCTCATCCAACATGATGTTGACTCTCACAAAAGAGATTAGCTAATATTAGCACTACTCCCTCTTTCTCTCAACAAGGTTTAGAGAATGCTTAGTAGAAGATTACCAATAATTCTTCTAATTATATAAGCCTCATAGGATTAGAAAAGTATGATTAGAGAGACATGAATCTTAATGAGGAATTAATTCAATTAGCCCCACATAGGATACTTCTTTCATAAGGATAAACCCCATTGAAAACATGAATTAGGAACTTAACACAGATGGCTCTAATACCATATTGGAAATAGACCCAAAATCTACAAGTACTTCATAAGCATATTAAATAACAAAATAACTCAAGAAGACACAAGATGTAGTCCACAAAGAACTAGGCACATAGCCCTTTTACTCAAGTGCTAATACAAGGGTTATACAATGGTTGTATGGAGCTAATTGTGACCTCCCAATATATAGGGATGAGGAGAAGAATGTGCTTGCTTGAATGACATCATCCATGATGTATTGTGCCCCTTGAGAGCATGCACCTCCAAGATCTCCTCAAATAGGGTGCCCACTTGACCCATGCCATGTGACTCCCTTGCAACCTAGACTCCTATTTTTGACTAGCTTATCTAGTCCCTTTTATGCCTTGTAAAAGCACCCACCACAAAGGTTAAAGATAAACCTAAAGCTAAACCATTAATTCCAATAATAACTCTAGACCCCAAGTCTAGCAATCTCTATAAGTTCTTCACATCTTGAATGGTAGTAGCATGGGATAGAGCCTCAGAAGTATCATCCTTTTTACTTTCTAGTTATTTCTCATAGGAAGCCTTTGCCCTTGTGTCTCTATTATGTGTTATCTCCTAAATCCTGATTCCTTCATCTTTTGGCTTCCTTGCTGGTGGTACCATGAGAGTTTCCCTCATCTTCACATCTACCCAGTCAGTAGGATGAAGGAGCTAGTCATATCTCCAACGTACCCTCTTGAGGGTCTCCATGTCTTTGAGCATGATTGTACTCCTCTGGGCATGGGCAGCAACTAGCATAGTGTCCCAGAAGAACTCAATAAGGAAGTCTTCTATTGCTTCCTAGATATCATACCTCTGCCACCTCTTTCCCAATGACCAGTTATCACAAACCTCTTTCACAATCCTCTGGAAGGGTGCCTTAGGGATAGCAAACCCAATAGCCTTTTGTGCCTTTCTTATTTCTCTCAGGATTGACACTCTCTGGGGGTGAATCTCCTTGTCTGTGCTTGCTGAAGGATGTGCATGGACTTTCCTCAACATTGAGAAGGAGAAGGAAGAAGTTACTACTATGAACCTTATTACTTTAAGGTCGTAGACATTGAAGACAGCAGTTGATGATCAAGCTCTGGACATTGACAACTCTAATCATGATATTCCACTGCTCCTCCCAACTTTTAGGATTGGAGATGTGGAGTATGTTTTGCTATATGATATACAATGTATATTGAATTTGAGGGAGGACTATGCACTTGCAGTGATTTCCCAGTCTTGCACTCTAGATTCTGGGTTCATTGATGAGGATGATCCCTACATCTCTCTGAAGGACAACTTTAACCCACAAGAGTCATTGGCTTTCTGTTTTGAGGAGGTCGCCAAGTTTGAGAAGAGTCAAGAGATGGATGATGCACCATTTAAGCAAGAGCTAAAGGATATCAAATATGACATGTTTAGCAGGGACATAAAGATTGAGGAACCAGCAGAGGACTCTTTTGAAAGAAGCATTTTTCTATGGTCAGACAAGCAATTGGAAGCTGAGAATATGAAGGTTTTGTCTTTTTATATTTGAAGTGTCAGGTTGTCATGCTACTATATTTATTCATTAAATATTTATTTTCTTCATTT